>NW_006159539.1:7937134-7958839 GCF_000334495.1 Tupaia belangeri chinensis
AGTGTACGGGCTCCTTCAAAGACCAGTGATAGGCTGGGGACTGGCAGTCCGTTGCTCTACCCAGCAGTGGGAAAGAGGGCACGTGGGGACAGTGAGAGAGCGTGTACTGGCCGGAAGGTTTCACTCACAGGTAGCATCGCAGGGTGAGTGAGGGCCCCCAAAATATACGTCCGCCTCCTAACCTTGGAACCTATGAACACGGCCTTCAGTGGAAACACCAGCTTTGCAGGGGACATTAAGGACCTAGATGGCCAGCAGGTGGCATGGTAGTTAGGGCACTGGATCCCACACGGCCAGCTCTACAGTTCGAGTCCTGGACTCAGCAGACTGAAAAACATGCTGGGCGCATGTGTGAGGATGCCCAGAATCCTAAGAGGAGAATGAAGAAGGAATCGTGGCACGGTAATAGCCCCCTTGCGAGTTGCTTTCTCACTCTCTTTCTTTCTTTCTGACAAATGCACACATACTATGGTAAAAATGTTTAAAAAAAAAAAAAATTAAGGCCCTAGAGACAAGATCATTCCAAATTCCCTGGGGGCCCTAAATGCAGTGACGGTGTCTTTCTAAGAGGCAGCAGAGGAGGAGAGCTCCCAGACACCGAGCTCAAGGCCAGGTGTAGGCAGAGGCAGAGAGTGGAAAGATGTGGCCGCAGGGGTCGCTCAGAGCCACCAGAAGCTGGAAGAGGTGAGAGAAAGGAGGAAGAGGGAACCCTTGGAACCTTTCAGGGAGTGCTTAAATGTTTTCAAACACCAAGTTGTCAGCTCTGGGACACTAAGACAGGTGGTCTCACCAACTCCATGGTGTCTTGGCTGATCGAAAGGATAAGGGCGGAGGGCCCACTTGCCTAGGAGGCTTCAAAGAGGCATTGAGGGGCCAGCAGGTGGCGTGGTGGTTAAGGTGTTGAACTCCCACATGGCTGGTCTGCAGTTTGAGTCCCAAACCCGTGGCTTGAAAATCATGCTAGTGTGTGTGTGCCCAAGATCCCAGGAGGAGAATGGAGAAGGGATTGTGGCTACTCCCTTGGTGGGTGATTTCTCACTTTGCCTCTCACTGTCTCTCTCTCACTCTAATCCTGTTAGGAAAAAAAAAAGGCATTGAATATGGGGTGGAGGATGATAGAAGTGGGGAGCCCACAGTCAGCCCCTTCAAATGGCTTCTCAGTACCCAAGACACCAAGTCTCATGCCTTTTTACTGCCCACACTCCTTGTGTCCCCAAGCTAAGTCTCAAGAGTGAGGGGCTGGAGTCACTGCTGTGTTGACAGTGAGCCCACCTGGAACAGGCAGCTCATTGCTCTGTGTGGGAGACACCAGAGATGGCTCTTCTCCCCTCCTTCCCCCATGGTAGTGGCCCGGGATCGGCCTCAGGTCTTTCCGCATTGGTCCTGGTCTCCACTCCAAACTTACTTCTGCCCTGCAGCTTCCCGACCTCTTGCCTGTGCAGTAATGCCAGACTTCAGACTCTGCGTTGCGGGACACAGGTTGGTGCTCCTGGCAAACTCCTAACTACCCTTCAAAACCCACTGCTCCTGGCCAGCCTCCTCATTCCCCTTACAAAGTGAATGATTCTTCCACAGTACCGCCTCCTCACGTCCACCTGTTTACAAGATATAATACTGCCCAGTATGTACGCCATCCCACCCTGGCCTGCCTTTGCTTACACTGGTATTCCCCGCTCACACGTCTGATTCACATCAGCACCCTGGGCCCCCAGCACGATGCTGAAAATGACTAGTTGGATTATACGATACACTGACCAATATTTGCTTGGTCACTCATAGCTACATCGAAGCTAAAAGTCCAAAATGTCCAAGTTATAAATCCTTCTCTACAGTTCCCCGTCCCCGGGCGCCCAGCAGTGACTGCCGTTTGAATACCTCTCTGCAAGGACCAGGACGAGGGTGGCTTTCTACCCGGACAGACCTCTCTCTTTGGGGTCCTGTGTGGCATCAGTACCTAGGTATCTCAATACGTGGTGATAGTTCTTCACGTTGTAAGAGAGGACCAGGCTATTCCAGCCAGAAGAACTGTGGGGCAGGGGGGTCTCTAGGGACAAACTGGAGGGCTGTCACATAAAGGGGACGTGGATGGTAGAGGGGCCCAAACGAGAAACGATTCCTTATACCAGAGAAGAAAAGGCCATTGGCAGCCACCACCAACCAAGTTCTCAGTGCTGTCGGCCCGGGTGTCACTCCTGAGGCCAGGACCAGCAGGGAATTCTTGCCACCTCCCTGGCCTAAGCCACTGCAACCACAAGCTCGCCTGCTAGTCGTCCCCTGAGCCTTCATTTCCACCTGCTCATTTACGCATGACACCTGTCTCTGCAGGAGAGAGACGTTTTCTTTCTAGCCTGGCTTCTTAACCTGACAGAGAGCGCCATTTGCTGGCTCATGCTGAGGAAGGCCAGATCTGACTCCGGCCCTGCGGGTCATCGCCAGTACCTGATCCGCAGAGAGAGGGTCTGGTTGTGTCTCCATTTGGACGACGCGGGCTGGATGTTGTGCTTAATGCTTTCGTTACTTCTGTCAACAACAGCTGGCGGCGAGGAGCCGTTTATTACAACTTCAGCTCTGGGAGGGGAAAAAAAAGGAAGAGGGTAGATGTGATCCTTTAGCATGCCTGTGACAAGTCTAATAGTTTTGTTTTTGCACGGGCGTGAATGTAAACTTCTGCAGAAGCGCAAAATTGCAGTTATTACCTGAGAAAGGAAGGGAGTCTGTTTATCTCCTAGAAATGCACAAACCCCCTCCCTCAGGTAGAACTGAGGAACACAGAAAGGGAGGGCATTAAAACTATCTTTCTCCCCTCCGTCTCCTGACGTTTCCCCAGTGCAACCTGCCAGTCACTGGCAGAAAAGCGATGTTTCCTGCTCGGGCTCTTGATAAAGAACTCCACAAGGAGCAGTTCCGTTAGCCGCTGGCTCTCACGTAACGGCTTATGAACTTAATAAAGAGAAAAACAGCTCAGACCAGGGCGATGTCATTGTAGCCCATGGCTTCTCCCTTCTCTCTCTTCCCGCCAATCTCTCGTCGGTAACCCTGAGATGCCACTCTGCTACAGAATTATCCAAACTGTCTCTCTCTGCCTCTACTGTCAAAGGGGGATCGCCCTCATTTGTATTCACCTAATGGGCCAATACAACAGGTGCTTAATTAATAAGTATTGTATTTGAATTTGAAATTGGGGTTCGGAGTGCATAAAGGAGCTGACCAGCTCTGTCTTCCTGGGACAAATCATAATTCTGGATACACAGCATCTCACACCCAGCTCGGGAGTGCCAGACATCGGAGGATACACTTGAATTCAGAGGCTTGAAATCTATGTCAGTAGGTTTCTAAGAAACCAGGTTACAATTCTATCTTTCGTGACAGTCTAGGAGCTGGGCCGCCTTCTGCCGGATACACACAGGTACTTGTGGGTCACATCCGAAGTTCCTTTTGTCTGTGCTGACAACAGATTCTCCCAGTTAGAACCATAAATGGATTTGCGATGGCAAATTCTGGAGCTTTAAAGAGTTCAAACTGAACATTGACATCCTTTGCATGGATCTCGGAACAGCAAGTTAGAAAAGATGAAATCCTATTAGTGAGGTCTAAGCCCAATGCTTCGTTTTGCAGATGGAGAAGAAATTCATTTAAGGGTTTGTGCTGTCTCTCACATCGCTCCATCCCCCTACCTTCACTGCTCAGTGTTCTTGACTCCTCTGACTGATAGCCTCATCTTGGATTCAAATACCTATAACGCGGGGCCAGCAGATGGCATAATGGTTACATCGCTGGACTCCCACGTAGTTGACCTTGGTTCGAGTTACGGACATGGCGACTTAAAACCCATGCTGGACGTGCGTGCCCAAAATCCTGAGAGGAGAATGGAGGAGAAGGGATTGTAGCATGGCCAGCCCCCTTGAAGGGGGTGATTTCTCGCTCGCTCTCTGTCTCTATCTCTCTGGGGAGAGCACGTGACCTATAGCAAAATTCTCTCTCTAAAAACAAAACAAAAAAACAAATATACGTAACTTTACAGGAGATGGAAAAATGAAAGGATTTTGAGGAAAGACACATGGACTCTGAGCATGCATCTTAAGGGAGCCTATGAGAGAAAACAGAACTCTTATCCTTTGGAATTTTGACTGTTTTTATGGAAGGAAACAGAAGGTACCATGGAAAGAATTCATAAGGCCGTGTGACTGTAGACAGATCACTTTACCTGTCTGATCCACAGTTTCCCCATGTATAGGAAAAAAGTGTGGAAGAGGTAGATACCTAGCTTTAAGGTTCTAGAATCTAAAAGGTCCACCACTGGCCCCATGTCAGGGACTCTGGCAGGAGCTGGTATGATTGCCTTTCTTGGCACCTCTGTTTGTGTGACCATAGGCAGAAGCAGAAACCTCAGGACTATAGATGGGACATCCGCACCCCAAGACGTCAAGCTTCACTGCAGCTTGTGTGGGAGCTGGTCATGTTTGTGACGAGGAGTTGACTTCCTAGGAGGCAGGCTGGTGTTCGTCTCAGTAGTCAGTGACTGGGGCCTGGCAGCTCATGGCTAATGGTGGATTCAGTCTAGTCCGATGCTTCCCATAAGCTGTACCTTATTGGATGACACCCCGGGTTCTCGCAGGGAAGAAAGATCTACAGAGGTACGCTGTCAGGGAAGCTCACAGAGTAGACCTGCCCAAGGACTTCCAGGAGGGGTTTCCAGACGTGGCTTGCATACTACGGAGTGGCCACACAGAAGCAGGTGGTGTCAGGGGAGGCAGGGAGGAGGCACGGATAGTGCTGAAATTCCATTTCTGTCCCCACTTCCTCACGTCGCCTTGGACGGGCCCTGTGTGGCCAGCCATGGTCTGTCTTTAACCTTGGCTCTGTCACTATCTGGCTGGGGACTTGGGAACATCCCTTCAGGTCTCTGATCTTTGCCTTCTTATCTGCAAAATAAAGGGGATGGATTGATAATCCCAGAGACCGTATTGGTGCACAAGTTTTATTTTTTTATGACTTTATTTATTGAGAGATTTTTGCTATAGGGTGTGTGTGCTCACCAGGAAGATAGAAAGTGAGAAATCACCCCCCCCTGGGGGTTGGGGGGCGGGGGAGATGGCCTTGCTGCAATCCTTTCTCCTCCATTATCCTCTTGGGATTTTGGGCATGCATGCACAAGTGTCCGGCATGAATTTTAAGCTGCTGGGTCCAGGACTCAAACCATGGTTGACCACGTGGGAGTCCAGTGATGTAACCATTACACCGTCTGCTCTTTCCTTGGTTCATGGGTTTTATATGCTTCATGTTGCACAAACATGGCTGGATTCCTAAACTGAGGTCTTCCTCTCCCCAGTACTCCATCTGTCTTCTAGATGACACTAGAGGTACATTTCATGGTTATGATGCTCTTCCTCCTAACTCCTGACCCATCACCCTCAGGGATCATCTTCTGATGCCTTGGGTACATCCTCACTGATGCTAATGAACCGCAGTGAATACCTTTCACACCTCGAGTTCTAGGGCTGCTGCCTAGCCCTGTGTACTGAGCAGCTGTAATCCCAATGTTATTCTAGCAAACACCAGGCTAACGACAGGGCTGCCTGGCTTCCAGAACGTTCTTTCCACTTCTCATACTCAATTCTTTTTCTTTTTTATAGAGAGAATTTTGTTATAGGCTGTGTGCACTCGCCAGAGAGACAGAGAGAGACAGAAAGCAAGAAGTCGCCACCCAGAGGGGACAGCCATGCCATAGTCCCTTCTCTTCCATTCTTCTTTCGGGATTTGGGGTACACATGCTCATGCCCGCGGTGATTTGGAAGTTGCCAGGCCCGGGACTCAAACCATGGCCAACTGTGGGAGTCTGGTGACGTAACTATTAAACCATCTGCTCGTCCCCTCATAGTCAATTCTTAAGAGTCTGCATCTCCCTCAGTTACCACCGGGACTTGGGCTTGAGCAACAGTGACATCTTTCTCCAAAAAGCGGGTATCTTCCCTTAGAGAATAGACAGGTACTTGGAGATACATGGCCTGCTCCATTATTTCTGCCATCTCATTCCACCAGGTAGAACCTAAGCTTCATTTTCAACACCAAGGTGGCTAAGAGGTCATTAGTGGTCTAGAAGTTAGGAGGCCCCCGACTGAGGGGACAGTTTCTTGAGTCAATTTTGCCAGCTCAGAAACGAACTTGACAGGTCTCTTAGGGTCGAGAGCCCTAACAAATAAGGAAGGACAAGTAATAGAGTCTCCTCCAGATAACGTGGATTGCTTATTCCCAGTCTAGCCAGGACGGAATATTGAGGACGCAAAACACGGTCTGTATTTTAGGGAGTGGCCTTCGTTTGTGTAAGATAACCCGGCATCTCCTTCCAGTACGTCTTAAACTGAGGTTTAAGATTACAGGCCGTGGTTTGGGGACACTTTCGATGGTGGAGAGTGGAGACCCGGAACACTGTCTGACCACACCAGGGGCAAGCCTGGGCTGGGGGCTGGGACACCATTTGTTGCATATTTCCCTGCATCATGCTGTCTGCGCACCAGCGGCCCCCAGGCCAGCACTGTTCTTCAGGTGAAATGATCACGCTCTTTCTAAGTTGACAGTGTACGTTCGATAATCAGGGTAAACTTCACTGTTTGACTCCCTGAATATTTAAAAAGGTCTCAGCAAAGTTCCCGGCTGCCTTATTTTCCATCTTAATCTTCTGCACAAGCCATCTCCTGCAATGAAATTAGGCGAAAGTCCGGGTTCCCTTCAGGGTCTCCATTGCTTAGCAGAAATGCAAGGTATGAGTAAGCTCATTGGCCGCCCAAGCACTCCGAAGTGGGTGGGCTCTTTTCCAGAAAGCGTCTCTTATCCATCTGTGTTTTCCCATCCCTGTAGCCTCTAGACCTTGGTTGATTTTGTGTGATCTTCCATCCACAGCTCCTCCCAAAAGTGATTAGGAAAGTGCAAAGCCAAAGTGAAATGAAACAGATCTATTTGCTAAGTGAGAAGGGCACCATCCAGCAAAGAGGAGAAGCAGATTAATAGCTGCCTTACAGCAAAAACAAATGAACACAAAATCTAATTTACAAACCTATTAGATTTGCTATGTAAGCTGTTCACAGCTGATCTGATTGTACCTCTGCCTCCAGAATTCCTGCAAGACAAAGGAAATGCATTATTTATAAACCCAGCTCTTCTTTACAGAGCCCTCTTCAGTCGCCAGGAGATCCCATAGCCCACCTGGGGAACTACAGAGGGAAGGTGTGCTCTCACTCTGCACT
Organism: Tupaia belangeri chinensis; assembly: GCF_000334495.1. Taxonomy (NCBI): domain Eukaryota; kingdom Metazoa; phylum Chordata; class Mammalia; order Scandentia; family Tupaiidae; genus Tupaia; species Tupaia belangeri. The sequence goes on from NW_006159539.1 coordinate 7,944,376, forward strand.
TTCCAGAGTGGGCAGAGTCCTGGGCCCAGCCACACTCCAAGCTTTTTACAGGAAAGGGGTCCTACTGGATCCTCCCCTGCCTCCCACTTGAACATGGTTTGAATTAGCACTGTCATTTCCATGTGAAACTCCCATTGGAGACTGAAAATAAACCTCCTTGGGATTAGTCTCACTTAATTAATCCCATTGGGTAGCACGATTCAGCACAACTCAGTGTCTGCCCGTCTTCAGGTCGTTTTACTAACACGTGCTCATGTGCTGCCTTCTGTTTTTAAGTTTTGCTATAGGGCTCTTGCGCTTGCCAGAGAGAGGCAGGGAGGGGGAGAGAGAGTGAGAATTCACCCCCCAGGGAGGATGGCAATGCTGTAATCTGTTCTCCTCTCAGAATTTTGGGCATGCATGTACACGTGCCTGGCGTATTTTTCATGCCGTCAGATCCAGGACTCAAACTATGGAGTCAGCTATGTGGGATCCTGCTGCTTAACCACTGTGCCACTGGCTGGTCTAAGATGCTGTCTGTCCCGTTCCCTCCAACCTTGAGATACTGGGAACTCAACAGAGGAAGGAGATGGACTCAGCTGTGCTTGCAGCAAGTGTGGTAACCATTTGCTTTTTGGTGACAGGAGCTAATATTAAGTGGTGTTATTTGGTAGGGGTGAGGGAGGGGGGCGGGTGAGTAATGGGGTCCTTTACCCCTTCCTCTGAAGTATAGGCTTTTCGAGTAAACTCGTAAGGCTCGCTCTCTTCCGTTCTGTCAGGTTCCGTTCCGTCTCCCCACACAGTCTCACCCTGTCTGCTGTCATCCTAGGCCGGAGGGTGAATGAATACCTGCACCCCTGCCAACCCATTTTGTGCCGTGTGTGTTTTAGAGACTAATTATTAATACAAAAAAAAAATTCCCCACTGATTTATAGGGTGTGTGGTGTGGGAGGGAGGATACTTCATACTTCTCTCACTTTTTAAAGTTCTATTCAGCCTTTCTGTCAAGATGTTGGTCACTCTGAGAAAAAACAAACAAAAACAAAAAAAACAAGGCAACAGTGGACATCACTGAGTAAGTTGTATATTTGAAGGCATCCTGTCATTAGGTGAGACCACTTTGGGTGGAGTTAATTTTTTTTTTAGATAATTATATTATTTAACTTTATTATTTTTAAAATATGACCATAGAGGGACAGAGAGAGAGAGAGACAGACAGAGACAGAGAGACAGAGAAAGAAAATGAGAAAGCAAGCTACCAGGTTCGGGACTCAAACTGCAGTCAACCATTTGGGAGTAATCACCATGACACCTGCTGGCCTTGGGTGGAGTTAATTCTTATTCCTAAACTGAGTTTAAGTCTGGATTTTCCCACATGTTTTCCTTGGGATTAGTTTATGCATTATGTAAAAATGCGTACATGTACATATACACACACACACACACACGTAACTATGTAATATTTATGTATATTTAAATATACACATCTTTTCCTGATAGATTGGAATAACTTTTTTCTTTTTCTTTTTTTTTTTTTTTTTTAGGGAGGGATTTTTGCTACAGGGTACATGCACTGGCCAGAGACAGAAAGTGAGAAATCACCCCTCAGGGGGCATGGCCATGCTGCAGTTTCTCCTCCTCCAGGCTCCTCTTGGGATTTGGGGCATGCATGCACACATGCCTGGCATGAGTTTTAAGCCACCAGGTCAGGAACTTGAATCACAGTCAACTACATGGGAGTCCAGTGAGGTAACCATTACACTATCTAGTGGTCCCTGGACTATCTTTTTAATGCTATTGGGCAATGGGCAGCATTTTCTCATTTCACAGCCAGACAAGTAGACAACAGGGGCACGCTATAATGTACCCAGGGTCTCATCGCAGTTGTTTCTTTAGGTCTCAAGGTGGTTTTTTTTGTTTGTTTTGTTTACTGGGTTTATTTATTCTGTGAGTGGTCAAGGGAAAGAGAAAGAGAGATAGAGAAACAGCATTCCCATGAGGCTCTTGATACCACAGCCCACCCCAAACTTGAGCCAGCCATGGAGCATGGACACATGCATACCCCGTTACCCCGTGTACACTCAGGGAACTCGCCAGACCTGAACACACAACCTTTCTATGTGGCTCACGTTCACAGAACATTGCATTTTACTGCTGCACCACAGTTCTGCCCTCAAATTTATTTCTTCATTACACAGGGTATTATTGATATTTCTCATTGCAATGTAATGTGTAATATTTATTTTTTGGATCTCTCCTCATTTTCCCTTAAGATGGCAAAGTTACCAGCAGTTAGCGTAATGGCTATGTCACTGGACTCCCAGGTAGTCGACCACGGCTTGCATCCCGTACCTGGTGGCTTAAAACTCACGCCGGGCGCGTGTGCATGCGTGACCAAGATCCCGAGAGGAGAATGGAGGACAAGGGATTGTGGCATGGCCATCCCCCCTGGGGGGTGATTTCTCGCTTTCTGTCTCTATGTCTCTCTCTGTCTGGCGAGCACACGCGCCGTGTAGTGAAAACCTCTCCAAAAAAAAAAAAAAAAAAAAGATGGCAAAGTTCTTGCCCTGCCTGCTTGGGCCCTGGGAGTGTCTGGCCAGCTCTGGACCCTGTAACCCTAGTTCATCGGGGTCAGGCCCCAAGGGCTTTGCTGGACGTGTTGCTATCCAGTTTCACGCTCCTTCAACCCCAGTCTTTTCCAAGCCAGTCCCCTCTTGGAGGAGGGAAGGCCTCCCCGGACAGATATTAAGTGAAGTGCTATAATTAAAACTACAATAATAGCTAATGAAAAGTTAATGGAACAGAAGAGGCTGTCCAGAAATGTCACACTTAACAATTAATACACAATCTTAAAAAATATTATCAAAGAGAAATCTAATGCACAGCCTGAAGTAACTGCTTAACAATCTGAGGTGAGTGGGAGAAAGTCAGTTGGGTGTCTACCCTGTTGGAGACCACAAATTAATTTTCAAATGGATTTAATCAGCGTTACCAAGCTTCAATGATTCCTGTATTCCTATCACCATTTGGCCATGTATGTCAACACCACTTACTATTATTTCCTTTTTTTTTTTTTTAAAGGTTTTGCCATGGGGAGTGTGTGATCACTGGAAAGAGACAGACAATAAGAGGGAAAGTGAGACATCACCCCTCAGGGGGGTTGACCATATCACAATCCCTTCTCCTCCCTTCTTCACTCTCTGGGATTTTGGGCACATACGCACATGTACACGGTGTGATTTTCAAGTCATCGGATCCAGGACTTGAACTGTGGTTGGCCATGGGAGTTCAGAGTCTTAATCCCTATGCCACCTGCTGGCTCCCACTAGTATCTGCTTAATTTTTAAAACTGATTCATCTTTAAAAACTTACCCTTATCCTAAGGAATAACAACTGTGAAATACAGATGTGATATGATTACATACTAATTTATAATAAAACCACAGAACTAGGCCAGCCAGTGGTGTGGTGGTTAAGGTGGTTGGATCCCAATGGCTGACTGCTTGGTTGGAGGCCTGAACCCAGTGACTTGAAAAACATGTTGAGAAGGCAGCAGGTGGAGTCATGGTTATGCATATTCCCTATAGCAAATTATTTAAAAATTTAAGAAAATCCAAACTAACCCACAGAACTATTAACACAAAAATATGTATCGATGGAGTTCCTAACGTCATCTTACATTATCAGGAGAGGTAGTAGGCATACCGGCACCACCCTCTGGGAAAGATCGCATTAAACAGGTAAATATTTAAAGGAGGCAAATCATAAGAAACCGGTAAAGACCTGGAAGAGACTATTTATCATGTCTTTGATGAAGGCTGTAGTGTATTTGAAGAACCTTTTAAATTCAGAAGGATAAGAAGAAATCATGAGAGAAAATGTGGACAGATTTGACTTCATAAACACCTAAAACTCTACTTATTCAAAAAGCAAACCCCAACAAATCTGGTTCACCGTCTTTCATGAAGTCTAAAAGGGCTCCAGGTGAGGACCTCACTGCATCTAATTTAATGTTCTTCCTCACTGACTCAATGAAAATTTATTTGAGTGATATGATATTTTGGTCTCTTGCAAAGTTAGACAAATAAAGCCCCCGCCTTCATGGGCAGCTCAGGCAGTGGCAAAGACGTTCATTCCTTTTTTTTTTTTTTTTTTTTTTATGTTTGTTTTTGCTGGAGGGCGCATGTGCTCACTGAGAGGAGAGAGGGAGGAGAAAAGGAGGAGAGAGAGAGATCCTCTCAGATCCCCTCATGCACGCATGTACATGCACCTGGTGTGCTTTTCAAGCCTCTGGATCCAGGACTTGAACCAGTCAGTCTTCTGCCTGAACCACATGCCACAAGCTGGCTCAGTTTTTAAAAGTGTATTTCTAGAAAGCACGAGAAAGACAGACAGAAAGCATCCCCCAAGTGAGCCCAGAATAATGGTTATGTCACTGAACTCCCACACAGTTCACTGTGGTTCAAGTCCCAGATCCGGCAGCTTAAAACTCATGCTGGGCATGTGTGTGTGCGTGCCCAAGACCCTGGGAGGACAATGGAGAAGGAATTGTGGCCTGGCTATACCCCTTGGGGGTGATTTCTCGCTTTCTGTCTTTCCGGGGAGCACATATACCCACCTTATAGCAAAAAAAAAAAAAAAAAAAAAAAAAAAACTCTCAAAGAAAAAGAAAAGAAAGCATCCCCTAAGGAGATGCGACTATACAATCTCCTCTCCTCTGTCTCTCCATTCTGTCAGGAGGTAGGGCGTGCACACACGTGCTTGGCATCTTTCTTAAGCCATTGGCGCCAAGATTCAAACTGCATTTGGCTACTTGGGATCTGGCTTCGTGTGCATAGATCTTAACCACTGGGCTATGGGCCTGGCCCTCATTCATTTTTTTTTTTTTTTTCCTTCTCCCTCCCTCTCAGTCCCCAACTCTTCACCAGCTTTATAAAGGTATAGTTGACAGATAGAAATTATATTTGCGATGTGCAGCATGATGTTTTGATAGTGCATGAATTTTTTTTATTTATTTTTTTTTTGGAGAGGTTTCTTTTTTTTTTTTTTATTTTGCTATAGGGCGCATTAGCTCACCAGACAGAGAGAGATAGAGACAGAAAGTGAGAAATCACCCCCCAGGGGAGATGGTCACACCGCAGTCCCTTCTCCTCTCAGGATCTTGGGCACGCACGCACATGCGCCCGGCGTGAGTTTTAAGCCACCGGGTCCGGGACGCGAACCGCGGTCGACTACGTGGGAGTCCAGCGACATAGCCATTACGCTAACTGCTGGTCCCCTTGCATGCATTTCAAAATGATTCAATCAAGCTCATTACCATAGCCAGCAACTCACATCCTTACCCTTTTTTTTTTTGGTGTCAGAACATTCTTTTTTTCTTTTAAAGCATACTTATTCCTTCCATGAGCAAGAGAGACAGACAGATTGTACCCCACAGAGCCTAGAAGCTGCAGTCCATCCACTCCCAGTCTCAGTGAGCCCTGACCATGGGCTTGTGCGCCTGCTGGAAGCTTCCCATGGGGGTCAGGCCTGCAGGGCATCATGTTTGCTGCCGTGCCACTGTCCTGCCCCCTGTGGTCAGAACGTTTATCTCCTCTTAGCAATTTTCAAGTATATGATATTAAAACCGTGATAATATTGGTATTAAATGTTATTAGCTATAGTTGCCGCACTGTAGGTTAGATCTCCAGATCTTATTCTTCCCTTTTAAAGAGAGATGTTTGCTATCGGGCACGTGTGCTTGATGGAGAGACATAGAGACAGAGAGCAAGAAATTACCCCTTGAGGAGATGAGGAAGCCACCGTCCCTTCTCCATTCTCATCTCAGGATCTTGGGCACGTGTCGTGCCTGGCGTGAGTTTTAATCCGCCGGGTCCAGGACTCGAACCGCAGTCGACTATGTGGGAGCCCAGCAACGTAACTATTATGCCATCTGTTGGCCCCTGAGTCTTGGTGTTCTTTGGCTAGTATCTCTGTCTCCTGCTCCCACAATCCCCAGGCTGGTATGAGAGGTGATCAGAAGCACCCCAGCAGCCACCCCCACTGCCTTCCCTTTTCCTTCCTGCAGGCCAGGCCCTGGAGAATGCTGAGTCCTAGTGATGCAGGGTCCCACAAGTCCACGTATTTTTCCACGCAACCCTCCCTCTAACTCAGGGTGTTCCCACCTTAGCAGTGTTGACTCTCTAATAGGGATTTTTCTTGTTCATGGGGCTGGGAGTGGGGTGGCCATCTGTGCTCTGCAGGGGGTGTAGCCTCCATGACTGCTAGTCACGGGTACCAGGAGCCCTAGTCCTGCCCTAAGTTGTGACAACCAGAAATATCCAGAGGTATCTCCAGTGTCCCCTGGGGCTCCCACTGAGAATCTGGGCTCAACTCATGGTTCTGCCTGGTGACTTTCAAAAGACAAACCCCCTCTCTCCTCTCACCCCTCCAAGGCGGCCCCTCTGTGTCACCTTTCCTCTGTGTCACCTTTCTGTCCTAGCCTAACCCAAGATCGGTGCCTCCCTTCCAAAACCAGCCCCATTTCTGATTCTCAGCCACCTTCCCTCCTTCTCCCAGAACACTCCATTCCATTACAGCATTTGTCACCTCCTTCTCACATTTAATGATTTCCTGGAATTACAGATGGGAGGCTTTAAAGAAACCTTGTCATTTACACAATCTGAACTCTTCCTCTCACTGTTGAAGAAACCCAGGCCTGGGGAGGGGTTGTGTCCCAGTTTCAGCTTCCTCAGCAGCTCCCCACACTAAAGTGTTAGCCCTTGCAGGTGCGGGTGCATATTAGCCAAGCGTTTGATCATTTGTGTCTGGGTGCTTTGACATCTGGGGCTTCGCTGGCCCTAGAGGGACTGCCCCTCCCAGAGCTAGTCGCATCCTAGAGAGGGTAAACAACTTGCTTGGGAGTGCATCTTTCAAATACAACACCGACCAATCCAGGGCCAATGTTCCCCATGCCTCCACCCACCCACCCCAGACAGGTATTAGACAACTGGAAACAGCCCCTCCGCCCCAGAGCCCACCGAAATTCTCCTGACTAGCCTGTCCTAAGCCGCTTACCCTGCCTCTTTGGCCTCCTCCAGTCCTTCCTATGGAAACCACAAGGGAAGCTCTTGCAACATATTGACATTATTCCACCCTCTCTCTGGCTCCTTCTGACCCTGGTGTTTTCCTGTGTGGCCCACCCTACCCCCCCCCAAGATGAGGAGAGGTGTGCCCACTCCTCTTTGCACCTGTGGGTATAAGGAACCATCTCCCCAGTGGCTTTGATCTGATCTTTTGGGTCTGTCATGCCTGGGAACTGCATTTCTGTTTAGCCTCTTCTCCTAAGCCCAATTGAAAAAAATTTTTTTTTAAATGTATTTATTTCTACCATGAGTACGAGACATACACAGCCTCTCCAATAGGGTCTTGAGACAAGACATTTGAACACTATAAAGAACTCTAGGGCCAGCCTGGTGGCGTGGAGGTTAAGGAAGTTGGTCCCATATGGCCAAATCCCTGGTTGGAAACTCGGACCCTGCAAGTTGCAAAACACACTGGGTATGTGTGTGTGTGTGCACGCCCAAAATACTAAGAGAAGAACAGTGGAGAAGGGATTCTGAATGATCATCCCCCTGGGGGAGGGGGTACTTTCTCCGTTTCTCCCTCTCTCTGTCTCCAGCAAGTGCACATGCCCTATAGAAAAAAAAAAAAGACTCTCTAAAACAAGGCACAATATTAGGACCACGTTTTACAATATTCTCAGCCATAGCAGTGACAGAGGACGACTGTTTTCAAGGTCTGCATTTTAGAATATTGATTTTGTTCCACCTCGGACATGGTATTCCCTCCTGGAAGCGTGTGCAGAGTAAACTAAGCCGATGAATATAGGTGAAACCTGTTTGCACACAGGGCCGGCCACTGTCATGTTTGCCACCTTGGCCCTCACAGTGCCTTACCCAAGTGGGGCTCAGTGAATTACATCAAACTTCAGCGTTAAATGGATTTTTCTTCTAAGGGTTTCTCTGCAGTTTGCGTGCCGTGTCTGGCCCGTGCGCGACACCTCCTCCCCGCCCAGAGATCCACAGGACGGAGCAGACTGTCACTCAGAGCAGCTCAGACGGCAGATGTTAGGCTCTAGGATGAATCCTGTGAGTGGACAAGGGATTTGGTCTTTTTTTTTCTAATTAGGCTTTGCCTCAACGTTAATAAAATAAGCTTACATTCTTGTGACAGAGAACGGCTGATACCTGTTTGGTTCCATGACAGGAGGTGCTCGGGTGAGCAAAATTTGCTAAAGAACATTCCCAAAGGGCTGAAATCTTAGAAACACAGATGCTCTTGGGTCATCCAAATGAGAAAATATATGGAAGAGCACTTGGCGCACCAGAAAGAGTTCTATAGGGCGAGGCGTCATCCGAGTTGTAACGACTGTGCCACATGCGTGTCTGTGCATGTAACCCGGTCACAGTGCGCTCAGCCACACTGATGGTAGCAGCCGACCGTTTCAAAGGCGCACACTTTACCATGTCAGTTTTGTTCCCACCTCAGGTATGATACTCCTTGTTGGCAGAGTGTGTGTAGTAAACTTAAGACAGTGAATGAAAATGATACGTTAAAACAAAGTGGGCCGAGGGACCAGCAGATGGTGTAGAGATTAAGGTGCGGGGCTCCCACATGGTCGACCATGGTTCAAGTCCCGGACCCTGGACATGATGGTAGGATAATCTCACCAGGCTCAGGTGCATGTGGGCCCAAAAATACCAAGAGGAGGATAGAGGACAAAGGATTCTGGTGTGACCATTGCCCCTGGGAGGTGATTTCTCATTTTCCCACTCTCTGTGTTGTATCTCCAGTGAGTGTCAGCGCCCTATGGCAAAACCCTAATTTTTTTTTTTTTAAGTGGGCCTGCAGATGGTGTGGTGGTTAAGGTACTGGATCCTGCATGGTTGACTGCACAGTTTGCGTCCCGGACCCAGCACCTCGAAAAACATGCCAGGCATGTGTGTGCGTGTACCCAGAATTCTGAAGGAGAGTAGAAGAGAAGGGACTGCAGTGTTGCCATCCACCTGGGAGGTGATTTCTCCTTTCCCTCTCTTTCTCTGTGTCTCTCTTTGGTGAGTACATATGCCCTATAGCAAAAACTAAAAAAAAAAAAAAAAAGTGGGCCAACTGATGGCCCGGTGGTTAAGACCACCGGCTCCCACATAGCCACCTACGGTCCCAGTTTGAGTCTCGAACCCTATGGCTTGAACAAAACACACCAGGCATGTGTGCATGCCCAAAGTCCTGGACAGAGAAGTAGACAGATTGCAGCATGACCATACCGAATGGGGGTGCTCTCTCACTTTCTCTCTCTCTCCTCTCTCTCTTTCCTCTTGTAAGTGCATGCACCTCCTGGTGAATTTTAAAAGCAAAACTGCACAGTCAGACCTGTGTTATGACAAGCAATTAGCAAACCTGTTTAACCTCTTCACCCAAGTCCAATTAAAAAATTTTTGAGGTTTATTTATTTATTTCTACCATGAGCAAGAGAGAGAGGGAGAGACAGAGACAGACAGGCAGTACCCCCAGCAGGGCTCTGGCACCTCAGTCTACCCTCAGCCTGCCCTGGATCTGGTCCCTTGTGTGCTCAGTATATACGCAGAGAGGTCTCAGGACTTGAACCTGGAACCTTCCCATGTAGGTCAGCCTTGCAGAGAGCAGCATTTTACCACTGTAGCACTGTCTGGCCACTAAGTGTTTATTTACTTTTATTGTTATTGCTAACTGACCAATTATAATTGAATATGTTTATGGAGTACAGTGTGATTGTTAAAATTGCCATAGGATGCTTGTGCTTGCCAGAGACAGAGAGAGGGAGAGATGAGAGAGAGAGAGATCCCCTAATGGGGTATGGTCATACCATAGTCCTTTTGCTCCCATTCTTCCTTCCTGTCACTGTTTTGGGCATGTATACACACATGGCCAGTGTGTTTTTCAAGCTACCAGGGCTGGGATTCAAACCCTGGTTGTTTATGTAGGATCTGGCTTCCTTAACCACTGTGCTGTGGGACCAGCCTGCGATATTTTGCTATACGTGTACCAGGCCTAATTATTTATAGATACGGCAATGTCCAGTGTCTAGCTGTGCTAGGATTTCCCATGTTCGCGGTTTCTAGCTGGAGAGTCGGGCTCAGAAAAATGAACCACTGGGGCCCAGTCGTGGTGGAGCAAGGAGTCACGTGTGCTGTTTGGTGGCTGGGCTGTGTGCGAGGCTGGGGTTTGGCTCCTGGCCCAACTGAATGTCCCCCAGCATGTCTGTGGTCTTAGATGACTGGGAGGCTGGTGTGGGAGGATCACAACGTGGTAGAGCCCTGTAAGCAGATGGTGTGGAGGTCAAGGTGCTGGATTCCACATGGTTGACTGCATGGTTCAAGTCCTGGACCTAGCAGCTTTAAAAACATGTCAGGTGCATGTGCACCCAAAATTCTGAGAGGAGAATGCTGGAGAAGGGGTTGTGGTGTGGCCTTCCATCCTAGGGGGGTGATTGATCACTTTCCTTCTCTCTTTCTCCCCCTCCCTCCTCCTCACCCCCTCCCTCTTGCTCCTTCTCCCTGGCAAGCGCACATGCCCTATAGCAAAAATAAAAATAACAGAAAACAAAAAACTCTCTCTCTCTGCCTCTCTCTCTCTCTCTCTCTCTCTCTCTCATGTGCTTGGTCTTGCTCTCTATCTCACATAAAAAAAAAAAAGAAAAGAAAAGAAAATGAACTTTCAGGAGCTGACAGGTTTAATTACGAGTCTGGACCCAACTTAAACAGTTGATTAGTCTTGAGAGAAGAAGATTAAAGTACAACTCATGAATTTGCAGGTGATTCTTCCTTTGCATTTTCGGGATGCTACTGAATTTTTTTCCCCCTCAATTTGTGCAGAAACTCACCGGGGTTCCTAGTGTTGATGCCCCAGGAGACACTGCAAGCCTGTGACTCTATAGGTCCATGGTAGGGGTCAGGCCTGATAGCTTTGCTGATGTTCTCAACAGCCTTGGACACACCTTTTTCTCCATAGCAAATCTACTTTATTTTAAAGTTCATTTCTTCCATGAGAGAGACAGCGAGTGAGACAGAGAAGCAGCACTTCCAACAGAGTCTTAATATCACAGTCTGTCCCCAGCCAGCCCCAGGTCATGGATATACATGTGCCTGGCACACTCACGGTGATCCCTGGACACAAATGGGAATCTTGCGATGTGGGTCAGTCTTGCAGTGTGGAGGTTTGCTGCTATGCCAGCCTCTGGCTCCAGCAAATCTGTTTTTAAAAGTTCACTTAATGGGCCAGTAGGTGGCGTGGTATTTAAGGCACTGGATTCCACATGGCCAACCCTGGCTGGAGTCCTGGACCTGGTGGCTTGCTTCCTCAGTTTCCCTCTCTGGTGAGTGCACATGCCCTATAACAAATCAAGTAATAATAAAATAAACTGTGTAAAAAATGTTCACTTATTTGTTTCTCCATAAGAGAGAAAGAGAGAGAGAGAAAGGGACACCCTCAACAGGATTCTCATGCTGCGATCTACCCTTAGCCTCAGCCAGTCTAGGTCATCATGCTGCTTGCGTAGAAGGATGCCCTGGGACACAAACCCAGGACCTTTCCATGTGAGTGCATTTGTACTAGTTTTATGCCATTGTCTGGCCCCATATATAGCAAGTGTTATCTTTCTACTGAAGCTGATGAACTTCATAGAAACCGAGACCCTTCTGGGCGCAGGCGCTCTAGAGACTGGTGTGGGTTCCAGTCTGGTAGTGGTTTCCATGCCAGGTGAGATCTTGGGTGTCGGGCTGCCAGGAGCACTGGGGGGCCAGTGGAGAGTGTGTGGGCAAGCCCATCAGAGCTTGTCATCTCCAACTCAGCTCTTCTTACTGTCCCTTCTTCCTTCCCATTCAGTATTAGCTCCCTGTCATTTACCCCCGGGGCTCTGACTTCAGCAAACTTTTGCTTGTTAATTGGCTTTCATCAGTACACAGAAAGGTACCAGCTCACTCTTGGTTCTCCTCTTTGCTCAACTGCAGAAAACGTCCCCAAGAACGTAGGGCTTTGATTACGTTCTAGCCAATTTCCTCCGTCTTTATATAAAAGTACTTATAGACATCTGCACATCAAAATGCAATAAACAAGTCACTCAGAAGCCAAGTGTTTCTTGCCATGCGTATTCCTGAGCCTTCCTCTTTCTCATTGTGAAACTCTGGGCCATTATGACTGGGGAGGACAGTATAATTTATCGTCAAAACCAGGACACTTTCAGAATGAGCAGAGGCACCAACCAGAGGAAGCGTACGCTGGGACTACCAATCTACACCTGCCTACCTGCCTTATAAGGAGACAGGCTTTTCTTTTTTGAGATTTTTTTTTTCCCCCGTTAGGGCATGTGTGCTCACCAGAGAGACAGAGAGAGTGAGACAGAAAGCAAGAAACCACCCCCGCCCCCAGAATATTGTCACACAACAATCCCTTCTCCTCCATTCTCTTCTTGGGATTTGGAGCATGCACACACATGCGCCTGACACGAATTTTAAGCCACCAGGTCTGGGACTCCAACTGCGGTCAGTTATGTGGGAGTCTAGCGACATAATCATTCTTCCATCCCCTGGTCCCAGAAGACAGACTTTAAAACACAGACTTTGGGCCAGCTGGTGGTGTGGTGGTAAAGGCAGCTGGGTCCCACATAGCTGACTGGGTGGTTCAAGTCCTGGACCCAGTGGCTTGAAAAACAAACAGGCATGTGCGTACGTGGCCAGAATCCCAAGAGGAGACTGGAGGAGAATGGGCTGCAATGTGGCCATCCCTCCAAGGGGTGCTTTCTCACTTTAGAAGTTGCATCCACTCACTGGAGAGAAAGAGAGAGACAGAGACTGAGACAGACAGAGAGAGAGAGAGAGAGAGAGAGAGAGAGAGAAAGAGAGACTTCAATGACAATTCTGCATTCTAGAATCCCCACTGCTCAAAAACCCGAAAACCAGTGCAGCTGGCTGGGCTGGAGCTGAGAAGCACTGGGTAGAGAAGGCTTCTGGATGGGGCTCATGGCTGCAAAGCCTTTTCCGAGTCTCCTCCACCGCCGTTCTGAAGCCTCTGCTGTGCGGTGAGCCACGCCCTCACTCTGCCTGGTATCCTGGTTCCTTCGGCAGCAGGGGTCCCTTGCTCAGCTGTCATTGCCTCCAGGCTTCTGCTTCACCGCCAGCCCCCTGACCGGAGCTGAGCAGTCAGGGCCTGCTCATCTGTATTGCCACGGGAGGCAGAGAGGCGTGCTGAAGGGCTCTAGCTCTCACCAGGACTTTGCAGACTTTCCTGAGACTTGTCTACACTAGCTGTTTCCACACACCACCCTCTGCTTGTCCCACTCCAATCTGGTTTATGTCTCCATCATTCTGTCGAAAGAACTCTTGTCTGGGACCAGTGGATGTCATAATGGTTACATTGCTGGACTCCCACATTCTTGACTGTGGTTCAAGTCCCAGACCCGGTGGCTTAAAACTCACACCAGACATGGGTGCCTGTGTACCCAAAAATCCCAAGAGGAGAATAGAGAAGGGATTGTGGTGTGGCCATCCCTTCTGGGGGGTGAGTTCTTGCTTTCTGTCTCTCCAGTGAACACATGAGCCCTATAGCATAAAAATTTCTCTTAAAAAAAAAAAAAAAGGAACTTTGGAAACCAGCAGTTAGTGTAACGGCTATGTCGCTGGACTCCCACGTAGTCGACCGTGGTTCGTGTCTCAGACCTGGTGGCTTAGAACTCATGCCGGGCGCGTGTGCGTGCGTGCCCAAGATCCCGGGAGGAGAATGGAGGAGAAGGGATAGTGGCATGACCATCCTCCCTGGGGGGGTGATTTCTCGCTTTCTGTCTCTATGTCTCTCTCTGTCTGGCAAGTACACGTGCCCTATAGCGAAAATCTCTCCAAAAAAAAATAGGAACTTTAGTCTGACTACTTTATAATGGCATTTCTCAGTTCCATCTTACTCAAACCCCATTGACACTTGACAGGAGTGGCCGCTTGTCTTTCCCGGAAAGGAGAACCTGAGACTTCTTGGCTCTGGTTCCTCACTCCTGCCTGGTTGACTCGGTGACCCTGGGCAGACCTCTCCTTTCTGGGAGGGACAGGCAGATGTCACTGGTGGTTGCCCCCTGGAGGAATTGTGACTGGGAAGAGACAAACACCCGAGGTGAATGGATGGGTCAGGGTCTTCAGGGCATCTTTAAGATTCCTTCTGGCTCCGAAAATTCATTATTAAATCATGTCCTCAACACATTTTAAACAGTCAGTGCTGGGGCCGGCAGGTGGCATGGTAGTTAGGGTGCTAGACTCCCATATGGCTGACCATAGTTTGAGTCCCAGCCCTAGTGATCTGAGGGCTCATTTTCTCTCTCTCTCTCTCTCTCTGTCTCTCTTGCTGGTCAAGGTAAAAATAATAATATTAAATAAAAAAAATTCTTTAAGAAAAAAAAAAAAAAGAAATTGCCAAAGGGTGCGTGGGC
>NW_006159539.1:7958859-7962050 GCF_000334495.1 Tupaia belangeri chinensis
AAAGCCATTTCCCCAGGAGGATGGGCATGTCATAGTGCTTTCCCCTCCGTTCTCCTTTCAGGATTTTGAGAACACACATGCCCACACTTGGAGTATTTTTCAAGCTACCAGATCTGAGACTTGAACTGTGTAGTCAGGCCATGTGTGATCCAGCCACCTTAACCTCCATGCCCCAAGCTGGCCCCTCCTCTCCATACTTTTAGATTCCCTTTGTAATGATCAACAGTTCCTCCTTGTTCTTACTGTTGCACTGGCAGAGGGTGCCCCCAACTTAAAAAAAAGAAAGAAAGAAATCCCAATCTTCTTCTATATTCACCCTCGATTTTGTTCAACATCACATTCTACAGTTTTTCTTTTCTATGGATTTTAAAATTACTTTCTATAATTTTTCTTACCAAGTGATGGTTTATAAAATTTCTAAATGTAAAATATTGTGAAATTTTCTTTTTCCCTTCAAACTACATTTTCCCCCTCTCCCCACCGAAATTGACTCCCTAAGAGAGTTCTTCACCATCTCAGGTGACTATTGTACCAGACAGGCCGGTAAACACAATGTCCCCTGGAACAGAATACAGATTCCAAGAGACCATTTTCAAACATGAATAACTTCATTCTTTTGAGTGCAAGCACAGAACCAGATGCATATTCACGTTCTTATTTTTAAAAAAATTATTTGTTTATTTCTTCTATGAATGGAAGAGACAGACAGCACCCCCAATAGGGTCTCAACACCACCATCCAACCCCAGCTTCAGGCAGCCCCAGATCATGGGTCTGTGTTTTCCCAGCATATTCAGGGAAGTCTCTGGACACGAACTCAGAGTCTTCGGAAAGCGAGAAATCGCCCCTTGGAGGGATGGCCACACCACAATCCCTTCTCTTCCATTCTCTTCTTGGGATCTTGGGGACACATGCAAACATGCCCAGCATGAGTTTTAAGCTGCCTGGTCCAGCATTTGAACTACAGTCACCTACATGGGAGTCCAGTGATGTAACCATTATACCATCTGCCTAAGACTTGGTTCAGAAAGGTTAAGTACTTGGCCTAGGATCACCCAGCATGTAAACCAGCAGAGCAGGGATTAGGAGTGTGGGCAGTAGGTAGCTAAGCCTCGTGTGTCTGCAGAATGCTACTCCCTGCTTCTTGTCCTTGACCTGCCCCATGTAAGGATTTAATAGCCCATCAAGGAGACGCCAGAGAACTAAGAGGAAGCAAAGGTTACTCAGCAGTTGGGAGCCAGGCAGGTGGTTGGCTAATTGGGAATGGGTTCAAGTGAGACTCTCCACTCACACCATTCCAGCAAGGATAAAATGTGACCCCAGCTACTAAAATCTCTGCTCAGGAATGGTGTCAGGTGAGAATTCACACAATTGTGCATTGTCCAGTTATTTAATGTCCAGTACTGACAGCCACTGGGCCTCGTGCTGCAGACAGAGTTAACCTCAGCTGTCATTTTCTTTTTTTTTTTTTTCTTTTTTATTGTGGAAGAAATATACTACTGCAGAACCTTAACCAAGAGGTGCGCAGCCCTGCAAAGTTCTCATTTCATTCATGTGGCATGCTGGGGAGACATCCGTGCTCTTTAAAGAGAAGCAGATTGCCTGTCCAACGTGCCTGGCTTTGCTCTTGAACCTGCCTTGCAGGGACTTGAAAGGCCTCTGCGTTCCACCTGGCTTTCTTCCCTCTCTTTTGTTCCCTTCTTGCGGGATCCACATCCAGATGCAGCATCCTATTAACATCAGCTGCAGCCTTTTCATGAGAAAATTCCTAGAGGGCACCAGGTTGGGGAGGACTTTGAAGTTGCCTTTCTTCAGGGTGTTTGATGTGTCCCCTTCCCCGCCCTGCCTGGTCCTAGAGAAATGGCCACTCCCTCTGCTTCAGCGCTGGGATGGCCACCACTCAGCATCTTTGTTGTCAGGTGGAAGGATGATGGACGGATGGGACCGTCTGTCAGGGGACTACAGTTTCCAGTTCCTGATGGGCCAGGACCATGCAGCTGTGGGCTCTCTCAGTCTTGTCCTGTGTAGGGGTCCTGTTGTAGCACTCGAGTGAGAAACCCTGGAGGGATGTGGACGTGGTTGCAGGATGGTTGAAGATGACAGCAGAGGGCCTTTGGGACAGGACAAGCCAGTTGCAACTTAGGGAGTCTGATAAGTCCCCTTGGGACGGCTGTCCTCAGGGAGGTTGCTTTTCAGCAGTGCAATTCGGGAGAAATAAAAAGCAATGGAGGAAGGAAAATGGCGTGAGTTAACCATGGTAGGACCATACTCCCTGCTGCTGTGGGCTGGGGCCTATCAGAGGGCTGGGCTGCCCAAGAATGAACTTCTGCGCTTTCTTTTCTTTGGTGCATCTGAAAGGTACGTAGCCAGGAACTGGGCAAGGCATGCCCAGGACTCAACCCCAATGGGGTCCTGGTGTGGAGAGCCTCATGGTGTGGCCTGGGCCCTCACGGCAGGCTCAGGCCACAATTTTTTTCTCTGCTCTGCCAGTGAACCTAGCGGCACCCATAAGTATCCCTTAGGACATAGACTTCCTCCTCCATCTTTTGAAGGTACTTTCTCTGGGCTTGCTTTGTGTTTCTCTTTCCGGGCCTCCCTCCAGGCTGTTTCTTTCCCTGGATATTGGAGATGCTCAAAGCATACCCTAAGGGGCCAGATTGTGGGGGTGGAGTGGGTAGCAGTAAACAGATACGACACTCTGGGAGACTGACCCACATGGGAAGGTTTGTGGTTCAAGTCCAGACACCTCTGAGTGCACCGGGCATGTGTGCCGGTGATCTGGGGCCGGCTTCAGCTGGGGGTGGGTCACAGCATCAGGGCCCTGGTGAAGGTGCTCTCTCTTGCTCATGGAACGAAGAAAGAAAGGAAGGAAAGAAGGAAGGAAGGAAAAGAAACTTTTAAAAGCACATCCTTAAGTCTAGCCAGATGGCATGAAGGTTAGGGCAACTGTCTCCCACATGGCCTATAACGCAGTTCAAGTCCGGGACCCGGCAACTTGAAAAACATTCTGGGTACATGTGATTGTGTGTCCAAAAATCCCAAAAAGAGAACAGAGGAGACAGGAATGGCCAACTTCCATGGTGTGTGTGTGTGTGTGTGAGATTTCTTACTTTCTCTCTCCGTCCATCAAGCCCATAACAGATATTTAAAAAAAAAAAAAAAAAAAAAAAAAAAAAACACCCCCCACACCGG
>NW_006159539.1:7962145-7963869 GCF_000334495.1 Tupaia belangeri chinensis
CAAAACCAAAAAAAAAAATTAAAAAAAAAAAAAAAAAAAAAAAAAAAAACACAGCCTCAACCTAGGCTGCTTTCCAAACTGCATGCCCACTGTCCGTCCTGGTCACCTCAGCTCACATCTAACCTCACACCCACACCCCACTCGCTCCCAGAGTCCTCAGAGGGAATGGCACCCTGCCAGGTCCGTTCAGAACCAGGGCAGTATCTACACTTACCACTCTTCACCGGTCCTCAGCCTGCGAATTTTAACTCACTTACCCGAGGGCAGCAGGGCCGCTCTTATTCCTTTGCCCTGGGTTGCTGCTGTGGCTTCCCGTTATCTCCCCGTGCCCAGAGAGTGCTTATCTGCCAACTCCCTCCCAGGTACGGGTCAGCTTTTGGAAATGCAGAGTACGGCATGGCTCTCCTCCCTTTAAACCCTTCAGGGTTCCCTCAGTGAGCCCTGGAGCTTGCAAAGCCAAGCTCATATTTCTCAGCGGCTCAGACCCTGTGCGCTGCCCACCCTGTCTTCGTGTTCCACCTTTCCACACACCTGCCTTCTAACCCCACCGAGCAATGGGCAGTTTCTGAAATTTCTTCTTTTAAAGATAATTATTTAATTTTATTCATCATTATCATTTTTTAAATTTTATCACAGAGAAACAGAGAGAGAGAGAGAGGGAAAGTGAGAAAGCAAGGCTCCAGGTCTGGGACTTGAACCACGGTCAGTCTTGTGGAAGTCCAGTGTACTTAACCACCACACCACCTACTGGCTCCAAGTTTCTGAAATTTCTAAATCAGTTCACAGGTCATGCCTTTGACTATCATGCTGCCTCTCAGGAATCCTCCTTATCCCGTGTTTTATGTACTGAAATCTGAGTTTATAATCTGTCAGCCCCAAGTTGTATCTGGTCTGAATATGGATTTGGGGGCTTGGATAATATTAAACCCCAGTAAAGTCAAAGGCCGATATTTAAACTCATGTACAATATTGTAATTTCTGGCTTCTTAGAGACCATAAGAAGATCTGGTAACACGGAGCCATATTAGTTGCTGTAGTTGAGAAGTACCCTCTGATACGGGGAATATGCTACATTTTTCCAGAGTCCCCACCATTCCCTACTGAGCTATGCTCAGCTGCTTTGCTAATATCCGTGAGCTGCCTGAACTCGGAAGGCATCTGCGTGTGAGACCCCTAGATTCACTCTCTCAAGGAGCAAACCTCAACTCACGTCACCTCTCCACAACCATCCCTGACTCTGAAGGTACATCAGGCCCAGGACCTGCGGATGTGGCAGGGGAATGACAGGGCGCTCATTTCTGGCTCCTCCTCTGCCAAGGCTGACAAGATACTTTTTAATCAAGTCAAGCATACCCAGGAGCAGAAACACAGGGACACAGTGTTTTTCTGAGGAATGGTTAGGACCGATGACCCTGGTCAGGCAGATACAGAGCAGGGAACTAACCTGGAGCACAAAGAAGCTTGAAGGAGGGACTGTATGACCCTCAGTATTTTGGCTCACCACTGTTCCTGGCAGCAGGAGTCCTACGGATACAGAACAAGCCAAAAGAAAAATGAACAGGCCCGAGGAGGTCTAAGGACATTAACCTCAGATAAACACAGGGTCTAACCAGGACAAAAGGAGCCCAGTCTGTATGGAACCTCTCTCTGTCTCAGTAAGCCTTGTGCTTAGTTTGTCTCTCTGTCCTTCAATTCTTTGCGGCAGTGGTGGTGGTGGTGGGGGG
>NW_006159539.1:7965065-7965657 GCF_000334495.1 Tupaia belangeri chinensis
AATTCTTTGCGGCAGGTGGGGGGGGGGTGGGGGGGGGGGGGGCATGGACCTCTATTTTCTCAACCTAACGTTTTTGCCCATAATGTTCAGAAAATAAAGTTTGGGGGCAGGAAGTTTGGGAGCTCTGTGTTTCCTAAAGCATTGTGTGGGCTGCTTCTGGGGTTCACTGATGGACCAACTGACAGGATAGAAAGAGGAAGCCAGAGCCAGCCGGTGGCGTGAAGGTTAAGGTGCTGGATCGTACATGGCCAGCTTTGTGGTTCAAGTCCTGAACTCAGTGGCTTGAAAATCATGCTGGTCGTGTGTCCAAAGTCCCAAGAGGAGAACAGAGAAGGGATTGTAGTGTGGTCATCCCCTGGGGGGATTTCTCACTTGCCCTCTCTCTGCCCAGCGCATGCGCCCCATAGCAAAAAAGGAAGCCCACCCTGGCCTCTGGAAGGATACTCAGCCTCAGGTCTTTAGGTATTAGTTTGGCCTCCATCCCACTCCTCCCACCCCCAGTATTGAAGAAGCCTGAAGACTGAGAAGAGCAGTACACACCTGCGTTAATACTGCTTGGGCCTACCACAGACAGGCCGTGCTGCGGATTCAA
>NW_006159539.1:7965688-7985455 GCF_000334495.1 Tupaia belangeri chinensis
ACTCTTTCCGCTCCCAGCACAAACCCACGCGGTGGGTACGTTTACTGCCCCCATTTCACTCCAAGACAGAGCGTCCTATCCAAGGGTTTCCAGCCAGGAGGGGCTGAGGCTGGATGCAAATGCCTCTCTGATTGTCCTAAATGGGAGAACCAGGTACAAAGGTGAGCTGAGTCGCCCTGGGGCCTCGAGCAACCAGAGTGATCCAGGAAGAGAACAGAGGGCAGGGCTAGTGGTCAGAGCACCTGGGCTCCAGAGGCTTCACTCAGCCAGGGCTGAGAGAAGGTTCTGAACCAGAAGCGCAGGGGAGCACATGCAGGGACCTGATGTGGCCCCCTTTCACTTTAAGCCCATGTCCCCCTCCTCCTCGGAGGCTCTGGCCATGTGGTTTGAATACTTCCGGTGGATTCTGACAGCAGGTTCAGAGAGCTGGGAGGCAGGCTTCTGTTCTAACACCCAGGTGAGAGGTGAAAAGGTGGCATGAGCGCGCAGCCCCTCTGTGCTGCTCTTCCTATTGCTTGAGTATCAGTACAGACTCTCCATGTACTGGGGCCTGCAGGAGGCATCAGAGCCACAGGCTGTAAGCCCCCAAGGTCTGCGCTGGTGGCTCTGGATGGTGCCCTGGGGCCAATGGCTCAAGGTGACATTTGAGGGTGTCACACCTAGAGGCTGCCTCAGAGCCTCCCCTTCTCCCTCCCTGTCCTGCCACCAACTTCCTGTAGAAAATTTCCTCCTTTAAGATTCCTGATGCACGGACCAGCACACGGTATAATGGTTACATTGCTGGACTCCCACGTAGTTGATTGCGGATCAAGTCCCGTACCTGGCAGCTTCAAACTCATGCTGGGCATGTGTGCGTGCATGCATGCCCAAAATCCTGAGAGGAGAATGGAGGATAAGGGATTGTGGCGTGGCCATCCCTCCTGGGGGGTGATTTCTCGCTTTCTGTCTCTCTGCCTCTGTCTCCAGAGAGTGCAAATGCCCTATAGCAAAAATCTCTCTTAAAAAACAAATACAAATTATTTTTCTCTCCACTCTTGACCCTCCTGCCAAGAGCGCTTGCCTCCTCCACTCCCTGCTTTGGCCTCTTGTCTCTTCTCCTGCCTCTCAGACCGTCCTCCGTGACCTTTGACATGAGATGAGAGCAAAGGCTGAGGCTTAACCCCAGGGTCTTTGCTGCTGTGGGGATTCCACCTCCATGAATGGCTTCAACTACCATTTCCACCCTGATGGCATCAGAGCTCCATCTCCCGCTCCGGCTTCTCTCCCAAGTACTACTCTCCTGTGAGCTGCCCACCATTTAGGTGGCCACGGATAAGTCATTCCTATTTTGGGGCCTTAACAGCCATCTCTGTTTTAAAAAAAAAAAAAAAGGAATAGGCAGGCTAGCTTTTATTTCTGTACTTGTGCCAATAATTGGTGATTCAGTGATTTTTTTTCAGTGTCTCCATTTCTATGCGGATGAACGCATCCTCTTAAAGTCATCATGTTTAAAACCAAACTCAGGGCCAGCAGGTGGTGTGGTGGTTGAGACAGCTGGGTTCCGTGTGACTGATTGTGTGGTTCGAGTCCTGGACCCGGCAATGTGAGAAATATACCAGGTATGTGTGTGTGTGTGTGTGTGTGTGTGTGTGTGTGTATGTATGTGTGTGTGCGTGTGTGTGTGTGTGTGTCTGTCCAAAATCCCAAAAAAAGGGAGAAGTGTAGAAGAAGGTATTGTGGTGTGGCCATCCACCCTAGGAGGTGCTTTCTCATACTTACCCCCCCTTCCCCAGCCCTCGTCTCCAGCAAGCACATACATCCTATGGCAAAATTAAAACAAACAAACAAAAAAGTTCTGGGTTTGTGTCCTGAGACCTCCCTGAGTACACCGGCATATGCCTGTGATCTGGGGCTAGCTGAGACTGGGGGTGGATCATGGTGTCAAGGTCCTATTGGAAGTGCCAGACTCTCTCTTTCTCTCTGTTACTCACTCGTGGACAAAATAAAAAAATAAACTTAAAAATCCCCAAACTCACAATAGGGCCATAGAACTTAGACTTTCTGGGAACAGCAGATGGTATAATGGTTTTATTGCTGGAATCTTGTGTAGTTGACTGCAGCTCAAGTCCCAGACCCGGTGACTTGAAACTCAGGCCAGCTGTGTGTGTCCAAAATCTCGGGAAAAGAATAGAGGAGAAAGGATTCCCACGTGGCCATCCCCACTGGGGGGTAAGGGGTGGGGTGATTTCTTGCTTTCTGTCTCTCTGTCTCTCCAGTGAGTGAATATGCCCTATAGCAAAAATCTCTTTTAAAAAGAAAAAGGGAACTTGGACTTTCTGCTGGATTCTGACAACAGTAGGTTTAGCCCAGGTGTTACCTGCTGTCCAAGGTGCTAGACAAGGTGCTGTCCTTTCTCCTCTGTAACCACCACCCCAACTCCCCCTCCCTTTCTGAGAGACTCTCAAGGCTGCTTGCATGATGGTCTGGGTCCTCCTCCCAGCTCCTGCCCCCTCCAGGCAGCTCACACCCTGTCGGCGCAGCCCTTGTTGAAAGCACTTCAAGCTTCCCAAGCACTTCAGCCATCCATTGCAGCTGTTTTCAAGCCTTCATGGACCCCTTGAAAATGCTTTCAAATGTATGGGTCCTCCACCCAGAAAGGGCCTATAATTTCAAGGAGTTTTTGGATCTCCTGAACCCTCTCACAGAGATCTTTAGCCCTCAAGTTCAACTGCAGAATCCTCCAAAGAATCAAGTCGGAGCTGCTCAGCCTCGTCAGCGTGGCTTGGAGCCTCTGTCCTCCCTGGTTATTTCCCACCTCGAGATCCTCTCAAGCCTCTGCCCCAGCCAAGGCACAGACAAGAACGCTGGTCACGTCTTTGGTTCAGGCCCTTCTCTCCACCTGGGTCCCCAACTTCAGTGTCTTTCCGGTGAAGACCTTGACCCCTTCCTTCAACCTGAGCCTGATCTCACCGAGGTCTTGAGGGAAACTCTCTTCAGAGCTCCTAGATATGACTCCCGAGCACTCTGTTGTCAGTTTTGCTTTTATTACATGGCAAGGCTCACCGTGGAGGACAGGGACTGCAGCTGGGCTAACAGACAACACACAGAAGATGTTTGTGGGCTCTCGTGTATTTTCCTGGTAGCCAAATGAAGAAGGCTTCCCAAATCACCAAACTGAACTGTGCTTGATAGGCGC
Organism: Tupaia belangeri chinensis; assembly: GCF_000334495.1. Lineage (NCBI taxonomy): Eukaryota > Metazoa > Chordata > Mammalia > Scandentia > Tupaiidae > Tupaia > Tupaia belangeri. The sequence goes on from NW_006159539.1 coordinate 7,968,864, forward strand.
TCGTCCATGTCTTCTGCCGGGTCCTCGAGCACTTTTCTAAAGCATGGCATGTTCAGCATGATTTATCCAGAACACCCATCCTGCTGTGATCTCATGCTTCTCCACATGGTGCTGAGTGGGGAAGGAGTAACGATGCCATTGACCGCCATCTTGTAAGTTTATCAGGTTCCACTGAGATGCGAAGGTGTCAGCTGCAGTGCCTGGCCTGGAGTAGATGTTCAGGGTGGCACTTTGTCTTTCTCTTTCCTAGTGGGTTGTGTTTTCTTTATCATGTAGAGCAGGTAGTATGTGAAAATAGACCAGCCCCCATGACAGTAGCAGATGGCATAATGGTTACATCACTTGACTCCCATATGACTGACCATGGACCCAGAGGCTTCAGGAGAAGGGGTTGTGGCATGGCCATCCCCCTGGGGGGGTGATTTCTCGCTTTTTATCTCTGTTCTCCAGCAAGTGCACACTCCCAGCAAAGAGCTCTCTTAAGAAAAAAAAAAAAAAAAAGTTACCTATTTGGTTGTTGGAAAAGTCATAACGTATTTGTCTATGTTTTTCTATGTTGAAATGCACCATGGCTTTTCCAGCAACCTAATATTTATTGCCCTGTTCTAAAATTTCAGGACAAGGGATTTAGAAGCATAGCAATGGGATTAGCTATTTCTAGTGCGCCAAAACTCCACTTAGCAGGGAAGCTCATCAAGACAGTCACCCAGTTGTGGTGCTTTAGGTTAGAGAATTCCTGTGGGTTCATCTAACCTGCCTTTTACAGATGGGGAAGTTGAGGCTCAGAATGGTGAGGGCCTGCCGAAATCCTCAGCCAAAGCCCAGACCTCTGAATTCACCTTTAGACATGTTTCTCCTCGTCTTGCCAGGAATCTCTCCCCCCACCTGACCAGGAGCTCCATGAGCGCCTTCCATATGCTGCGCTCCTTGCTGTGTGCATCTCTGCGTGTCACATGCATCTAGCACAGGGCTTGTAAACACCTGCGTGGTGCGTCAGATGCGTTTTATCCCCACAGCTTCGTGGTGACTGCATAAAGCTCTCGGTAACTGTCACGGAAACCCAGTACCTGGGAACTGGCCTGACACTTTTCTCTAGGGGCGCTGTGAAGGCCTTGTGTAAAGCGCCTAATTGGGAACAGGTCGGCTTTTCCAGCAGACCAGCTCATGCCGCGTCAGTCTGTGCTGGCACGAAACCCCGCATTTGAGGAATAGTTATCGCATCTACAGGTGCCACGCTCTGGGCATACAGGGATGCACAAGACAGAAATGGCCCCTCTCTCTCATGAAAATTATCTAGTGGAAAATGGATAAAAGAACAAAAGCGCGCCAGTGGTGGAGCAGAGGTTAAGACAGCTAGACCCCACATAACCAGCTGTGCAGTTTGAGTCCCAGGCCCGGCAGCTTGAAAAGCATGCCGGGGGAATGTGCATGTGTGCACCCAAAATCCTGAGAGGAGGATGGAGGAAAAGGAACTGTCACGTGGCCATCCCCCGGGGGGCGATTTCTTTCTTTTCCACTCTATCTTTCTCTGTCTCGCTCTTGCTAGCACACTCACCCTATAGCAAACTGAAAAATAAAGAAGAAGAAGAAAAGCAAATACACCGTCACCTAATCCAGACAGAACAATCCTCTCCCGTGGCCAATCTCTACTGATTTCCAAGTCAGAAAATAAAAACAACACTTTACGATGGGACTCTGATGAAGACTAAAAATCCAAAAGTCAACACGTTTTACTTGACTTTATCTCAATTGATCTCAACTCCCACATGTTTGAGCTTCAAAAAGGTAAGATTAGGCACCATTAAGCCTGCCAGACCAGCATTGATTTAGAAACCCTCCTCCGTGCTCCAGGATTGAGGAGGTTGCGGACCCTTATTAATCTCCTTGTTATCGGCTTGATCTCAGCCTGCCGGGAGCCAGCTTGCCTGATTCCCAATTCTGGCCACATCCCTCCGGTCCCCTGGCTTCTGCGTACAAGGCCAGGGAGCTTGTAGAGAACCGTGAGTTAGCCTGCTAGGAATCCTCACCAAAATCCTGGGCTGGTCTTCATGGACTCAGGGAGAAAGGGAAGGAGGCTTCATGTCTAAAAAAGCTGGAACTCAACGGATTTCAAATCAGGCAGTTATGCAGACAGCTAATGTATGGGGTCATTGGAAAGGTCGTGACATGTTTTTCTGTTTTCCTGTACAAAAAAGCATCATGACTTTAATGACAACCCAATAACTCCCTAGCACATTTTCTCTCCCTTGTCTATGGAGAGACAGAAGTTAACGATGCTGGAGTATAGGTGACAGGGTTCTTTTCAACTGTCCTTCAAGGAACTAACTCTCTCCTCTCCCTCACTTTCCTTTTCTTTTCTTTTCTTTCTTTCATTTTTTTTTTTTTTTTTTTGGAGAGGTTTATGCTATAGGGCACGTGCGCTCACCAGACAGACAGAGACAGACAGAGAGACAGAAAGTGAGAAATCCCCCCCCGGGGGGATGGCCATGCCACAATCCCTTCTCCTCCATTCTCCTCTTGGGATCTTGGGCATGCACACGCGCCTGGCACGAGTTTAAGCCACCGGGTCTGGAACTCGAACCGTGGTCAACTACGTAGGAGTCCAGCGACGTAGCCATTACACTAACTGCTGGTCTCCCTCACTTTTTTTTTTTTTTTAAGACTTTTTTTTTTTTTTTTTTTTGCTGCGGAGGAAATGCACTCACTGGAAAAAGACAGAAAGAGAGGGAAAGTGAGAAATCACTCCCCACCTTGGTTGGGGAAGGGAATGGCCATACCTCAAATCCCCTCTCCTTCACTCTCCTCTTGGGATTTTGGGCATGTATGCATACGTACCCAGTGTGATTTTCAAGCCACCAGGTCTGGGACTTGAACTACGGTCGGCCACGTGGGAATCCAGTGGCTTACCCACCATGCCACCTGCTGGCCCTCCTCCCCTTCCTTTCTTATTTCCTTCTTCCTCCAAATGAACACCTGCCCTCTGGCAGAGACCACGCAAGGAGCTAAAAGTTCAACATGGCACGAGGTGAAATGATCCTTAGCACATGAAACCACCCTCTAGTAGGCAGGAAAGACACCACCCCACAGGTGCCTAGTGGAGAGGAGCCAAAGAGAAGCAGAACATTCCAGAAGACGGGGGTGAGGGGCTTGGGTCTGACCTGCTGATGTTGCAGACCACCCTCTTGGGCCTCAAGCATCCTTTCCTTTGAGCAGGACCACGTTTTCCTAGAGGAGTGTTCGAACACAGGGTTTAAATCATCCACACAATCATTTCATGGGAGGATTCTTTCGTTGTGTGCAATTTCCCAAATACAATGACAGATCCTTTCTGTGACTGGGTACTGTACTCAGTCTGCTCTGGAAGTTCTGCCAGGAGTTTTATAATGGCCATGAGGAAGAAGCGAGGCTGGCATGTCATTGCATAAACGTGGGTCATTTTCCAGGTCTACCTTCATGCATTTTGCTAACTTGACTTTATTGACTTTTTTTTTAAGTTGACGCACTTTAAAAACATAAAGGAATTTATCACAAAAGGAATCTTTATATTGCTACCATAAATAGAGTACCAATATTCCTTGCCCTAAATAGAAGGTAATGGCAAAAATAAATACAATTAAATCTTTGGCTCCCGGCCTGGCCAGAGGTTGTCTTTATCAGGAAGAGCAGATTGGTTTTTAAAAGGTTCCCCTGTATTGTCTCCTGTCACCCCTAGAGGCCTTCCCTCTCCAGTCCTCCACTTTTCATAACGGAGCAGAGCCTGGAATTAGATCGCAGGCTGGGCAGGCCACCAGACCCATGCAGGGACCGCCCAGAACTCTAGGGCCCTCTTACTGCATGTGCCAGCTGTGAAGCAGGGCCGTTTGCCACGTGAATGGTCACCTCTCAGTGAAGCGCATGCAGGCAGCTTAGTAACAGCCAAGGAGTGCTTTGATGTCCAGCGTCTTTAGACATTTCTCTCAGGTGCTCCAGCCCTAGACCCCAGCTCTTTGTGGTACCAGCGCAAGGAGTTCAGCATTGCTGCATTCCAGGTTTCCATCTCCCCCAGACCTTTCTGTCTGAGGCTAATCCCCTGAAGTACAAGCACGCGTATTTTCCCCATCAGATATAGTCCACCATTTTTGGAAAGTTCACCTTGTTTCTCTGTAGCCTGGGTTCAAATCCCAGCTATGTGATTTTGGCTGAGTTACTTAGCTGCTCTGCATCTCAGTTTCCCCATCTGTATAATGGGAACAGTAATAATACCAGACTTCATGGATGGTCAGAAGTTTTGCAGGCGTGGAGTAAAGCCTGTTGAAGCTATTACGTGGCACAGGGCAGACGTCTAGAAAATGACCTGTTCTTTTCTGCTGGCATCAACCTCCATGGGGGAAGTAGGTGAGGAGTGAGGGCATGTTTGCCAAAGCGATCCCTGCAGTGGGCCTTGAGGACCCAGGCTACAGACTAGTACATTTCAAGAGCTAGTACCATTTCCCCCAAATTGGGGTTGAGGCGTTATGAGGTTACCAGCCTCTTCGGCCAAGGAAGAGCCCTATAACTACAATCTACCACCACCTTCTTCCATAAAAGAAAGGACTTCCTTGGGCCAGAAACAAAAAAAAAAAGAACATCTCGGAATCTGGAAAGGTTCTCAGACTGTGAAGCTGGGAACTCGACGCTAACTTTTTCTAAAATAAAGAATTTACATGAGGATGTGTGTGCACGCCAGGAAGGAAGAGAGAGGGAAAGTTAGAATGCAGCCCCCATGGGGCCTGATCACACTGCAATCCCTTCTCTATTTCTCCTTTTGGGACCTTGGGCATGCATGTGTGTGCGCGCCCACACGTGCCCCCCCCCTTTTTATTTTTAATTATTTTGCTGTGAGGTATGTGCACTTGCCAGAGAGGGACAGAGAAAAACAGAGAAGAAAGTGAGAAAGCACGCCCCGGGGGAGGCTGGGCACACGGTACTCCCTTCTCCTCCACTCTCTTCCTGGAATTTTTGGCACAAGCACACTTGAATTTTTCAAGCCACTGGGTACAAGATTCGAACCCCGCAGTCAGCCACATGGGACCTAGCCACCTGAACCAGCAGACTACTGGCTGGTCCTCAATACTGACTTCATCAAGGCTACACGGTGGTTTATTTTCTTTCCTTTTTCCTTTTTTAGAGAGAGATTTTTTGGTATAGGGCATGTATGCTCGCTGGAGAGACAAAGAGAGACAGAAAGAGAGAAATCACGCCCCACCCCCACCAGAGAATGGCTATGCTTTATTTTCTTAAATATTCTTTTCAATGGCCATGCTTTTATTTTCTTCTCCATTCTCCTCTAAGTATTTTGGGCAGCATGCACACGCACCTGGCGTGGTATAAGCCACCGGATCCGGGACTCAAACTGCGGTCCACGATGTGGGAGTCCAGCAGTGCAGCCATTATGCCATCTGCTGGCCCCTTCTTTTCCCTTTCAAATCACCACCTATCTGTGGGTCAGTATTTGGAATTCTCTTCCCTGAGATCCTTTCGATCTTGCCACGGGTAAGAGGTGAGAGGAGGCAGAACCAAAAAGGGAACCAGGAAGCAAGGCTGAGCCCCTCTGTGTTCCTCTGATTGTCATAAAAAAAGTGCCAGAGAAACCCTTCAGCAGAGCCTAGAGCGCCATTCCTGCAGGACCGGTTCGGAACCCGAACGCACAGCCGCCCCAGCAAGGTGGGACGCTGGATTCCCAGGGGGAGCGAATCAGGATCCCAAGAGCCGCCAACGTACAACACACACGTGGTCACATCGGGTCACCACCGAGTCAGTGACAGTTGAAGCCGAGAAAACGCCAGGACACACAGGTCCCGTCAGGACACTGGTGGCTTCCTAGCCGGGTGACGAATTGCAGGCGACTGCTGAGAATTTAAAACCAGCCCAGCTGCCACCAGGAGAGTGACTAATCTCAACACTTAAGGCCACGCCTCAGCCTAGCGAGACAGCAGGCTGGCAGACACAGGGCACGGGGCTTCGCCCAGGAGATGAGTCTGGCCCTGTCCGACTCACCGGCTGGAGGCTTCCTGGTCCTGTCTGTCCCTCAGCTGTTTCCCACTGCACCCTTCCATCTGTCTTTCTAGCCTGCTTTTGCTCGAGGCAGCTGAGAGAGAGGAGGCTCCTGAACCTACCTAGGGTCCAGGCAGCTGCCTCCAGCCTTGACCGGTCGTGACTATTCCTGGTATAACCAGCGTTTCGAAATGTAAACATCACTTTAAAGTGCTTCCCAAAGAACAGCCTGAAAGGACGCACAGTGACCTGACCTCATAGTCTTCTCTCATTGTCACCAATGCTCGCCTTCTGGCCTCTTTCCGGGGCTCAGAACTTGGACAGAAGCAGCTGGCCCCCAGGCAAGTGCCTGACCTGCTCTCCGTGCCTGCGTGGGAGCCCTTGCAGTGATTACGGCGGAGTTGGCACCTGGGCTCCAAGCAGAGGGCGGTGGCAGGGCTCAAAGTGGCTCTCCGGAGAATGAAGAGCTGGGCAGAGGGGCCAGACTGTGGCATAGAGGTGACACATGACACACTGCAATGCCACATGAGAAAGGTCCTGGTTCGAGGCCAGAAAGTTTTCTGAGTATACTGGGTGCCCATCATCTAGGGCTGGCTGAATGCTGGGGACGGATCATCCTGTCAAGGTCCTGTGGAGGTTGCTGTCTTTCTCTTTTTGTTTCTCTGACTCATGGGAGAAGGAAACAAACTTAAAAAAGAAAGAAAGAAAAGAAAAAGACAGGGCCAGCAGGTGGCATGGTGTTTAAAGTGTTGAATTCCCATTTTACTGATCCTGCAGTTTGAATCCCGGAACTGGTGGCTTGAAAAACATAATGTGTATGTACGTATGCATGCCCCAATCCCAAGGAGAATGGAGGAAGAGGGATCCCAGAGTGGCCATCTCCTCCGGGGGGTGATTTCTTACTTTCTCTCTCTCTGTCTCTCTATTTCTCTCTGATAAGCACACACCCTATGGCAAAAACCTAAAAAGATAAAACAACAACAACAAAAACAAAAACAAAAACAAAACAATAAAACACACCACAGACACAAATGGGCAATGACTTGGAGTCTGGGTTCTACTGGGTCATGCATTTTTTTCCATGGTGAAAAGCCAAGACTTTTCCTACAACCTCATAGATTTATGCCTGAATCAGCAATGGGCAAACCCACCACCCATCCTCCTCTTTTACAAACTAGGGCCCTTCAGTTGCATAGGCCTTCCCCATGCCTGCCCGCCCACATTCCGAGGCTGTGAATAATGTCACAGCCAGACTGTCCCTTCTCTGGGCTGTGCCCTCCATGGTGGACACACAGGGAATGCAGTGGGCTTTCTGATCAAGCAGAGTGTGTTTAGTTATTAGAGTGGCATGGCCCTTTGGGGCGGAGAGGCAGAATGCTCCTTGTTGTCCTACCCTGGTCCTGAGCTCCTTCATTCCAAAAATATATTTTATCATGTTCCTTTACGAAGTCTTGTCTTTATCACCAGGAGCTGGGGACCAGGGATCAAAAGAACGTGGCTGTGGACTCTATCTCTACTGAAGGCTGGCATGCACAGAGGGCTGTTCAGGAAACACAGAGGAGGGGCAGCCGGCCCAGACTGTCCAAGGAGGGGATGGGGTCTAGGGATGCTTTGCCAAGGAGATGATACCAGATCTTATCCTTGAAGGAGTCACTGCCCCTAACCAGGGCAGTTAGGGTAAGGAAGGACCCGCGGTGGGAGTGGATGGCAGGAAAGGGGGGGGGAGAAGGAGCTCCAGGAAAGAGGAACAGCATGTGTAAAGGCCCAGAGGTGTGAAATCGCAGTATCTTCTGGAGAACTCTGAGTAACACAGAAAAGCTGGAGCCCAGGGGTGCTGAACAGAGGGGCAAGCGCTGCTTTATGTAGTGCTTTGTGTGTCCTGCTAAAAAGCACTGGAAGCCTTTCTAGAATTCCTTTCTGTCTCTGAGAAGAATTTCTAATTTGCAATTTACAACATTCTCAATTTATAAAAATCTAAACAATTTTAAAGCCTAGCAACCCTGCTTTACTAGGAAGGAGGCCCTGAGTGGTGAATTGGTTTCTAAGACTGAGTATCTATTTACAATTTAAATTTGATGCTAGGAACAGTTGGCAACAAGGAGTTGGAGCAAGTGAGTGAAAACCAGACCTTTTTCTCTCCTATTTTAGCCTCCAATGATGTTAGTACTTGAGTGAAGTACACTAGAACTGGGGAAACAATGGACTGCCCCCCTCCAAAAAATAGAAAAAATGGTGTCACCTTGAGCAAACGTATCTCTGCCTTCCTGAGTGCCTGGACTGCAGCGTTCAGGATCGTTTGTCTTCCCCTTTTACCTGGGCTCTTCCACTAAATCAGAGGTCCCCAACCCCTGAGCTATGGACCTGTGGAACCAGGCCACACAGGAGGAGGTGAGCCGGGGGCAGGGGGTGGAGCTTCCTCTGTATTTACAGCCTCTCCCCATCATTTACATTACGCCCCGCCTCCTCCGCCCCGCCTCCTGTCACATTTGCAGGGGCATTAGATTCTTAAAGAAGCTCACACCCTGGTGTTGTATAATTAGTTCATTACATGGTTCAGTGTACTGATAACAGAAATAGAGTCCGTGAGAAATGCAGCTGTGCTTGAACCACCCCCAAACCATCCCCTTGCTGGCCCAGGGAGAAAGTCTTCCAAGAAACCAGTCTCTGTTGCCAGAAAAGGTTGGGGACCAGCGTTGTACACAGTACACCTCACCTCACTCTTGGCTGATGGCCGTGGTTGCCACCTGCTCACGGTTGTGGTCACGGCTGATGATCAGACCTAGCCCTTGTCTGTTACTTTCCCAGGCAGGGCCTGATGGGAAAGGAACTGAGGACCCCTAGCCACCGTGTACTAGACAGCATCAGCTCTGACTGGCCAGAGGTCCATCCTAATAGGTCTGGGATCAGAAAGGACCAATTGCTCACTATTCCCTGTTACTCCTGCTCCGGACACCTGGAGGCCCAAACTTAGGACATGAAGAAGCAGGGAAGGCCATTCCTTTTCATCAGAATTAAGTTGGCCAAGGAATGAAATTTCCTCTCCTGCTTTAGCCCAAAGATCTCTTTGGGAGCCTGGAGTGCTCCTGCCCAAGGCAGGTGACCTGGTGTGGCAGGTGGGGATTAATTAATTGCATCCTGCCCTTTAGCTTGCACTGAACTTGCCTGGACAGAAGGATGTCTTGGAGAGATGAGTAGTTCAGTGCTCACTCCTTGGTTTTTGTCTGTCTTTCTTTTTTTTTCTTTTTTTTTTTTTTAAAAAAAAAGGTTTTTGTCTTAGGGCATGTGTGCTTGCTGGAGAGAGAGACAGAAACAGTGGCAGTGAAAGTGAGAAATCGCCCACTGGGGGTATGGCTGTACTACAGTCCCTTCTCTATTCTCCTGGGATCTTGGGTACACACACATACGTGCCTGGCATGGTTTTCAAGCCACTGGGTCTGGGACTCAACCCATGTTTGGCCATTTGGAAGTCCAACAATGTAACCACTATGCCTTCTTCTGGCCTCTAGTAGCTTCTCTATTTCTAAATTACTAAGGAGAAGAGAGGGGACTACTAAGACCAGACCAGGTTTGCAGGAAAACTAGGGAGGGGCCTTTGGAAGAACCTCAGGGAATGAGTTGTGCAGACCGGTCCTGAAACCTAGTCCCTACTTTGAATTCAGGGGGAAAAGAATTCAAATTCAGAGTCTAGCATGATGGTCAGCAGAATTTGCCCTCCTGTGGAGTTAGGGTCAAACACTTGCTTTATCGGTAGCAAGTTGTACAACCTTGAACCTTGATGTCCTCCTTATAAGTTGTGCTTAGCTTAGAGGGGTTTGGTGCATGTGGATTCAGAGAACTAGGACTTCCACGTATCAACAGTTGATCCAGTTTTCGGCCCAGAAAACTCAACACTAGCAGTTCTTGGAGTCACTGGTAGTGACTCCAAGACTGCTAGAGGAGGGACGGTGTGCATGTCTGTGAAGCAGTTGGGATAGCCCTTGGCTCATGGCAAACGTGTGTGCATGCTAACCGTCGTCGTCATCTTTACCTCTGTCATGACTGCTGTTGTTACTGTCATTGTGCGTGACCCACTTCTTTAACCAGAGTTCTGTGACTGCTTTAGGATTAAAGGAACTCATTCGGGGACTGGGGCGGTGGGTTACAGAACAAGAGACCTGTGTGAGCCTGCCTTGCTCCTACCAGCCAGGGAGTGATCTCAGTTAAGCGCTATTACTTCTCAGAGGGTCAGATTCACCCTAACTGATGAAAAGCGGGGAGGTTTCTGGGCAGCTGGGTGGTACAGAGGGCTTGCATCACCGTGATCTTGGCTGGCTGGAAGCTGGGGCAGAGGGTGGATCATAGCGTGAGACCTGGTTGTGGATACTTGTCTATTTCCCCACCCTTCCCATCTCTTAGTCTCATGAGGAAATACATTTTTTTTAAGAGGGCAGGACCTAGCTCCATGATCTTGTGGTGAAGGCAGCTAGATGGCTGACTGTAGTTCGAATCCTGATCTGGTGGCTTGGAATCCCAATAGGATGGAGAAATGGAGAAGGGACTGCAATGTAATTATGCTCCACTGGGGGGTGCTTTCTCTCTCTCCCTCTCTCTCTGTCTCTCTCTAGTGAGTGCCCATGCTCCCTGGCAATAATTCAATAAGTGGGCCGAGTTTTCTGTAGAGGCGCCCTAGGTTCCCTTCCTGTTGTCAGGCCCTGTGAGTCTCAGCCGTGCCCCAGGCGCTGCATGTGTGTGCCCATTGTGGTGCCAGGCTCCCGGAGATACCCAATGGATATTAAAGGATTGCATTGTGTGTGCCAGGTGCTGGGGACTCTCAGGTGAGCAATGCAGCCTCTTTCCACACCGCCTTCCTGGAGTGACACTCAAGACTGAAAGATTGTAGCTTACAACGTAGTTCAGTCCCTCTCAAATGTGGGAAGCTGCTCGAGATATGGGGGGGAAGGAGGTCCCAAAGCCCCGCCCACTTTCTGACTTAGGCTTGAACTTGCCCCTCGGCCAGCAGGCAGGGCACTGAGTGCTTCACAGAGACTCTCTCTCTACGCTTCCTCTACTCATTCAGCCTCAGCTGAATGAGAGTGAGAGTGTTTCAAAGTTGGAACTTTGAACATAATCCCTTAAGAGACTTGTCTCTCAGAAACAGCCCTGGAACAAAAGCCCTATCCCTCATGATACCCTGTATGATCCTCCAGCAAGACAGGACCTCTGAGACCATCACCCCAAAAGCCCCATTGTATAAGAAAGGGAATCAAGAGGCGCAAGGCAGGTGACCTGGTGTGGCAGGTGGGGATTAATTAATTGCATCCTGCCCTTTAGCTTGCACTGAACTTGCCTGGACAGAAGGATGTCTTGGAGAGATGAGTAGTTCAGTGCTCACTCCTTGGTTTTTGTCTGTCTTTCTTTTTTTTTCTTTTTTTTTTTTTTAAAAAAAAAGGTTTTTGTCTTAGGGCATGTGTGCTTGCTGGAGAGAGAGACAGAAACAGTGGCAGTGAAAGTGAGAAATCGCCCACTGGGGGTATGGCTGTACTACAGTCCCTTCTCTATTCTCCTGGGATCTTGGGTACACACACATACGTGCCTGGCATGGTTTTCAAGCCACTGGGTCTGGGACTCAACCCATGTTTGGCCATTTGGAAGTCCAACAATGTAACCACTATGCCTTCTTCTGGCCTCTAGTAGCTTCTCTATTTCTAAATTACTAAGGAGAAGAGAGGGGACTACTAAGACCAGACCAGGTTTGCAGGAAAACTAGGGAGGGGCCTTTGGAAGAACCTCAGGGAATTAGTTGTGAAGACCGGTCCTGAAACCTAGTCCCTACTTTGAATTCAGGGGGAAAAGAATTCAAATTCAGAGTCTAGCATGATGGTCAGCAGAATTTGCCCTCCTGTGGAGTTAGGGTCAAACACTTGCTTTATCGGTAGCAAGTTGTACAACCTTGAACCTTGATGTCCTCCTTATAAGTTGTGCTTAGCTTAGAGGGGTTTGGTGCATGTGGATTCAGAGAACTAGGACTTCCACGTATCAACAGTTGATCCAGTTTTCGGCCCAGAAAACTCAACACTAGCAGTTCTTGGAGTCACTGGTAGTGACTCCAAGACTGCTAGAGGAGGGACGGTGTGCATGTCTGTGAAGCAGTTGGGATAGCCCTTGGCTCATGGCAAACGTGTGTGCATGCTAACCGTCGTCGTCATCTTTACCTCTGTCATGACTGCTGTTGTTACTGTCATTGTGCGTGACCCACTTCTTTAACCAGAGTTCTGTGACTGCTTTAGGATTAAAGGAACTCATTCGGGGACTGGGGCGGTGGGTTACAGAACAAGAGACCTGTGTGAGCCTGCCTTGCTCCTACCAGCCAGGGAGTGATCTCAGTTAAGCGCTATTACTTCTCAGAGGGTCAGATTCACCCTAACTGATGAAAAGCGGGGAGGTTTCTGGGCAGCTGGGTGGTACAGAGGGCTTGCATCACCGTGATCTTGGCTGGCTGGAAGCTGGGGCAGAGGGTGGATCATAGCGTGAGACCTGGTTGTGGATACTTGTCTATTTCCCCACCCTTCCCATCTCTTAGTCTCATGAGGAAATACATTTTTTTTAAGAGGGCAGGACCTAGCTCCATGATCTTGTGGTGAAGGCAGCTAGATGGCTGACTGTAGTTCGAATCCTGATCTGGTGGCTTGGAATCCCAATAGGATGGAGAAATGGAGAAGGGACTGCAATGTAATTATGCTCCACTGGGGGGTGCTTTCTCTCTCTCCCTCTCTCTCTGTCTCTCTCTAGTGAGTGCCCATGCTCCCTGGCAATAATTCAATAAGTGGGCCGAGTTTTCTGTAGAGGCGCCCTAGGTTCCCTTCCTGTTGTCAGGCCCTGTGAGTCTCAGCCGTGCCCCAGGCGCTGCATGTGTGTGCCCATTGTGGTGCCAGGCTCCCGGAGATACCCAATGGATATTAAAGGATTGCATTGTGTGTGCCAGGTGCTGGGGACTCTCAGGTGAGCAATGCAGCCTCTTTCCACACCGCCTTCCTGGAGTGACACTCAAGACTGAAAGATTGTAGCTTACAACGTAGTTCAGTCCCTCTCAAATGTGGGAAGCTGCTCGAGATATGGGGGGGAAGGAGGTCCCAAAGCCCCGCCCACTTTCTGACTTAGGCTTGAACTTGCCCCTCGGCCAGCAGGCAGGGCACTGAGTGCTTCACAGAGACTCTCTCTCTACGCTTCCTCTACTCATTCAGCCTCAGCTGAATGAGAGTGAGAGTGTTTCAAAGTTGGAACTTTGAACATAATCCCTTAAGAGACTTGTCTCTCAGAAACAGCCCTGGAACAAAAGCCCTATCCCTCATGATACCCTGTATGATCCTCCAGCAAGACAGGACCTCTGAGACCATCACCCCAAAAGCCCCATTGTATAAGAAAGGGAATCAAGAGCTTCGGAAAGACCGACCTCAGTTGATTTAATGAGACACGTGTAATTCACTTTCTCCTTTCACTTTTCCTTCCTTTCTCCTTGGAAGATTTACCCCAAAAGAGGTTCTTTCCTTCTGGACACAGGGCCCCCTGTTCATGGCCTTCAGGAAACAGCTTGTTTTGCTGCAGAAGCATCGTTTTCTCCTGGGTGGTCTGTACTCCTCCCTAGCATGGGTTGGGACAAGTTTGGAGAGGGATGGGCAAGGCTGCTGCTACAGCACCTGAACTCGAGTCTGGCTCTAGGTCTCCCAGGAAGGCAGATGGTGAAGCCAGAGCGCTCAGCACCTTCTCTGGTCACTGCACCAGGCCACGTACCCACACTGAGCCCGGCTGCTCCACATTGGGGTGGTCCTGGGGGTTAAATAAGCAATCCTGGGTTTACAAGCTGTCTTGTTAGTGAATAGAAAAGGCTGCTGAGGTGCCTAGACTCTGCTCACATCATTCCTCTCTACCCCTGCCATGGAGAATCGAGATACGTCTCCGTTCTCCTGGATTAAATATGTGGGGCTGATCGTGGATGGGACCGGCGTGTTGGTTCCAGTCCCATGGCATGCACAGGAATGGTTCAAACAGCTCTGTCAGAATCGGGGCTAGAGCCTCAGGTATGGGTCTTGGCTGGTCAGGCCAGGAGTCAGCTTGATGCCAAGGGAGAACAGAGACAGAAGATACCACATTTGACCCGTTTATCAGTCTTTTCCTTGGAACAGCTTATCCAGAGACCACATAAAAGAAATAGGGAACATGCCCACAGCAGCAGAATTCTAGCTCGTATATTCTGTGTACGTGTGTGTATTTGTAAATGCTCTTTTTTTGTTTTAAAGATTTTGCCCATAGGGCGAGTGTGACCACCCAGAGACAGAGAGAGGGAAGTGAAAAATCACCCAGCCAGGTGGGTGGCCATGCCACAATCCCTTCTCCTCCATTCTCCTCTAAGGATTTTGGGCCTGCACACACATGCACCTGGAGTGTTTTTCAAGCAGCTGGGTCTAGGACTTGAACCACGCCGTCAGCCATGAGAGACCCAGCACCTTAACCTCCATTCCACCTGCTGACCCTGTAAATACTCTTTTAAACTGAGGCCTGGAAGCTTATTCAATCCCGTTGGAACAAGCTCCTGTGAGAGGGGAAGCATTTGTCAGAAAGTGCAACATGATGTGCAAAGTGATCTCTTAATTGGGTTTTAAAAATTAAAAGCCCCCTGCATGTGGAAGGTATTTGGAACAAGTTCAGTGAATGGGTGAGTGAGGGATGCCCCCATGTGCACTGCACTTAGGCTCTTAGGACTGAACAAAGGCAGCTCCTGGTCCTTCCCTCTCTCATCTCGAAGGTCAGCAAGTGATCTGGGCCAGGCAGGGCCCACACCTAGAAGAAAGCTGGGGGTGGGAGTCAGGGCTCACAGAAGGGTCCCCTTCCCTGCATCTTCCATCACCTCAGGGCTTGCCCGGTTTGCTGTATGATCCACGTTTTTGAGGCAAACTACAGAAAGTAGCGCGTCTATCTCCGCGTGGGTGCTGGTGGCACGTTGTGTATTAAGGGAACAGCATTTGTGAAAGTTTCCGGAGCTCTTGGGAGAACAGAATATGGGGAGGAGAAAGAGGCAGAGGGGGGTTCTTGAAGTACAGCGGAGTTCTGGGGAGGAATTCTGGGGAGAGGATGGGGCAGGGAGGAAAGACGAGTGGAAAGTGGCACTTAACCGTTTTGGTCCCAGTGGGCTGGGCTTCCAGGGCCCAGGACTGGCATCTCCCTATGGAGGGATCTGACAGAGTGGCAGGCCATCAAGGGGAGCTGATAATAAATGACATAACAAATGGGACAAAGGAGGGGTGCCGCTGCTCGGGGCTCATGTAGGACTCCTGGCTTGCCAGGAGTCGCGCAGAGAAGGGAGTTTCTGCCCTTGCTGAGGCCTCACCTTCTCCCTGCCCAGGGACAGGAAGCTCTCCTTTAGTCCCTCACAACCCCGGCTGCCTCCCCACTTGTCCACTGCCCTTTGGAGCCTGTGGAAATGGGCCGTGCTGGGGCCCCATAGGCAAGAGGCAGCAGGGCGGGACGAGAGTGTCAGCCTCTGGGACACACTGAGGGCATGTCCCGCGCCGCAAGTGCGCGCTCCTGGAAGTCCGGAGTCCGGAGGAGCGGTCCCGCCCCACTTTTGGCGAAATCGTAAGAAAAGCTAAGGCGAGGTTGCTGGTCTGGGGGCCAAAGCCCACAGTCTGTACGGGCAGCCATACAGACTTCCCTAAACGTCTGGCTCTCTACGTTGTAGGAACGAGAAACCTGGGGTGGCCGGGGGAGCCGCAAGGTTGGCTGAGCGTCCAAAGCCAGGCGAGTGGGCGGAGGTCTCAGCCCAGCCCCGTGCGCCCGCCTGTACCAGTGCCAGTCCCCGTCCCCGGCTCCTGGGCCAGCGGGAGGCGCGTGTGCGTGTCTGTGTGTGCATGGGGCCATCTCCCTTCGCGTGAGCTCGTGCAAAGCCCCCGCCCTCAGCTCCGGCCCGGGGATCCCCTCCCCCAGCTCAGAGATCCCCGTGCGCCCCCTGCCCACTTTGCCAAGGCGAGAAAGCAGCGGAGCCGGAGACAAAGAAACTCCTGCCTCCTCTACTCTCGGCCCCTCCGCCCGCGCGAGACACTCCCCGGCGCCCTCCCTCGACCCGGGCGACACTGTGCGCGGACACGCCAGAGAAGGGGGCAGGGTGCGCGAGTCCGCTTACCCACGCGAGCCCACTGGGGGCTGCCGGTGCATCCCGCCCGGGGACCCCACCCCCCCGCAGCCGTGCCCCCATCCTCAGCTCCGCAAACCGTCCCGGGCCCTCCGCACCTCCACCCCCTGACCAAACCGTCCCCATCTCCCTAGCAGAGCGACAGGGGGGCGCGGCGCACACAAAGCGGGCGAGGGGGGCAGGGAGAGCACAGGGGCAGGAAAAGATCCCGCCCAGGGATCGTGGCACGGCCCGGGCGCAGCTATTTACCCGATTTCTTCTTCGATCTCCGATATGTCTGCGAAAATGAGGAAGACCACGAGCAGCGTGAGCGCGGCCAGCATCCAGCTCCGGAACTGCAGCTGCATGGTGGGTTCACGCCCGCTGGGACCCACGCGGGCCGGCCCGAGGAACAGGGGCTGGAGGGCGCAGCGGCGGG
>NW_006159539.1:7985466-8009216 GCF_000334495.1 Tupaia belangeri chinensis
CCCTCCCCTTCCCTCCCTTCCCCCCCGCCCCGTGCTGGGCCCCGCGCGCAGTTTGACAGCTTTGCTCCGCGTCCCTGCTCGCCTCCTCCCACCAACTCCAGCGTCCAGCCGCTGGCTTTTGCTTCTCTGGCCTGGCTTCTTTTGGCTCCCGAGGGCGTGGAGATTCGGCCAGAGCCTGCCACTCCCGGCTTAGGGAGGCTGGGCTCGGGCCACCACGTGCGACCGGGTACCAAGATGAGCCCCGGGAAGAGCGCACGCTGCCCGTGCACCCTGCGCCTGGCAAAGCCTGGCAAACGCCCTCCTTCTCCCGCTCTTTGTCCAGAGCCCTCGCTCGCTCGCAAAGTTTTCCTGACACAAAGACCAACACCTGGGGACAGCCTCCAGCACGCGGGGAGGAGGCGGTTTCAGCCAGGCAGATGTTTCAGCAGTTGACGAATTAGAAGGGGGGTGGGGGAAGGGGAGGGGAGGAGAAAAATCCGAGACAGGCCAACTTCCGCGAAGGCACTGGGTGCAGTTTGTGAGTGAGGTGCTCAGCGGGAAGAAATCTTGAGGCGGTCCCTCTGAAGATCTATATATGGTCTCCATTTATAGACCGGATACTGGTCTCAGGGGAGCTCCCTGAATTGCCCCAGGTCACGCGGTCGTGTCTGGAACCCTTGCCACCCGCTGGAGTGACTGAGCTGCCTGCAATGGAGATGCAGCTCCGGCTCTGCCTTGCCCTGGCTGTGCTGACTCCCGGCTGGGCTTCCCCTTCCCAGCTCCTGCCCCATCCTGCCAAAATCAGTAACAGGACCACCCCCCACCACCTCCTCTGTTATCTCATTTTGATCAAAAAACCTTCTAGAAAAATATGGCTCCCATAGGGGTAATGCCCCCCAACCCCCTTGTTGAATGCATTCTGCTTCCCCAGCCTGAGAGTTTCATTCACATTGTATTTGTATCAGTCATTAACTTGGGGTGGGGAAGGGCCCCCGTTAAGTTTTACTGGAATTAGATAATGACCTCTTGCCCCCCTTGCACTAATTGTAAGGATTCCTGAAATCAGGAAATGTAACTTTCCAGAAATGATCATCTGATGTCTGAAAGGGTCCTTGGAGTTTGCCTGTGGGGAGAAGAGTCCCATTGTGGAAGCTGGGGGAAACGTCCTAACTGCCTTGAGAGCGCAGACCAGCCAAAAGGAGGGAAACCGAGTGTGCCCCCTGGGGCCACTCATGGAGGGGGTAGGGGTGTGGTGCTGGCAGTAGCCAGGTCTCTTCTGGGCCACATGGGGAGGTAAGAGGGCTTGTTTGATTTCTCCCCTCAAAGCTCTGTCTGAGTCCTTCTGCTTCTTTGTGGGTAAGAGAGAGGGGCTGGAGGATTGGACTTTGATGGGCCCGAAAGCCATGGGATAAACATCACCCAGCACCCAGTGTGGAGAGCAGGGTGTGGTCACGTTCTCCACCACTTCCTCTGAGCACCAGAGCAGGTATCTTTTTCAGCGCAGGGAAATTTCCAACCACAGAGCTCCGGTTCCTTCCCAGTCCCTTACGGAGTCTGTGCACCTCTGTAAGGCGCTCCTTTGACAGTGAGCATCTCTAGAATACCACGCTCATGTTTTCTTGGGGAAAGACTTTCTGATACTGAGCACAGCGTTGGATGTCTCTCCCTGTCCATTCAAGGCATCAAAAAAGGTTCGTATTGGCTCTGTGGTGGTAATGTCTTGCCCCAGAGAAGTTGGGGTAGGAGGGCAGCAGGTGGCATAGTGGTTTAGGCACTGGACTCCCACATGGTCGATCATGGTTTGAGTCCTGGACCTGGCGGCTTGAAAGTCATGCCAGGCACATATGTGTGCCAAAAATCCCAGGAGGAGAATGGAGAAGGGATTGTGGCATGGCCATCTACCTGGGGGGTGATTTCCCACTTTCCCTCTCACTGTCTCTCTGCATCTCTCCAGGGCATGCACACATCCTATAGCAAAAACCTCAACTGAAAAATAAAAAGAGAAGCTGAATCCCACGTGATGACCATGGTTTGAATTCCTGGCATGGCCATCCTGAAGCATGCTGGGCTCCCACACTAGTGCCCAAGATCAGAGGGGCCAGAGGGCCGCGGGAAGGAGGTCTGAAGGAGAGGGATCGTCATGTGATTGTTCCCTATGGAGGCTATTTCCCTTCCTCCCCCCCTGCTCTCCCCTCTCCTTCCTGCCTCTTCTCTCCTCCTTATTCTCTTGTGCACACACTATCTTGAATTTAAAAAACAAACAAAAACAAAAGAGAGAGTTCCCCATCAGAATATCCACCCATGTGGCCCACCTATCCTGTCTCCAAGTTTTCTAAGTGCCTAAATCTATCCCTCTGTCTGGTGTGGTGGGTGGTGTGAGAGGTGTGGCACGGGGTTTAAGAGGTGTGGCATTGTCATTATTTTTTTCCTGAAATGAGGCTGGGACATTTAAATAGGGAAAGGCATAAAAGCAGGGTGTGCCTGGGAAGCTGCTCAGTATTTGAGTCGCTCCTCCGTTCACCCTGTCACTCAGCAATATTTATTGAGTGTTCCTAGTGCCAGGCCCTGCACCAGGGCTAGAGACACCAAGAGGAGCGAGCTCCCTCTAGTTTCCCGCCCTCTAGTGGCTCACTGTTCAGGAGCGAGAGACACACAAATGCCTAATTATGATCTGCTATTCCTGATGAGCTTATAATCCATTAATAAGGTTGCCTGAAAGACCAAGAAGGAACTGGCTGGCATCTCTCCTCTGCTTTCAGCTACTCTCTCTCTTGTTAAAAAGTGCATTTATGAGTCAGCGGGTCAAGCGGTGGTTAAGCCACTGGATCTTGTATGGACGACGCCGTGCTTCAAATCCTGAACCTAGCAGCTTGTGTGGGTGTGTGCGCATGCCCAAAATCCCAAGAGAAGAATGGAGGAGAAGGGATTGCAGTGCGGCCATATCCCTTGGAAGGTGATTTCTCACGTTCCACCCTCCCTGGAGAGTACATGCACCCTATAGTAACAACCTAAATGAATAAATAAATAAATGCATTTATTTCCTTTTTTTTTTTTTTAATCAGCCAGAGAGAGAGAGACTGGCACCCTTCACAGGGTCTCCATGCTATGATCCACCCCCAGCTTCAGCCAGCCCTGGGTCCTGGGAATGCATGCATACCCAGCATGTCCAGGGAGATCTCTGAACCTGAACCTGAAAGGTCACAGGTCGGCCTCACAGGACGTATGCTACCGTGGCATCACCGCTCCTGCTTTCGTTACTCTATGAACTACACTTCAGTATGCAGAACATTATGGAGGTGTGGTATGACCCTGAGCCCACCAGGCCAGGTGACCCTTGTTGCTCTAAGAGCTATTACAGCACAGTCTACTTCTATCTCTTTTTAGGTGACCCATGTTTTCACCCCACAACACTTCTTCCTTTGCATCCACCAGAAAAAAAATCATTATGCGTGCTCAGGGAAGAGTGGGCTCTTTCATTAAACAGCCACATTCTGTATAGAGAAGTCCTCATAAGCGTATCCACAGAGCAGTGCCCCTGAAGTACATCTTGGTAATGCAGAACTTTGTAACGTAGAGGCACCCCTTGCACAGGGAGTCACTGGGATGGGATTTCACTTGGAGGGTGATGGGGAACCCCGTGATGGTTGACCATGGAGTACTGACTGTGAGCACTTCACCTGCATCTTTTGGGTCTGCAGCTCTCACAGGGCTCTGGGGCACACCCATCACCCTTTGCTCTTTCTGAAAAAATGAGTTCGTTCCTGGGGTCTGGAAAGAGGAAGAACGGTCAGATGGGTAGCGAATGTCAGGGCACTCACGTCACATGCTTAGTTTGGCTCCCTGACCCCTCTTCTCCTTCTGATCCCTCTGTTTAGGCAAGTCCCTGTTCCTGCCTTGGATGTTCCAGGAAACTGGGAAACAGTAATCACTTCTTCAGGCTAAGTCCTTGAATAGTTGGGTTGAAACGCAAGAGCTGTAATTAAAAGTCACTTCGGGGGACCAGCAGGTGGCGTGGTGATTAAGGCACTGGACACTCCCACATGGCCGACCAGGGTTCAAGTCCTGAATCTGGTGGCTTGCTTTCTCACTTCCTCTCTCTCTCACTCTCAACCTCTGTCTCTCTCTGGTCAAATTAAAAAATAAATGAATAAATAAATAAAAATTTAAAAAGTCACTTCGTCCATTAACACCGTAACTCAAATATATGGAGTATGATGACTATTCAGGCAACTAATAAGACCTTGTGACTTTTTTTTAACAAGAGATAATTTTATTTTTTTTAAAGTTAAGTTTATATTTTCCATGAGCATGCACATATGAGAGAGAGAGAGAGAGAGCAGTCATCCCCAGTAGAGTCTTGACTCTGTGATCCACCCTAGCGTCAGCCAGTCCCGGATCGTGGACGCCCAAGTGCCTGATTTACTCCAAAGAGGTCTCTAGATGCGAACCTGGAACTTTCCCATGTGTCAGCTTTCCAGAGTAGGCTTTGTATCTTTTTAGAATACTTTATCTAATTTTATTTATTATTATTATTATTTAATTTGCTAGAGGGCACATGTGCTCACCAGAGAGAGAGACAGTGGGAAAGAGAGAGAGAGAGAGGGAAAATGAGAAAGCAAGCCACCAGGTCTGGTACTCGAACTGTGGCCAGTCGTGTGGGAGTCCAGGGCCTTAACCAGCACACCACCTACCTGCCAGTCCCCACAGAGTGGTTTTTTGTTTGTTTGTTGTTTGTTTGCTTGTTTTATCACTGTACCAGTACCTGGCCCCCAGAGAGGGAATTTTTATTTCTCTGGCTACCCTGGGCCTTAGCATTATCTGGAATCTTGGGATTGTACATCAGGGAGTTGTGAATTTACCGCCTTTGATTCTCCCTGCATCCGCTTAGTTCTCGTAGTTGAGGGTTCAAGGAACAAACCTGTCTTCACTCACTGCATATCCTTCATCATGTGTGAGACAGCAGAGTCATCAGTCTCCAGTTTCATCTTTTTACCTGGAGAGGACACATCCTTTCCATCAGTGCGACCCTTTTTAACCTAAGAATAAATAATAATTATGTCATCCAAAACTCTCACCTGACACTCTTGAACCCTGTCAGAGAGCCATTTAGAATGTTAAACAACTACCGAGTGGTCATGGTCTTGCTTTTCCGTGACGTGCGAGGGAGGCGTTGCGCGTCAGGTGGGGCCGGGGGAAGAGGATGTAAAGGCAGAATATCAGAGTCGGCCTAGATTGATAGACTCTCATGTTTCTGCAACTCCAGTAACCGAGAGAACGTGCCTCTTCTTCTGTAATTGACATTGCGTTGGGATGTTCTCACCGGTGCAGTGTTTTCCTCTTCAAAGTCGGAATTGGACTGGTAACACTATGGACAAGTTAAACGGAGCACGTTTGCATTCCATTTGCAACTTTCGTAAATAGCAAAATTGAAGTTTAGCCAAAGAGAGAAAAGAAGTGTACTCGGGTCATTGCTGTGAGTGTTTCTGGGATTAACAGCAGGAGATGCTGGGAGGAGCGTGGGAATGAGCTCCCCAGTGATTTGGAAGCGATAAAGCAGGGGGTGTGTGTGGGTGTGGTGTGGTGGTCTAATATTTTTGTTCGTTTTTGGCTGAGAATTCTAAGAGCTCTTCAGGACGGATGAAAAGCGGTTTTGAACTAAAGCATGACGTCAAGTCCAAGGTGGCAGAGGACATGAAGGTGTGTCCCCTTGTTCTTCTTGCCAAAGCTCTTAGGAAGTCGTCACAGTGATCTCTGAATCTAGCTTCTGGGCCTGTTCGGCGTTCTCAGCATTCAGCGCGATCCCCTTCCTATGAGGCACCTGTGGGCACTGGTACATGTCGGCCAACCCTGACTCTCAATTTTGTGCTGTTTCTCTTAGCCTCAGTTTGGACCATGGGCCTCTGCATTCTCTGAGCCGGAAGTGTTAGAAAGCGTACTTTCCCGCTCATTCAGTCACTCAGAAGGTACTGCTTCAGCCCCCCTTATGTGGCTGGAATGATGCTAGGGGGTTGGGGGTAGGGAAAAGGAGGTAGGGGGAGTTCCTCCTCTAGTGGAGCTTGAAATCCAGCAGGATTTTTCATTTAAAAACTCTCTAACTGGGACCAGCAGATGGTATAGTGATTATGTCGCTGGACTCTCACATAGCCAACTGCAGTTCGAGTCTCAGACCTGGTGGCTTGAAAATCATGTTGGGCATGTGTGTGCACGCGTCCAAGATCTCGGGAGGACAATGGATGAGAAGGGATTGTGCATGCCCATCCACCCTGGGGGTGACTTCTCACTTTCCCTCTTTCTGTCTTTCTGGGGAGTGCATGTGCCCTAAGGTAAAAACCTGTTGAAGAAGGAAAAGGAGAAGGAGGAGGAGGAGGAAGAGGAGGAGGAAGAGGAGGAGGAGAAGGAGGAGAAAGAAGAGGAAGAGGAGGAAGAGGAGGAGGAAGAGGAGGAGGAGAAGGAGGAGAAAGAAGAGGAAGAGGAGGAAGAGGAGGAAGGGGAGGAGGGAGGGGAGGAGGAAGGGGAGGAAGGGGAAGGAAAGGAAGAAAGAAAGAAAGAAGCTCTCTAACCAAGAGATCAGGGAATTTGCCCACAGTCTTGTCATTGGCTTCGGAACTGGGGACAGATTTTCGCTCTCCCACCTCCTAGTTGAGTGCAGTTCTAAATCTCCCACATAGATAGAGTTTTATTTCATTCACCATAACGTTTCCATGAACCTGGAAACACCCAAGGGATAAAGACCTTTGTCCCTTGTCTGGTCTCACATGATCTAACCTGGTGGGAACCCCGTCAGTACCTGTTTCCACCATGGCCAGTTTGAAGCTGAAGGCAGAGATGAAGGGAAAAGATGGGAATGGCGCATCCGGGTATTTCCACTACGTACGTGCCAGAAACAGAATAATCTCAAGAGCACAGATCATAGTGAAGGGTAGAGACAGTTAAGGGAGCCAGATCCCATACAGCCAGCAATGGTTCAAATCCTCTGGGCATGTGTGTGAGTGCTCAGAATCCTTACAGCATGGAGAAATGGAGAAGGGACTGTGGTGTGACCATACCCTATCGGATTGTGCTTTCTCCCTTCCTTCTCTCTGCCAACTGCACACACCCTCTTGTAATTTAAAAAAGGAGGTGGAAAATCTGATAATTTGGGGGGACCAGCAGTTGGCGTAATGGCTATGTTGCTGGACTCCCATGTGGTCAACCGTGGTCTGAGTCTCAGACCCAGTGGCTTAAACTCACGCCGGGTGCATGTGCGTGCATGCCCAAAATCCCAAGAGGAGAATGCCGGAGAAGGGATTGTGGCATGGCCCATCCTTCCTAGTGGGTGATTTCTCACTTTCTGTCTGTTTGTCTCTCTCTGTCTTTCTGGCAAGTGCATGCACCCTATAACAAAAACCTCTTAAAGAGAAAAGAAAAAGAAAGAAAAAGAAAAAGAAAAAGAAAGGAAAGGAAAAAATGGTGACTATTGAGTATTTATTGCTTTTGCTTTTGCTATCATTTACTGATATCACACACACCATGGTTCAGAATTTAGCTGTGCCTCTTGTTATTTGAGCGATCTTGATCTGAGTTTCCACTTCCTTGATAGTAAGTGGAGATGATAATAGTGCTTAACCGATGGGCTGTGGTAAGAAAGAACTAAGATAATGTATTGCAAGTACCTCGCGGAATGCTAACAGAAAACAAGTGCTTATTACATAGAGACCTTCGTGTGTTACTTAGGATAATGTAAAAATAGAAAAGATACCCATGGATTGCCAACAGTAGTTATTTCTGGATGGTGAAATTTGGATTGATCTTGACTTTTCTTCATACTTTTCTCTGTTTTATAAATTTTCTATAATGATCATCAATTACTCCTTAATCAGGAAAAAAGGTCGTCAAAATCTGGTATGCCTATTTTCTCTGCAAAGTTTTTTTTTTTCTTTTTATTTTGGCCAGTGTTTAATAATCTTTCTCAATAACCCAATATAAAAATACATATTTAGTAAAATTGGTTTTTGCAAACAGTTTTCAACCTTTCTTTGATATCTTGTAAGCATCAGCCTAATATTTATGTTGTAGTTTCCAATGGAGGAAAACCCAGTCCATAAATATTCCCCCATCGCACTGAAGATTGGGAGATGCTTCTAGGCTTCTTTCACACCCACTCACCTGATCTGGCCTCATCATCACCCAACCTTTGCTTCTTTGATCAATCCTCAGATTCATGTGAAGCTCCAGCTTTTGGAGCAAGGGGGTGATTCAGGCAGAGGAGGTGGGGGCTTCACACCCACATGGTGTTCCAATCCTACCAGCAGATACAGGCAGAGGGGGCTGTGGCCCCTAAGGGCGACTTGTCCTCCACAGCTGGTGATTTTGTGCAGGTAACAACCCAGGGAATATGTTCAGATGGAGGCGGGGCGTGGATGGTGGCTCAGCCCTGCTAGGCTGACTCACCTGCGAAGGTTCTCGGTTTGCAACCAGACACCTCCCTGAGAACACGGGGCATGTGTATGCCCCTGATCCAGAGCTCACTGACGTTGAGGTCAGATTATGACACTGGGACTCTGTGTGTGTGTCTGTGTGTGTGTGCGTGCGTGCGCTTTGGGGGACACATTCCTCTCTTTCTCTCTGTTCCTCTCACTTATGGATGAAATAAGTGAAAAAAAAATTTTTTAAAGTGATGGTAGAGGGCCAACAGGTGGCATGGTGGTAAAGGCACCGGATCCCACATAGCCAACCATGTGGTTCAAATTCCAGACCTGGCACTCTGAAAAACATGCTGGATGCATGCGTGAGCATGCCTGAGAGGAGATGGAGGAAAAGGGATTATGTCATGGTCATCCCCCCAGGGGATGCGTTCTCACTTTCCCTCTCTCTTTGTCTCTGTCTCTCCCCTGCAAGTACATTCACTCTATGGCAAAGGAATCTGGGGAAAAATGGGGATGGGAGAAATGGAGAAATGAACATAAGAATCATGATCAAGAGCGCTTCCCTTTTTAAACTCATAAGTCAAGACTGTTGTGAGGTCTCCAAGTCATTCCTTGTTGCTCAGCAGCTGTCTTTGAGAGTTAACCTCCCCTTGGGGACCAGCAGTTAGCGTAATGGCTATGTCGCTGGACTCCCACGTAGTTGACCGCAGTTCAAGTTCCGGACCCGGTGGCTTAGACTCGCGCCGGGCGGAGAAGGGATTGTGGTGTGGTCATCCCCCCTGGGGGGTGATTTTTCATTTTCTGTCTCTCTGTCTCTGTATTTCTGGCAAGCACATACATTCTATAGCAAAAAAAAAAAAAAAAAAAAAAAAAAAAAAACAACCCCAAAAAAAAAAAAAAAAAAAAAAAAAAAGAGAATTAGCCTCACCTTGAATGAAGCTCACTACATATTTTTTTGTTGTTGCTATTCTTGTCTGTTTTGGGGAAGACTACTCCATATTTTAGAATAACCATTGTGTTTGTTCTCAAAATTTGTTGAGATGATAAAGAAGACAGGAATTTAAGCTCCCCTGGGCAGCTTTTTAGAGATTTGTAAAACCCAGTGTCTCCGACGCTTCCAACCTCTAAGAGGACGTCATCACTGCTAAACATTTATCATCGTTAACATTTATTAGGAAAGACTACTTTAGGACCTCGCAGAGTTGCATGCTTTTGGATTACAAATACTCCTCAGGGTACCTTGGAATCCCATGTACAATATAACTGACGCATAGAGTAAATGCTGTGTGCGCTCACCAGAGATACAGAGACAGACAGAGGGACAGAAAGCCAGAAATCAACCTCCAAGGGGGATGGCCACGCCACAATCCCTCCTCTTCCACTTCCCTCTCAGGATCTTGGGCACGCCTGCACAAATGCTCAGCATGTTTCCAAACCTCCGGGTCCGGGACTTGAACCGCAGTCGACTGTGTGGGAGTCCAGCAATGTAACCATGACACCATCTCTGGTCGCTAATTTCGACTATTCGAAATGAGTAGCCATTCGAGGCTATGTATCTACCTTTGTGTCCACATGTCGATAATAGCTGTGACTTTTTTCACTTCTGAGTACATGGATGATAACAGAACCCCCAGACATAGCCTTGATCCATTTGAGAAAAAACAGTTCATTCTGCAGGTTTGGGAAGGTCACTGAGCTCACAAGTGAGCCCTGGGTTGCTCTTTTGGCCACAAAGCAGTTCTGTGAATTGTCCCGAATTGTTCAGGAGAATTGGCTCTGGGAGAAACGCTGACCTCAGGCGGTCCGACAGCACCAGGAGGTAGATTGGGTGCATCACAGCAGCCCCTGTGAGCGTCTCCGGGAGCCACACACTGAGTCAGAGAAATGCATGCCATTGCCCATACTGCTCGGCGGGGTCTAGGTCTAGGTGGGGTAAGAGAGGCCAGACCGAGTTTTTGGTTTCCCTGCAGAGGGAAAAGGTCGGAGCCCTCAGAGATAGAAAGACTGTGAGAGACGGTTATTCCACCCCCTTGAATTCCCAAAAGAGCTTTGGCCAAACTAAATGTTACCAGCAGGACCCACTGGTTTGAGTCACTAATTCAGCTTCTGGTGTGGATCACGACCCTTGGCTGTTGGGGAGAAGTCAGAGGGAGTAGGGAGCCGGTGACAGCGGGGGTCCTCAGAAGGCTTTCTTAAACAGTCCTTCCAATGTCCTTTGTCTCTGTGTGACTAATTCTCACCTAGAACATTGAAGACAAGTTTGATAGTATTTGTTTTGTGTATATCTGTGTGTGTGTGTGTGTATACATATGTTTGTATGTGTGTGTGTGGATACATATGTTTGTGTGTGTGTGTGTGTGTGTGTGTGTACAGACTGGAGGAGATGGAGGAGAAGAGATTGCAGCATGACATCCCTTCTAAGGAGATTTCTCACCTTCCCTCCCTCTATCTCTCTTTGTGTCTGTCTCTGGTAAGTGTACTCACTCTACAGCAAAAAACTCTGAAACTAAACATGTGTATACACATATATATTTTTTTAAGTTTGCCAGAGGGCATGTGTACTTGTGTGCGCACACACAAGTAGTCATTCCTCAATCCCTTCTCCTGCACCTGTTCTTCCTCTTGGGATTTTGGCCACATGTGCCTGCCTTATTTTTCAAGCCACTGCGGTGGGGACTGGAACCGCACGGTTGGCCATGTGGGATCCAGCCACCTTAGTCACCACACCATGGGTTGTCCCTGTTTTATAGGTTTTTAAGGTGTAAGGGCTTCCTACTGGCATCTTACAAGGACTGCCCGGGTTTGTGGCATGTCATTCCACCTTTCTAGCTGGTCATTAACCTCCAGGCCGTGTGTATTCGGAAAAGCTTTTATTTCTGTGACGTAGCTCATTCCCCCCCGCCCCGCCTTCCTTCCTTTTATTTTTTTAAATAATTATTTATTTTATTTTATTGTTTTTTAATTTGAGCAGAGAGAAACAGTGAACGAGAGAAAGGGAGAATGAGAAAGCAAGCTGCCAGGTCAGGACGTGAACTGCAGTCAGCCATGTGGGAGTCCAGCAGCTTAACCACCATGCCACCTGCCAGTAGCTCATTCCTCAGGCTGCTGCACGCTTGTGATTCAGGGGAAAGCAAAGGGGACCCTAACTTCCCCTGTCCTGTACCTTCTGTCTGTCAGCCTCTGGGAGGAACAGACCCTGTCCTTGCGGGACGGGTGCCGTGTGGCTCCGACCACAGCTGGTCTCTAGCAGAGGCCTACCGATAGGAGAAAGCAGGAACAAAGCAGCATTCATTTCGAGCTCCATTAGGGGCAGGAATGGAGAGAGGAAATCAATGGGAAAGACAAAGCTGGCAGGAGAAGAACTTTTGCTCTGTTTCTAGAATGGAATTGACCACAAATAATGATAGGGGAGAAATCACTAAGCAGCACCCACTTTAAAAATAGAGAAATTTGGGGGGCCAGCAGGTGGCTTGGCGGTTAAGGCAGCTGATCCCATATGGCTGACTGTGTGGCTCGTGTCCAGGACCTTACAGCTTGAAAATCACAGTGGCTACGTGTGTGCGCGTGCCCAAAATCCCAAGAGAAGACGAGGAGAAGGGATTGTGGCATGGCCATCCCTCCTAGGGTGATTTCTCACTTTCCTTTTCTCTCTCTCTATCTCTCTCTGGTAAATATACTCACTGTGGCAGAAAAAAAAAATCTTGAAAATAAACAAATAAGTAAAAAGAGAGACAGAAATTAAATGTGTCCCAACAAACTTTTTAAAAATATATATATAAATAGGTTTTTGCCTTTGGGCATGTGCAGTTGCTGGGGGAAGAAAGAGGCAGACACAGTGAGAGGGAAAGTGAGAAATCACCCCCCGGGGGGATGGCCACGCCACAGTTGTCCTCCCGAGATCTTGGGCGTGCACGCGCATGCGCCCTGCGTGAGTATCAAGCACCAGGTCCTGGACTGGAACCGTGGTTGGCCACGTAGGAGTCCAGCAATGTAACTGCTATGACGTTTGCTGCTGACTTTTTCTTTTTTTCCTTTTCTTTATTATCATTTCAAAGCACTGCTTACAAACCAACAAACAAAAACCCTAAAACACATAACTGCTGCCTTTTTTCTTTCTTTCTATGGCAAAATTCAGCCAGGACCCAGGATTATGGGACATAGTAGACACTGTGAGAATGAGATGCTTCGTATGAAGTGACAGTGATCATTCTGAGGCCACAGCAGTCACCTGAAAGGATACGCTAAGTGTCAATAGTATTGATGATTCCTCATGATTTGCTAGATAATAGAAAACCATTATACAGTTTTGCTTTCAGAAGCCAGTAAAGAGAGGGCCCCCTTAGGGAGTGGGTAATCATTCGAAAGTCTTCCTCATCCTCTAACAAAATACAATGTACAAAGGTTTTTGGTTTTTTTTTTTTTTTTTTCTGGAGAGGTTTTTGCTACAGGGCGCGTGCACTCGCCAGACAGACAGAGGGAGACAGCGAGACAGACAGACCGAAAGCGAGAAATCACCCCCAGGGGGGATGGCCACGCTGCAATCCCGTCGCCTCCGTTCTCCTCTCGGGATCTTGGGCACGCATGCACACGCGCCCGGCGTGAGTTTTAAGCCACCGGGTCTGGGACACGAACCGCAGTTGACTTCGTGGGAGTCCAGTGACATAGCCATTGCACTAACTGCTGGTCCCTACAAAGGTCTTCTGAGAGAAGATGAACAGGAGTATAGTTCTGATGTTTATAAATAGTTTTCATGTTCGTGAAGTCAGTTTTTACTCTTTTTTTTACATCTTGTAAATTTATGGGCAGTTCCACAAAAGGATGATGTTCTCTATCGGTCATCTGACTTTTTTTTAAAAAAATTATTTACTTAATTTTATTTGTTGTTACTATTTTTTTAATTTGACCAGAGAGAGGGAGACAGAGGGAGAGAAAGGAAAAATCAGAAAGCAAGCTACCCAGCCCAGAGCTCAGACCACAGTCACCCATGTGGGAGTCCAGCACCTTAACCGCCATGACACCTATCAGCCCCCAGTCCTTCAGTTTCTTTGACCCTCTTCATCTTGGCTGTCTTCAGTTTCACTGGTTTGCAAGGCCTGTCCCTGCTTTTGCCATCCTGCTGTAATAGCTGAGGGGAGGCACCAGGTGGCACTGTCCCAGACGAGCGGCCCTGAAATGAAGCGATGCTGGGCTAAGCCAGTGCCAGGTAAGTCTTGGGCAGGGGAAGGTCAGAGGAGGCACTGAGAGAGCTGGAAAAGGACTTCACCTCCTGGAGGGGGGAGGGGGGGGCAGAACCTTGCATTTTGTTTATCGACTGACCCATGTTAGACTCGGAGAAGTTACTGCAGTTTCAGTTAGCACTGCATAACTGAAAAGCAGACACACTGTGGGTGGAATCAGTAATTCAGGCAAACAAGTCAAACGATGAGTGGGGATTGCCAGGCAGTCTGTGCAGAGCGTTTCCTTCATGAATGCTCTTTTTTTAAAAAAAAAAGTTTTGGCCACAGGGTGCATGCTCTGGCCAGAGAGACAGAGACTGGGATGGGTGAAAGGGAAGTGAGGAATCACCCCAGGGAGATGGTTGTGCCACAGTTCCTTCTCCTCAAGTCTCCTCTCAGGATTTTGGGCATGCATGCACGCACATGTGCCAGTGTGATTTTCAAGCTGCTGGGTCCGTGACTTGAACCGGCAACTGGCCATGTGGGATCTAGTGCCTTAGCTTCCGTGCTACCTGCTGGCCCCATTGATGCTTCTTCCAGTCTTGGTGAAGAAGAAGTTAAATTTGAGCAGTTCTGGGCCAGCCTGCTAGTCCAGTAGACAGGGGAGCCTGACCCCACACAGCTCACCATGTTTCAGATCTCAACCTGAAGGCTTGAAAACCACACAGGGTACAAATGTGTGCATTTGCACCAAGATCCTGGTGGGGTGGGGAAATGGAGGAGGAGGGGTTGCAGTGTGACCCCTCATTGGGGAAGTGCTTTTTCTCGCTTCTCTCTCCCTTGTGAGCACACACGCCCTCTGGCAATTAAAAAAAAGAGCAGTTCTTCAAATAGTAATGAAAATCAATAACAGATCGATACCTTGTACTCTCCCTGATTTGAACACAGCCAGAGCCCCTGCACATTTCTAGCTATTTAAATTTAAAAGTTAAAATAATGTTGTCTCCACTTTGCCTCGTTATCGTTATCTATCAACATAATTAAATGTATTTTTTTTTATTGCCCCTCTCCCTCTTCGAAAGAAAGTATATAAAACAGCAGATCCACTCCCTTGGGAGAGGGGAAGCAGGGTGACACTGGCATAGCATTGGCATCCTTGAAGCTCACACATGGACCCTCGGGTACTTTTCAGGTGCCTTCCCTTTATGAGCCTCGCACCGCACCCAGCATTCTGGTAGTTAGGGAACAGAAGCCAGAGCTTTTCCCCAGAGTCTTTGCAAAAGATCCCTGATTCAGTTTTGGGGTGACACTTGTCACACGTTACACAGATACAGCAGCACCCAGCCCTCATTAACTTAATGGATTGCTATAGTCAGTGTCTAGGGATGTGGTTGGTGTTGGAGATCTGAGACTCCTGGGAAGTGTGGGTGTCTTTAGCGATGCAGCTGTCGTCACTCCCGGGTCCCGAGAATGGGAAAACCCGGCTCCTATAGAACGTGAGAACACTCCACCAAAAGGAGTGTTGGCAGTGGCTTGTTCTCTTATGCCTGTTCTCTTATGCTTCCCCAGAAGAAAAGGTTTATGACTTTTTGTCCCACTGTGCAGTTTCTGTTGGGTCGGTTTGGATGAGTGTTGTGACAGTTTTCAGCCACCTCTCAGAGGCAGTTGGCTTTGCTTAGGGAATGCGTAGAAGCAGGAATTACCTTTTTTTTTTTGGAGAAGTTTTCACTGTAGGGCGCATGCGCTCACCAGACAGAGAGAGACAGAGAGACAGAAAGTGAGAAATCACCCCCCAGGGGGATGGCCATGCTGCAATCCCTTCTCCTCCATTCTCCTCTCGGGATCTTGGGCACGCACGCACACGCGCCCGGCGTGAGTTTAAGCCACCAGGTCCGGGACGCAAACCGCGGTCGATTACGTGGGAGTCCAGCGACATAGCCATTACGCGAACTGCTAGTTCCCTGGAATTATTTATTTTTCACCAAGTGTCTTTGAAAAATAAATCACGGAGGGGCCAGCAGGTGATGTGGAGGTTAAGGTGGCTGCACCCTACATGGCCATCTCTGCACCCCCAGACCCAGCAGCTCGAACATCAAGCTGGGATGTGGGAGGCAGTAGGTGTCACAGCAGTTAAGGCACTGTACTCCCACGTGGCTGACCACGGTTTGTGTCCTGGGCCCAGCAGCTTGAAAATCACACTGGGCACATGTGTGTGCATGCTCAAAATCCAGAGAGGAGACTGGAGGAGGAGTTGCAGCATGGCCATCCCCTCGAGGGGTGATTTCTCACTTTCCCTTTCTGTTTCTGTCTCTCCCTGAAGAACACACTGAAATTAAATAAGTAAAATAATAACACAAATCAAACTGGGTGCCTATGCATGCATTTCCAAAATCCCGAGAGAAGAGATTGTAGTGTGGCCATCCCCCATGTATGTGTGTAGGGGGGTGATTTCTCACTTCCTCTTCCTCTCGCTCTCCCTCTCCCTCTCCATCTCCCTCTCTCTCTCTCTCCAGCGAGAACATGCACCCCATAGCAAAAACTAAAACTCATCATCACTATCATCATTGTTTATACACTCATAGCCCAATCTTAATGTGAGCCACAGGAAGTTTGTCTTGGGACAGTAAAGTGTTCAAGAATATGTTTGAAGGGCTAGACAGGGTCACGGGGTGAAACACTACAGTGTGCATCACTGACTCCCTGAGTACAATGGGCACACACGTGTTCATGATCTGGAACTGGCTAGAGCTGGGGGTGGACTATGGCATGAAGACCCTGTCGGGGATGTTGTTGCACGCGCGCTCACTCACTCGCTCGCTCTCTCTTGCTCTCTCTCTCTCTCTCTCTCTCTCTCTCGTCTCTCTTGCTCACTGTAGAAATGTATAAACTTACAAAAAACATCGGGACGGCTGGTTGCATGATGGTTGAGGTGGCTGAATCTCTCATGGGGGACTCCGCAGTTTGAGTCCCAGACTTGGCAGCATGAAAAACATACTGGGTACATGTGCACATGTTCCCAAAAATCTCAACAGGAGGGCGAAATGGATTATAGCATGACCAACCTCCATGGGAATGTTTCCCCCCTCTCTCTGTCTCTCTCTCTCTCTTTAGTGAATGCATGCAACTTCCTGCACAAGCAGTTTTTTTCTCTTTCTCTCTCCATATAAAGATATGTTTTTGAATCTGAAAGCCTTTAGAGGGCCACTGACATTCAGTTCTCATCAGGGTCCACAACTCCCTGTTGTTTTGCATCAAGTTTGATTTGCACACTTGTGATCTCAGCCCGGCTCTGCCGGCATGAAAGACATGAACTGGCACGATCCAAGTGTGTGTACTGCATTGAGCATGGGTCAGTTCCTTCTCAGAGGGCGGATTTCTTATCGAGGAGACAGAGCCCATACGTCCTTTGCAGGAGGGTAAACTGGAGCAATTACCTGGGGCAATCTGGAGAAATAATGGAAGCCTTGGTGTGTGGGGTCCTGTTTTGCAGTGGGACGGGAATCACACAGACTCACTGAAAGTGAGCCAACCTGCCATGCACACCCGGCATGCCCTGGGAGCAACAAGTGTGCTCACCTACTGAGGAATGGAGGGCCCTAGCTAAGCCAAGTCCTTTGAAAGGAGAGCAATTGAAAACTAGAGCCATACAGGGGTCAGCGGGTGGCATGGTGATTAAGGTGGCTAGATCTTACACGGATTGCTTTGCGATTTTAAGTCCCAGACACAGTGGCTTAAAAACACACCAGGAACATGTGCGTGTATGCCTAAAATTCTGAGAGGAGAATGGAGAAGGGATTGCAGCATGGTCATTCCCTCCCTCCCACTAGGGGGTGATTTTTTACTTTCCATCTCTCTCTCTCTAGCTCTCTCCAGCGAGTGCACACACCTTATAGCAAAAATCTAAAAACAGCTACAAACTAAGAGTTATAAAAGTTTCTAGAAATAGTATGTTTTTAAGCTCAACAATTTCACCGATCTCTAGGATATGGAAATACATAAATGAGTGTAGAAATGTTTACATGCAAGGATGTTCATAACAGCATTATTTATATAAATGAACATGGAAAACAACCTAATGTGTAGCAATAGGGCTTCGTGAATAAATCATTTTACAGCCAGTCAGCGTAATACTGTGTAGTCATTAATAACAACGTATACGCGACTTTTATAAGTGTAGAAGTCGATTTGCATTTTAGTAAATTAGCAGATTTTAAAAACAGCATAATCCCAGTTTTTGGAAAAGTTTATCGATGTAGGGCTAGCTCAGGGCGTGATAGTTAAGACAGTTGGATCCCATTTGGTCGATTGCGTGGTTTGAGTCCCAGACCCAGTGGCTTGAATAATGTGCTGGGCACGTGTACATGCGTGTTCATAATTCCAAGAAGAGAATGGAGGAGGAGGGATTGTGGCACGGCCATCTCCCCTGGTGGTGGTGGGGGTGGGAGTGCTTTCTTGCTTGCTCTCTCTTTCTCTGTCTCTGGTGAGCACATGCCTTGTAGCAATTAAACTCTTTTTAAAAAAATATTTTATTTAACTTTGTTTATTTTAATTTGACTACAGAGGGAGAGAGGAAGAGGGAAAGTGTGAAAGTAAGCTTCCAGATCTGGGACTCAAACCGTGGTCTGCCGTGTGGGAGTCTAGCACCACTAACCACCACACTGCCTGCTGCCCCCCCCCCCCCCCCCCTGCTTTCTTTTTAATTTTTAAGTTTATTTATTGAGAGAGACCAAGAACCTTTTTAGGGTCTTTTCATGACATCGTCCTTCCCCCAGCTTTCCAGTTAGCCAGGGTCACATGCCTGAGGAAGCCCCCATTGTGGTCAGGTTGACCTTGGTTCTGAACCTGGGCCTTCCCATATGGCTCTAGAATGATGCGGAGGTGCTCTCTCACCTGTGCCACCATGACTGTGCCCATGATCCTGCTTTTGCAAATGTAAATATGTGCATGTCTGGTACATGTATGTGCAGGTGATACATGTATAACGTCAGGTAATATATTTGTCCCAGACACATATATGACACAGTGAACAGCCTGTAAAGTGGTGCCCAGTGATGTCTGCCTCCAGGTGTTCACAGCTTCACAGAATCCCCTTCCCTTGAGAAAGTGGTTTCTAATGCACAGAAGACAGCAACACTGAGAGGATGCCAACACCACAATTAGGTTACACGCGACATTTATGTTGCTGTCAGGCTGTTTCTATGCCTCCTGGTTTCAGCGAGGCCAGCTTCCATGTTGGAGAGGCCCACGTGACAAGGAACTGTGAGTGGTCTCCAGCCATCAGCCATTGGGAAGCTGAGGCTCTCAGTCCAACAGCCCTTAGGGCTGGAACCTGCAGTAGCCACCAACTGAGCTGGGAGTGAATTCTCCCTCAGTTGAGCCTTCAGGTGAGACCCCAGCCCTGCTTGATACCTTGATTGCATATTTGTAAGAAACTCTAAAGAAGAGAATCCAATTTAGCCATGTCCAGATTCCTGACCCACAGGAATGATGAGATATTAAGTGTGTGTCATTTTAAGCTGCTAGGTTTGTTGTTATTTGTTATGTAAGGGATAATTAATACCTGGGGCAAGAAGTCTGGAAGTATATGCTATAAAATGTTGAATGTTGTTATGTCTGGCTGGCATAAATGTAGCATTCTTAAAATGTTTGGGGGCTACAGATCACTTCAGTGTGGTACTGGCAAGTGTTTATATTTCATTCTGATGAAAAAATGAAATTTTGACACTGTCATTGAATAAACAGAAGGGTGACTTAACAGTTTACAATTTATTTGGCTGATTTCATAGGCTTATGACAGCATAATCTCATCTCTGAGACACTCTATATTTATAGTGAAGGGGTGTGCTGTGATTTGAGGTGACTAATTTGCATTGTTTTCTTTCTCTTTGTGGAAGGTCAGGTTTTCTGGAGGCAGATACTAAGAGGGAGGCTTGGTTGCAAGATGTTTATTGGGGGATCTACGTCTGTGAAAAGGAGGGAGAGGAAGCTGGGTTGAGTAGAGCAGTTGACCTATAGCGCAGGGCCAGTATAACTTATCAAACTCAGTGTCTTAATGGGGCCAGATGATTGGACCTCTGTAGCGCTTCACTCAGCTACTGGATGCTGGCTGTCCCCAGGAAGGAAGTGACTTCTAGCTCTGAGGTCTTCTTCCCCTGAGGCAGAACTCAAAGGAGCTCACAGCTGAAGATTGTTTGCTCACTATACTTCCCACACTAGGCAGTGTGTCCTTCCTTGAGTGGAGTTGTGGGCCTTCCATTTCTAAATCAACCCCAGTGAGAAGGAGGGTGGGAAAATGGCTGGGGTGAGGGAGGAGTTCAACTGCTTTGCAGACTTAACACAAACTTGGTCAAACACACAGTGGCCTCTTGAACACATATATTTGATCCATCAGGGTTTTTCCCCATTGGGTGGAAAAGTCTAGAGTTTTATACTGTGGTGGGTGTGCGTAGCTTCCGGAACGGTGAGCTCTTGAGTGAGGTCTCCCTCTGTGGTGGAGGTGAACCCTGCAGGAGCTGACAGGTGGGAGCTGTGAACCAAGAGTACTCTTCCCGGGTGCAGGAATAAGTCCTTCCTTCCATGGGCTTCTGGAGGACATCTCTGTGTCCATAGTCCATTGTCTGTAGAACTTAGATCTTCTGCTTTTAAAATATTATTTAATTTTGGGAACCAGCAGTTAGCGTAATGGCTATGTCGTTGGACTCCCACGTAGTTGACTGCAGTTCGTGTCCCGGACCCGGTCGCTTAAAACTCACGCCGGGCGCGTGTGCGTGCGTGCGTGTCCAAGATCCCGAGAGGAGAATGGAGGAGAAGGGATTGCGGCGTGACCATCCCCCCTGGGGGGTGATTTCTCGCTTTCTGTCTCTATGTCTGTCTGTCTCTCTGGCGAGCGCACGCACCCTACAGTGAAAATCTCTCCAAAAAAATATTATTTAATTTTACTTATTGGTATTATTATTATTATTATTTAATTTGCTAATGTGTGCTCACTGAATAGAGGAGAAAAGTGAGAAAGCAAGCTGCCAGCTCTGGACTTAAATCATGGTCAGCCATGTGGGAGTCCAGTGCCTTAACTACCATGCCACCTCCTGGTCCTGGGTCTACTTCTTCATATAGGTTGTGGGAGCAGATTCTCCCAAGATTTCAGGGAGCCTCCTTCTTTTCTGTAGGATGCTTAGAAGAGGAAGGTTAGTAGAAAGAATCCAGCCACTGTAGCTGGTGTTGAGGTCGCATCTGGAGCAAACCACTGTCTGCCTCATTATCCACGGTAGATTCTCTTAAAGTTCAGCTCCCTTCCTGCTGGTGTCAGTGACTTACCTGCTAAAATCACTCAGAGGCTCATGCTTCTGGTCACCATGCCTTTCTCAGGCCAAGGTTGCTGCGCTTTTCCATTTATTATCACAACCAAGCAAGGGAAGACCAAGAAGCACCCAGTGGACCACCTGCATACTGCTCCTACCCTCACTGTGAAGTAGTAGTTCTACCTCCTCCTCAGCTTTGGGGACAATGACCCTGTCAGGATGGTGAATCCTTGGAACCAGCAGATGGTGTAGTGGTTATGTCGCTGGACTCCCATATGGTCGACCATGGTTTGAGTCCTGGACTTGGTGGCTTCATAAATCATGCCAGGCATCTGTGCATGCATGCCCAAGATACCAGGAGAATAAAGGAGAAGGAGTAGAGGAGAAGGGATTGTGGGGTGGCCATCCCCCTGGGGTATGATTCCTCACTTTCTCTCTCGCTGTGTATGTCTTCCTCTCCTCCCCTCAACCTCTCCCCATTGAGCACATGCACCCTGAGGCAAAAACCTTAAAAAAAAAAAAAAAAAATAGAGAGTCCTTGCTTTGTCTGCCCATCCCTGGGCCCACGGGATTTGAAGTGTTTAGGTGTCAGCAGTAGCTTATAATTCAGAGATTCTTGGTCTTTCTCTGGTAAAAATGTGCCTCTGTTGGGAAGCTTCTAACTCCAGGAAACCTAGAGTTGCAGAGATAGGAGGCCCACAGTTCTCCAGTGGGCCATTGGGAGGGAGGTGTGCATTGGTACACACACAGGTCTGTGTCACAGCAAAAGCCCTGGGCACTGGAAACTCCTGATCTTGCCAGAGATAGCTGGCAGACATGCCCATCCTCTCCCCTGGAGAGAGATTAGGCTTATTTATCCTGGAAGGTAAGAAAGATACTCCCCTGGCAGATTTTATTATCCCAGAATGTCTCCAAGGGTCTCTGTCTTTAGGGAAACACCATCTCTAGCTCCTAAGGCTGTCTATTAGGCAAACATTCGTACCAGAAACTTGGTTCCAAAGATGAGCAGAAATACCAGAACAGTGGAGAATTATCTACAAATAAGGGTACACTTTGGAAGATTTCTTCCTGGCTGTTGTCACTGTCAACCCACAGGCAAGAAACCAATATGGGGATTGAACCAACTACCAAGTATGTTCATCTGAGTTATATCAGATTAGCTCTTGGAAGTGAGTGGCCACTAGGTGAGTTCATGGACCCAGTGGGCCCACTGTAAGGCAGAACTTGGTCAGGGCTCCAGTTGTTCCCTGATCCCCACGTGCCCCTCCGTTCTAACAGACGGGAGGAAGTTGATGTATTCGGTTTATGCCTATCTGTGCTACCCAATCTTGTGTCCAGTAGTCTTCCAAACTTCTCAGTGTCCCCCCTTTCCAGTGTACACTTACCCAGATAAATAGTCGCAGGTCCCTCTGAGTAAAAGCCATGTAGATCCATTATTGAGTACACTTGATAGGAAGTGGAAATGTTTATTTTTTTATTGTTTATTTTATTATGTTTTTTAGGAGAGATTTTTGCTATAGGGCATGTGCACTCACCAAAGAGACAGAGAGGCAGAAGTGAGAAATCACCCTCTGGGGGGATGGCCACACTTCAGTCCCTTCTCTGTTCTCCTCTTGGGATCTTGGGCACGCACCTGGCGTTTTTTGGTCTCCGGGTCTGGAACTTGTTGGCTGTGCAGAAGTCCAGCCATGAAGCCTTTACACCATCTGCTGGTCTTTCTCCTCTCAGGACTTTGGGCATGCACACACAGGTGCCTGGCATGAGTTTCAAGTCACTGGGTCTGGGACTCGAACTGCAGTCTACTACATGGGAATCCAGTGATGTAACCATTACACCATCTGCTGGTCCCATGAAGTGGAAATTAATAAGAGATCTCCTAAACTTTCTGCAACTTTTTTCCCCTCTCGAAGCTGCAGGTGAACCAACCTAGCCGAGGTACCCTCCCCTGAATTGTATCCTTTTTCCCTTTCAAGGATTTTATAAGTAGCCATGACCTTAAATGCATTTCTGCCTAAAATGCCTAAAATTCTTTCACTTTTCATATGTTTTCTTAAGTCACATGCATCAGAAATGAAGAAATGAAGGGTGGCTGAAAAGGATTGCCTGATCCACTCTAGAATCTCTGGTCCAGTGGCTCCAAGATGAGCTTAGGCAATGCTCAGGCCGCTGTCCCAGAGGCTGCACTTGGAGAATCACTGATCTAATCCCTTGCTGTCTGAATTAACAGAACCACAACCTATGCAGTTTCTTATGTCAAAAACTTAGAAGCTGGGCAAGCTAGGGGCATGAGGCTAACATGCCTGGATCCCAGAACTGATAACTAGTAAAACACATCAGGTGTGTGCGTGCGCATGCCCCAAACCCAGGAGCAGAATGGACGAGAGAGGACTGTAGCGTGGCTATCCCTTCCAGGGGTGTTTCTCTCTCTCTCTCTATCTCTCTGTATGCACATACCCTCCTGCAAAATTAAAACAGAAAACAAAACTTAGGAGTCAATCTTTTTTTTTTCCTTTCCTTTTTGCTTTATTTTTTATTTATTTATTATCATTATAATCTTGTTTATATTACATTGAAGTGCATATAACTTTACAGTGTATTACAATGCTTTTTCAAAAGGGAATGCCATGCATGTCAGTCAATACAGAGACATTCAAATCCCCGCTTCATCATTCAATATCTTTTCATGTTTTTCCTGATCATTATTATTATTATTCCAATTATTTTTTTAGTCAATCACTATTTCTCATTTTGCTTGTAAAAAGACTTTACCCATCATGAAATACTTCTCAGACCAATCCAGTTGAGAATACTATACATGTCATCATCAACAGGTAATAAGCCATATCTGTGTCCCACTAATGTCATGCCTCTCTATTGTTCTCTTGCTATCTTTCTCTATCCTCTTCTCTTCA
>NW_006159539.1:8010003-8046761 GCF_000334495.1 Tupaia belangeri chinensis
ATACATACAATATCTTTCTTTCATAGCCTGGCTTACTTCACTCAGCAAAGCAATAGATCCTCCATATCTGACCACTTTCTCTTTTTGGAGAGGTTTTTGCTATAGGGCGCGTGCCCTCGCCAGACAGACAGAGAGAGACAGAGAGACAGAAAGCGAGAAATCATCCCCCAGGGGGGATGGCCACACTGCAATCCCCTCTCCTCCATTCTCCTCTCAGGATCTTGGACACGCACGCACACGCGCCCGGCGTGAGTTTTAAGCCACCGGGTCCAGGACGTGAACCGTGGTGGAGTATGTGGGAGTCCAGCGACATAGCCATTACGCTAACTGCTGGTCCCATATATCTGATCACTTTCTATCAAATGCCAGAGTCTTGTTATTTTTTATGGCTGAGTAGTATTCCATAGAGTATATATGCCACATTTTTCCAGTCCATTCATCAGTTTGTGGAAGGAGTCAATCTTGATCCTTCTCTTTCCTTCATGACTATGGCCAGAATCTTAGCCATTTAGATGAATTTTAAATGATTTGACCAAGGTCTCACGTTTATCAGTGGCTTTTAAGTCCATTTACCCCTGAAACCAACTGTTGTCAGATCCTGTTCCGTCTTCCCTGTCCCTGTAGACTCTTCAGAACTTTTTAATTGGGAAAAAGAATTGTATGTGCTTCTCTTTCTCAGTGAAGCTTGAGGAGGATCTCCACTTGCAAAAATGGGCTTCAGAAGAGAAGGGCTGCCGTGGCAAGGTGATCTAGGGGAATGGGAAGTCATTGGACTTTGGAAAAGTGACAGAATTGCCGAGCAAGGTTGGGGTACCAGCTTGTGAGTTGAGGTGATAATTCAAAGTGAGTCCGGTCTGCACAGACATGGGACATTTCTCTAGCAGTGTCCACATGGGCTGCTTTAGCCCTGGAGTAATGTCCTGGGAGTGGAATTGCTGAATCAGGGGTCATGTACATTTTACAGTTTCTGTTGCCAAAGAACTATGCAAATATACTCTCCCATCCAAATGTTTGTCCATACTTGCTAATACGAGTATCAAACTTACTGATCTTTGCCATCTGCTAGGTAGAAAAAAAGTGAAAATTTTTTGTTTTAAATGTAAATTATTTCACTATGTCGTGAGAGTGAACATCTTTTCTAGACTTCTTCTGTGAACTGCTTGTTTATAATGGGGACTACATAACAATTTTAGGATGCTCAGATAAAAGGGAAATTAAGTTTTGTTTAAGCTGTTGAGAGAAAATGCAAAACATTCAGGAAGTGCTCTCAATACCCTGGTGTGTGTGTACATATATGTGTACATATGTAATTAAAAAAAAATTTTTTTAAATAATGTATTATTATTACTACTGCCGCAAGGTATGAGAGCTCATTGGAGAAAGAGAGAGAGAGGAAGTGAGAAAGCACTCCCCAGGGAATTGGCCACGCTCCGGTCTTTTCTCCTCCATTCATTCTCTTGGGACTTTGAGCACACATGCACATGTGTCTGGCATGTTTCTCAAGCCACTGGATCCAGGACTCAGACTGCACAGTTGGCCATGTGGATCCAGCTGCATTAGTCACAATGCCTCTGACTGGTCCAGTACTTCAAGCTTTTAACCTGGAGTGTGAAAGAAATAACCCTTTCGCTTTTGTTTTTGTTTGTTTTATGAGCGGGGTGATTTATGCACAGGTTCTGTTGAAAGGAAACTTGGGACACACTCTAAGCCCATTCTTTTTTTTTTTCTGGAGAGGTTTTTTTGCTATAGGGTGCTTGCACTCACCAGAAAGAGAGAGACAGAGAAATAGAAAGCGAGAAATCACCCCCCAGAGGAGATGGCCATGCCGCAAT
This sequence comes from Tupaia belangeri chinensis, assembly GCF_000334495.1. Lineage (NCBI taxonomy): Eukaryota > Metazoa > Chordata > Mammalia > Scandentia > Tupaiidae > Tupaia > Tupaia belangeri. Next base: position 8,011,836 of record NW_006159539.1, read on the forward strand.
CCCTTCTCCTCCATTCTCCTCTCAGGATTTTGGGCACGCATGCACATGCGCCCGGCGTGAGTTTTAAGTCACCGGATATGGGATGCGAGCCGCGGTCGACTACGTGGGAGTCCAGCAACATAGCCATTACGCTAATTGCTGGTCCCTCTAAGCCCATTCTTGAAGGGCTGAGCATCGATCCGACGTAGAAGAGAGAACACTGGGCATTCAGATGAGAGGCTAGGGCAGAGAAGCCCAGAGAACTGTCCTGTGGGTGTGATGTGGCCGGAGGAGCCCAGGCTTGCTTGAGATCTGGTGATGTCCTCACCTGCAGCCAGACACATGTTTCATATTTAGGCCTCCTGGAAGTGAGGGTGGTGGCACCACATAGCAGGTATGGTGGGGTCGTACCGGACGAATGTTTGGTAAATGGTGTTCTGTGACAGCCTGGTTCCTGGTGTGTCATTCCAGAGCTAAGTGAGATCCAAGGGAAGGGCAACCTCAGGAGGGCAGTTCTGCTCTTGTTACCTGTTCAGATTGTGCTTCTGGCTATAAAGAAAAGTGTTCTACTGCCAAAATCATGTGTGGACATTTCTATCGTAGGTTACGCCCCGTATGTATCATGTGGAGATTTTTCGGTTTTCCAGGTAGTAAAGTTGAGACTCAGAAAGGTTACATGGCCTCCCCAAGGTCTCAACCAGTGAGCAGCAGTGAGACTGAATGTTTCTGTCACCACCCCCTCCCCAGATATTGAAGTGCCATCTCCCATCCCCCCATGCGATGGTATTAGGAGATGGGATCTTTGGAAGCTTCGTTTTAGATGAGATCCGAGGAGTGGAGCCCTCGTAATTGGATCAGTGCCTTTATAGGAAGAGAGCGTGCTCTCCTCTTTGCTATTGGGGGACACATTGAGAAGGCAGCTGTCTGCAAGTCAGCAAGAGAGCCCTCCGCAGAGCCTGGCCATGCTAGCACACATGCACATGCCCTAAGGAAAAAATTTCTGATCTCCGACTTCCAGCCTCCCGAACCCTAAGAACATAAATTTCTATTGTTTAAGGCACCCAGGCTATAAATACCATATGGCATTGAATGGCACCCAGCTAAGACACTGGGTTCCAACCCACTCTGGTTGAATGCAGCGCTTCTGTTCATCCCAGCATGCCACAATACCTCTGCAGGACGATCTATGAGCCTGCGATGCTGTAATGTTAAAATATCACACCATGGGGCCAGCAGATGGTATAGTGATAATGTCGCTAGACTCCCGTGTGGCCGATTGTAGTTCGAGTCCCGTACCTGGTTGCTTGAAAATTATGTTGGGTGTTAGCGAGTGTGTGCCCAAGATCCTAAGAGAAGAATGGTGGAGTAGGGGTTGCAGCATGGTCATCCCCCTGGGGGTGATTACTCACTTTCCCTCTCACCGTCTCCCTTTCTCTAGTGAGTGCACTGCCCTAAGGAAAAAATTTCTTTTTAAAAAAATCACACAATAATGGTGAAGTAACTCACAGCAAAGCATTTGCAGGTTTCCCTGAAAAATCTGCAATGATTTTTGGGATTGGTTTTGATGTTTAATCTGTCATAAGGATGCCACTCAAAGGGTGTTTGGGGTTTTTTTTAATTTATTATTATTTTTAAATTTTGCTGTAGGACACGTGTGCTCACCAGAAAGAGAGAGAGAGAGGAAAAGTGAGAAAGCAAGCTGCCAGGTTTGGGACTCGAACTGCAGTCAGCTATGTGGGAGTCCAGCTATGTGGGTGCATATGCTCACAGGAAAGAGGCAGACACTGGACTTCCCACATAGCTGACACACACCACCTGCTGGCCCCAGGGAGATATTTGATTCCTTCCCTTAAATGAATGGAGCCTGGACACAAGGACTCCATTAATCCCAGAAAGTCTCCTGTAGTACTGTAGCCCTCGGTTCTATAAAACTCCACTTTGGAGGAATGATTAAAAAGTCCTAAGCAGGCAACGTGAAGGCTGGCTTACTGGGTCCCACATGGCTGGCTATAGGGTTCAAGTCCTGGACCCACTAACCTAACAGTCACAGTCGGTGCATGTGTGCCCAAAATCCCAAGGGAAGACCAAAAGAGAAGACATAGTGGAGTGGCCATCCTCCCCTGGGGGTGCTTTTTCTCACTTTCTCTCTCTCTCTCTGGCAAGCACATGTGCCCTATAGCAAAGGCACAAAACCTCCTTTTGTATAGAAGCTGTTCTTTCACTGTTCACCAGTGTTCACCTTTGAAAAATAGACTAGGTTCAAAGTGCATGCCAGGCTTGTTCTGGGTTGATCAGACGTTTGTCAAAACATCTAAAGGCTAAGCCATATTAAGAGCTTCTCGGGGAACACATCAGGTCCAAAGCATCTATAAAAAAAAAAAAAAAAAGAAAGAAAGAAAAGAAAAAGAAAATTGCTCCTGATTTTTTTTCCTCCTAAGTGAAAGAGGACTGGGCACCAGGTTCATTCTCCGCTTTCCTCCTGGAATGATCGTGGTTGGCATTCTGCCCTGCCCTTGGCCCCAGTGCTAACTCAGGGTAGTGTGATCACAGGGGTCTTTGGCCAGTGAAAAGAAGCTGCACCTTAGTTTTGATGTTAGCCTAGACAGCGCCCCGTCCCATCCAGCTTTCTCTGCTTGAAAGACCAACTTCTTGCTTGAAAGGCCGGTTCTGTTCTCTGCACTCTCAGCCTCCAGCTACAGAACTGAACCATCTGAGGTCTCAGAAGCTCCCTTCCCACCCCTTCATAGGTAAATAGCTGTTGGTCATTTTCTCTTTGAACAAACATTGATTTTTTTAAAAAAAAAAGACACCGATGCCTTTTTTTTATTTAAATTTTATTTATTTATTGTTATCCTTCAATTTGACCAGAGAGAGGCAGAGAGAGAGAGAGAGAAAGAAAATGAGAAGCAAACCACCAGGTCCAGGACTTGAACCTTGGTCGGCCATGTGGGAGTCCAGTGCCTTAACCACCATGTCACCTACTGGTCCCACGTAGTTTTTTTAAAGTATAAAAGTGCCAAACATTTGAAAATATTTTTTATTTTTTGGTCATCGGGTGCATATGCTTACAGGAAAGAGACAGAACCAGTGAGAATTCACCTTCCAAGGGAGCTAGCTATGCGGCAATCCTTTCTCTTCCATTCGCCTCTCAGGATTTGGGGCATGCACACACATGTGCCAGAGTGTTTTTCAGGCTGCCAGATCTGGGACTTGAACTGCAGAACTGGCCATGTAAGATCCAGCACCTTCACCATCGCACTGTCTGCTGGCTCTGTCTTACTATGTTTTTTAAGCTATTATTGCACAATTAGTGTAATGAAGAGGCATTTTTGTATCGAGGGAAGACTAAAGGCTTTGCAGTTAGATTTGTCTTCAGATATCTGTGTCACTTAGCAGTTGATGGGATTTACTGTCTCTTTCTGCATCAATTTCCTCATTTTTTTTTTTTTAATTGCCAGATGGTGTGTGAGCTCACCAGAGACAGGCAGAGGGAGAAAGCATCTCTCAATGGGGCAGAGTCATATTGCAATCCCTTCTCTCCTATTTCTCTTCCCTATCAGGACTTCGGGCATGACACACACATGAACTTGGTGTGTATTTTAAGCCATTAGGGTCAAGATTCCAACTGTAGTCATCAATGTGGGATCCAGCTCCCTTAACCATTAGGCTATGGAGCTGACCCCTGAGTTTCCTCATTTCGAAAGAAAAGTAATGGTATCTACCCTTTATAGATGTCATGAAAAATAAGTGAGAGATTCAATTGGCACTCTACACCTGGCTGCCATTATTGGATGACTGAAGAGTGGAATTGTAATACTGAGCTGCTCTCCATTCTGAAGCAAACCTACCTCTTCTGTTCAAATCTATGTTCAGCAAATCTCACATTTCTCCATAAAACTTTGCTATACGTTAAAAGAGCTAATGGAGGGACCAGCAGATGGTGTAATGGTTCCGTCACTGGGCTCCCATGTAGTGGACCATGGTTTGAGTCCCAGACCCAGCAACTTAAAACTCATGCCAGGCATGTGTGCGTGTGTGCCCAAAATCCCGAGAGGAGCCTAGAGAAGAAGGGATTGTGGTGTGGCCATCCCCCAGGGGGGTGATCTCTTGCTTTCTCTCTATCTCTTTGGCGAGCGCCCACATCCTGTATCAAAAATCTCTCTTAAAAAAATAAAACAATTAAGGGTCAACGGCGTTCTATTTGTTGCCTTGGTCCCTGTTGCTGTGGGCAGCCTGGGCTGTTGTTCAAACGTGTAGTGATGAGTACAAAAGTCCAAGCTCTTGGGGCTCAAGGACCAGGGGGCCTCCTAACATGTTCCAGGAGAGGGCGATAATGAAACCAGTCCCCCCGAACTCCAGTCTGTGACCAGAGAACAAAAGCTCCTATTCATTTTGCCCACAATTGGTTTTACAGAAAACACACAATGTATTCCATGGACCAGCCTCTGCTCTAAATGGGAAACAAAGCTAGGTCTCTCATTTCGATATATAGAGACGAGGTGGACAGCAGATACGTTGCACACAGGTCCAGCATACATTCAGTGATGAAAAGGGAACAGAAGACAGGATGGGCACTTTACACAGCTGGCTGAAGAGGCCTCTGTAAAGATGCTCCATGGAAAACAGACTACAGTGTGCGTTAGCCATGTGAGTCTTTTTATTTTAGTTTATTTATTGTTAGTAGTATTTTTCCATTTGTTATAGGGCACATAATGAGCTCACAAGAGAGAATGTTAAAAAGCAAGTCACCAGGTCTGGGATTTGAGCGATGGTCAGCCATGTGGGAGTCCCACTCCTTAACCATCATGCCATCTGCTGGCCCCTGGCCATGTGAGTCTTTAGGACCGTAGATGACCAGCCCCCTGGTTTGCCTAAGACCGAGGTGTTACCTGGGATTCAGTCCTTGCACTGCTGAAACCATGCATGGCAGTTTCAGGTGAACGAGGATGTTTGGTTCCAGGCAGAGAAAACCCAAGCTCCAGAACTAGTGTGGCACGTGCAGGTGGTCCGTGTGATGGTCTACGGTAAAGCAGGAGCAGCTGTGGGTCCAGCCTGGTGGCAGAACCCGAGGTCAGTTTCCTGCCTTTCATAAGCCAATATTCAGGAAAGCAGCCTTGGTGGGAAGGAATGACAGCTTTATTCAGGAAACCAGTGACCTGGGAAGGTGGAAGGCTGATGTTCAAAGACCATCTGCAAAGTCCTGGTCTAACTAAATTTTTTTTTCTTTGTAAATTTTGCTATCAGATGCATGCGCTCGCTGGAGAGAGACAGTGAGGGAAATGAGAAAGCACCCCTTCAGGGGAGATGGCCACATTCCAGTCCTTTCTCTCTGGATTTGGGGCACACAAGCATATATGCCCTGCGTGATTTTCAAGCTGCCAGGTCCTGGAGTCATCCATGGAGTTGGCCAAGTGGCATCCATCGGCGTTAATTACCGCGCCACCTGCTGGCCCCTAACTAAAAGATGTTTAAAGGGGAAGAGAAGAGCGAGCACGGGGATATAGCTGTTGAACATCTTGATTGCTCCACGGAGGAGCCTTACTAGGGTCAGGCTTGTTTTCAGCTCGGGCTAGGTCAGCAGGACCTGCCCCTCAGGGTGAAAGGTCTTCAGGGAACATGTCTGCTTCCTGGGTCTCAAATCTCAAGACCTGGTCTCTGCAAAATCTCAGCGAAACCAGGTTTAGTTTCTGTAAGAGGTAAGACCTGCTAAGCCACAGAGAGAAAGCAAGTGAGAGACCTGTTTTTAACTGGCAGCGTTGGCTTTAATGTGGAGTTACTTGGTGGAGAGTGAAGGAGAGCCGAGCCCAGACAGGGCGGCAGCACTGGTCACAGGGAGCCTTCCTGGTCAAGGTAAGGGCAGGTGGATAAATGAACTCCCTCTCCAAGTATTCAGGAGCAGGGAGATGATGAGGATGGGAACAGGAAAGGTGTCTACAGGAACAGCCCAGGGACCCAGCTGGGTTTAATCTCTTCATTACCCACTTCCCTGATGGGAAGCCCAGTCAACCAGCACACAGGAAGAGGCAGATAGTGCATCGTTCTCTGAGGAGCAACCAAGCAATTAATTTTCTGGAGCGGTAGGCCTTCACATGAGCAGTTTCTGAGCATGCTCCTGGGAAACAGTCCCAGGTAAGCGTCTGGGGCCCTCCTCAGGCTCCCCAACTGTAATGGTGCTTCTCTGAGGGCCACTCTCATGCCAGCATGACCCCCACTGGCCAGCATCAGAGCAGAAGGGCATGGTGGACAGCAGACTCCTTTTTTTCCAGACGAGGACATTGGCATCAAGAGAGAAGAACGTGACTTGTCCAAGGGAACTCAGGGCATCAGAGGCAGAGCTGGGGGTACACGCCAAAGGGAAGCGACTGCTCCAGAAGTCAGTCTTGGCAGGGAGCCTGGGTACAGCTCCTACCCCAACCCCTAGCATTTTTGCTTGGGCTGCAGGAGCAGGCATTTGGTCTCGAGGACAGGGGGAGAGGCTGTCTGGTTTTTGTTCCTCTCAAGTCAGGGCCACAGCGGGAACACTGGGGATGTTCTCAGGAACCCTGGGTTGAAAGGGCGCTCAACAAATTATACAGAGCGCATTCAGAGCAGAGTGTAGCCAGATAGCGATGTGAGTTGAAAGAATGTCCTTTGGATGGTGACTGGAGGGACGGACACGGTAGAGGTCAGAAAAGGAGCAGTGGTCCACAGTGCAGAATGGGCTGAGTCCAGCTATCAGAAGGGCTGATGTGTGCAAATAAGGTCCTTTGCTTGCTTTTGATTCTTTTTCCTGTTTAATTAGTTGTCCCCTTGCCACAGTGCTCCTGTCTCATTCCAAATGCTGGGTACGGTACTTGTTTTACGTGGGGTGAACTGCGTATTCTTTGGCCTGTCTGGGACCTGAAGCACCCTTTAGGAGGATGAGTCCTAACCCTTGCTACACACTGTAGGGGGCTTTGTCATTGCTCATATCCCACCCCAGAAATTGTGATTTTACTGATCTGGGATGGTACCTGTGAAAGTCTGGGCCACTGAGGGCCAACTAGGTGGCGTGGTGGTGAAGGCAGCTGGATCTCACATGGCTAACGGCATGGTTAGAGTCCTGGACCCAGTCCTTGAAAAACACACTAGGCATGTGTGTGTGTATACGCCAAATTCCAAAGAGATTGTGGCATGGCCATCCCCGTTGGGGGTTCTCTCTCTCTCTCTCTCTTTCTCTCTTGTGAGTACACATACCCTATAATAAAATTAAAACAAAACAAAAACAAAGTTTGGAATAGAAGAAGAGTGTTTACTTTTCTACCATGTTGATATTAGGCTTGGACTCATAATTTGGTTGGGCCATTCTGATGGCACCAGATATGACCTGAACGGAAGCATCCGATTCACTTAAGTTTGGCTTCTTTCTTGCATTCTAGTGACCACACAAGAAGACTCTGCTGTCAGTAGCCACAGATCTGAGGAAAGCGAAACCTACGTGAAGCTGACCTGAGTATCGCCGACAGTCTGGAGCACAATCACCCAGGTGAGCCAGGTTAGAGCAGACGCACAGGCCCTGGCCATCCCCAGACTCGTAAGTGAGAAGTAACTGCTTGTTCTAAGCCCGTGTGGTTTGAACTGTTTGTTACACAGCATTGTTACAGCATGTTCTAGCTAATGATAAGCCTAAGCCCTAAGAAATTCTGATTCAGTTGTTATAGGTTGAGGCCCTAAAATGTCCTGTAAAATTCATATACTGAATAACAATAAGTATTACAATAAAATATGTTGAATAATAATAATAATCCCTCTAAAACGTGCGTGTTGAGTCCTGATCGGTAATGTTAGTGACCATAACCGTGTTTCTTTGCGAGCCACTGCAGCAAACAGAGGCTTGCGAGGAAGGAGTTGTGTCATAGCATTGACTAAAGGAGGACAAGGAGGTGGCACCCCTGGGAGGTAATTAGGTCATGAGAGTGGCACCCTCATAAATGGGACTTGTGCTCTAGAAAAGAGGCTCTTAGAGTGCTGCCTCCTCCTATCACTGAGTACACAGCAAGAAGGCAGATTTATACCCACGAAAGGGACCCTTACCTGACAGTGACTCTGCCAGCACCTTGGTCTTAGACTTCCCTGACTACAGAACATTTCTTTTGTGTCTTTAGTCTAAGATATTCAGGTGTTAGTAGTGTACCCTATAGCAAATATCACTAAGAAAAAAAAAACCTCTCTAGATGATTCTAATGTGTAGCCAGGTTGATAACCGGTAATTTGCAGTATTGCTTTGCTGCCCAGGAGTCAGGTGATGGTATGGCTGCTTGAACAGGTGTTTCCTCAAACCTGGCTCTGGATCCACCTACATCAGAATCCCTTGGGTAGTTGGAACAAACCACTTGTTAAGAATACAGATTCCGGGAGCATGGGATTTAAAGAAGGAAGACAACTTAGGGTCACCAGGTGGCATGGTGGTTAAGGGGCTGGACTCCTACATGTCTGATAGCAGTTCAAGTCCCAGACCTAGCAGCCTGAAAATTATGCCAGGTGCGTGTGCATGCCTGCCTAAAATCCTGAGAGACGAATAGCAGAGAAGGGATTGTGGTGTGGCTGTTCCCCTGGTCGGTGATTTCTCACTTTCTCTGTCTCTTTCTGCTGCTTTCTAGCAAGCACATGTGCCCTATGGCAAAAACATAAATAAATTAATTAAAAAACAGATTCTTGGGCCCCTGAGCCAAACTCTCTGAAGTGAGCAAAGCAATTTAGTGCCTCCCCCGCTCCCCCTTGGGCAGTTTGGGCATGCTGAAGTAGGAAAAAGGCTGAGTAGGGGATTATCAGCCTCATCCCATCACCCTGCATTAAGAGTTGGTCATTGAAATTATTTTACTAAAATTTCAAGCTACCTCTCCTTTCCTCTGTGAATATCTGACCTGAGTCTTTTAGACTTTGTTGTAAAGATCCAGGGGAGGAGAAGCATGTCATGTTCTGATTTGATGTCGTGAAGAAGAAGGTTGAATGAGGTTATTCCTTCTTGCTCTAGCGTGCTGACTTCACACCGCTGTGTTTGTCATTGCCATCTGTAGTGTTGGAGGAAACGATTGAGCCCTTAGCTACTGCAGGCCGGAGGGCATAACGGCCTCAGGCTGGGAGCCACAGACCCTGTGCGGGGGTCCTGCCTCAAGACCTTCATGATGAACCGGCCAGCAAGGCTCTGGACATCTCTGGCCTTCTAGACTGATCCATGGACCCTTACACTAACCACGCTGGACTCTTGTGGCTCTTGTCTGACTTTCTCCCCGCCCCCCCTTGTGCTTTTTTCCTGTCCACCTTGGAACCCTTGTCTGGACTTCAGTTTCATGTCTAATCCCTTTTCTTACTCAGCATTTCTAACTCCATGGTTTTGAGTCTCACCTGGGGAACTGGAAGTAACTCTGATTCAGGCTGCCCCCCAGATAATTCAGTTGAGATCTCTAGGTTGGGTTAGAGGTGCCGGAATTCAGCACTCCCTAGGGGATTACAATGGGCAGCCAAGCTTGAGAACCTTCCACTGGTAGAATCCACTCCTGCCTGCGGGCCCCATGGCCTGGGCTAGACCTCCATCAAAACCATGGTGTTGGGACCATCACAGGATGTAATGGTTACGTTGCTGGACTCCCATGTTGTTGACCTTGGTTTGAGTCCTGGACCCAGCAGCTTATAACTCACATCAGCCATGTGATGTGATACCTGCCCCAAATCCTGAGAGGAGTAGGGATTGTAGTATGGCCATCCCCACTGGGGGATGGTTTCTTGCTTGCTTTCTCTCTGGCAAGCACACATGCCCTAATAGGAAAAAAAAAAAATCTCTCTGAAAAACAAAACAAAACAAAACCAGGGTGCTGCTTCTGGTAAGAGGATTTTTAACTGAATAATCACATTTCCATACAATAGAAGAGGTCTTCTAACGCTAGTCCCAAACTGGTAGTTACTTCCCTACCCTCAAGGAGTAGAGTTTGAAATATGCCCCCAATCATCAAGATGCAGGCTGAGAACAGAGGCAGCTGGCCAAAGAAAACAGCTCTCACATAAGAGAGGCACAGACAGAAAGCTGCGGGGCCATGCAGAATAGGAGAGAAGCCATTCCCTGTAATGAGTAACCAGCGGCAGGCACTTTGCAGAGCAATGCAGTTGATAAATACTCTGTACTTAAAGTGAACTTTGAACAAATGCATAAGTAGAGATTGAGCGTTTTCTGCAAGTAGAAGCAAGCAAAGGCTTGATAGAAAGAAGCTGTGTCCCAGCGTTGACTAAAGCGGAGCAGGAACGGGGTTGGAGACACCAAGGAAGTAAGCTGGCACAACCTAGACAGAAAATGAATTCTTCAAAATTCAGATGAATCAGATGGCAGGCAGACTTCTAGTGATACTGAGGAAGGAGGGGTCACACTAGTCTGGGAGTGAGAAGAAATTGGAAATTCATATGAGAATCTCACTGTATGCTATTTATAGTTTGCAGAATGCACCACGGCTTAAGCTGACTGTATAATAAGTTATTTATCATTTTCATTCCAGAGGGTGGGCTCATCATTTTTAATTAATTTTTTTTGTTGTTGTTGTCTCCATGAAGACCAGAGCTAAAAAAAAATCTCACCAGGTTCTTTTATAGAAATGGACCAGGGGTGAGAGGTGGGGTGTCCAGCTCTGGGACGGAGCAGGTTAGTAACTGTCTCTAGGGAATGGGCGTCAGCATCCTGGTTTCTCTCTAGGAATGCTACAAGCTATGTTAGCACCATCAGCTGCTGAAATAGAGAACACATATTGATGGTGAGAAAGGAAGAATGGAAAAGCCCTGGGAATGATTTGGGGATCTTCGTCAATGAGACAAGTTACCAGAAAGAGCTGGAAAGAACACTAGTTGTCAAACTAGAAGGATGGAGGAGTCAAGTGGAGGGTTTTAGAAGTAGTCATGCCGGCTTTTGGAAAAACATTATTTTTCTCACGCAGTACCAGCTAATCTCAGTAGGGCGGCGTAAGTTCACGGGCTGTCACTTCGAGTGGGCAGGTGAGAATGGGATCAGCTTCTCTGCCTGCCATGACAGGCTATTGACTTGAGTTTCTAATGGGAATAAGTAGCTCTTGCTTCTTTTGGTGATTTAGACATAGACTAGAAAGAAACATTGAGCCAGCTGTGGCGTGGTGGTTACAGTGGCTGGATCCCACATGGCCAACTGCATGGTTCGAGTCCTGGACCCAGCAGTTTGGGAAGCACACCAGGTATGTGTGTGTGTGCGCGCATGCGGAAAAAAAAAAAAAGGAGGAGAAATGGAGGAGAAGGGATTACTGCGTAACTGTCCCATGAAGGTGCTTTCTCACTTTCCTTCTCTTTCTGTGTCTCTCCCTTGAGCACACATGCTCCCTGAATAATGAATGAATGAATGAATGAATGAATGAAAGAGAGAAAGAAAGAAAGAAAGAAAGAAAGAAAGAAAAGAAAGAAAAGAAAGCAGGAAAGAAGGAAAGAAGGAAAGGAAAGAAGGAAAGGAAAGGAAAGGAAAGGAAAGGAAAAAAGATCAAGGTTGAAAGTAAGGTCCAAATATCTTTATTCTTTCAGCCTTTCCTTCTTTTCTAGTCGCTAGGGAGACACCTCTTAGCAAACCTGCCAATGGTGATGCTCTTTGCACAAGCTTGTGGAAACTCTGCCGAGGAGGGGGTTAACTACATCGTCATCGAAAACAGATTAAGGGCGAATGATTACTAGGGAACTGAACCGAATCTGAGCCGAGTCCTGCCCTGGCAATGTGCTCCTGATCACGGCGTACAGTTTCGTGGAAGGTCTCCTTGGATTTTCACAGAAAAGGGCAGATTAAAAGCAAACCAATGGATAAAAGGCCCAAACCTTAAATAACTAGAAAGAAGCCGGGTGGTAGGAATGGTTCTTGCCAGGTTCAGTCTCTTGGGGCCCTGAAGCCAAATCCCATTTCACACCAGATTTAATGGAGAATTCTTCGGAAAGTCGAAATCTGCCCATTGCCTTTGAACATCTTTCTTTAAAATGGTTAATGAGCTTGATGACTCTTTGAGGACCGTGGGGCCGTACTGCTGTCCCCACAGGGCTGGTGTCTACCCAGGACTTGCTACCTGAATTTTCTTATTTGGAGATCCAGTTTCATCACTGATTTTTTTTTTTAATTCCTTTATCAGAGAAGAAAGGAATATTTAGACATTTAATTGGCATATAATGAGATAACTATAACAAGTTAATTAGTTCTCAATTAAGTTGCATTTACTATACTTCCTGAATGTGTTCTCAGCAATTAGGGCCATCTAATGAACTTGCAGAAGCGGCGTGACTTCCCACAGCACACAGGAAGATGAGAATATGTCTTCTTGAGTCTGAGCAGCACGGCATACTTTTCTTTTCCTTTTTTTTTTTTTTTTTGGAGAGGTTTTCGCTATAGGGCGTGTGCACTCGTCAGACAGACAGAGAGACAGAAAGCGAGCGATCACCCCACAGGGGGGATGGCCATGCCGCAATCCCTTCTCCTCCAATTCTCCTCTCAGGATCTTGGGCACACACGCACACGCACCCGGCATGAGTTCTAAGCCACCGGGTCTGGGACGCGAACCGCGGTTGACTACATGGGAGTCCAGCGACATAGCCATTATGCTAACTGCTGGTTCCCAGCACAGCATTCTTTTCTTGAAAGACAGTGTCAGGGTATACCTCAACCTGCCACAGGATCAATCGACTGTAACACCTGGTCAACGCCGCAAAACAATAAGCTGAACCGGTTATGTGACGTGAGAACCAAGAGCTATGGGATTTGTGTAATATGAAGAATTAGTATAATATAAAGATGTGGATTTAAGTCCTGGGGACTGCTTTCCATTGGGTCATTGGAAAAGTCATGATGTATTTTTGCACAGAAAATCAAAGAAAAATATATCATGATTTTTCCAATGACCCTATAGTTATGTGGCTTTGTGCAAGTATTCCCAAATCCCTGAGTCCCAGTTCCCACGTTTGTATACTAGGTCTGATAATACAGACCTCACTAAGGTTGCCATATAGACCAATGAAAGAGTAAAGGACAAAGCCTTATAGTTTCCATATGCAGTATGCTTTCTTATTAGTTTACAGGTGTCCTTCTGTCCCTTCTGTCATTTGAAGGATTCAGCAAAGAGGTTACCTGGCTAGCCTTGGGGGCCCAGAGGGCAGTTGTTTTAAGTCATTGCAGGACCCCCCCCACACACACACCCAGTCAAATTTCACTGCCCCGTGAGTGAAGAAATCTCCCTGGAAACATTATCAGACTATTACAGAGAGTGTAGGTGGATTAGGTTAATTATAGATTTCATGCTGGTGTTTCCCTTAAAGATCACATTGTTCAGTGAGATCGAGATCTGAAAACAGATTGAGGTTATCAGTCAAGCACCAAGGAAGAAAGAGAATGAAACTGGTCTTCATCTTGGGAGATAACAGCGCTATGGTGGGGGTGAGGAAGGGGTTGAAGTTCTTGGAAGAGCATGCACCCTGTGGCACTGACAGTTCCAGAGTTCAAGCTCTTGCAGCGCGCGCTCGCTCTCTCTTTCTCTCTCTCTCTCTCTCTCTCTCGCTGTCTGGCTGTTTCTGTCTACCTGCTCACCTCTCCTTCAGCAACAGCTACGATTACAAAGCCATGTAGAGGAATCATCAGAAGAAACGAAAAAAATTTACAAACTAATTTGCATTTTAATGAATTTTTAATTGAACCAAAATCTGTTGTTTCTGTTTAAAGATGCAGCGCTGACTTTGTGGTCTCTGTTGCTGAGGGCCAAGTGGGAACTTAATGTGATAAAAACAATGATAATGCTAAGCTTAATTAGGTTTGAGAACTTGTCTGGAAAGGCTGCGTGGAGTCTGGGAATGGCGGGCATTTGCTCGCAGCAGGCTACAGAACTGAATGTGGACTGGTAGGTACTTTCTCCCTGAAACCAGGATCAGCCGGGTACTTAGGGTGGGCCACGTTAGTCCTGTCCTGGCCACAGCGTATGTGGGTTCCTAGGCACAGGTGCCAGACAAGCCCTGCAAGTGGCAGGTGGACAGTTTCCATGCAGGCTTTGAGTTTTTGTTATCACCAATAGCTACTCCTCATTTTTGTCACCTAGCAGGGTCTATCTACCCATTTACCCCCCAGTTCATCTACCCATCCACCTACCAGTCTACCCACCATCCATCCACCCATCTACCCTCCGGTCCATCCCCACCCCAGTCTGTCCACCTATCCACCCCCAGTTCTATCCACTCCCAGTCTATCCACCCATCCATCCCCCAGTCTACACTTCCATCTTCTCACTATCCTACCTACCCATCCACACCCCAGTTCTATCCATCATCCACCTGACAGTCTATCCACACCCTAGTTCTTGCCACCCACCCATCCACAAGTCTATTCACCCATCCACCCCCCTAGTTCTTCCCACCCGTCCATCCACTGGTCTACCCACCCATCCACCACCATTCTATCTAACCATCCATCCACCATTCCACCCACCCATTTCTCTCTTCGTCCTTCCTAGTGGTCTGCTTCTCTGTGACTTAGAAAGGTCATTGTGGGGCCAGCCAGTGGCATAGTGGTTAAGGCAGCTGGATCTCAAATGGCCAACTCGGTGGTTCAAGTCCTGGACCTGGTGACTTGAAAAACATGCAATGTATATATGTGTGTGTGTGTGTGTGTGTGTGTGTGTGTGTGTGTGTAAATCCCAAGAGGAAAATAGAAGAGAAGGGATTTCCAGTGTGACCATCCCTCACAACGTCTACTTTTCCACTTTCTTTCTTCTGTTTCTCTCCAGAACATGAGCATGCCTGCGGGCAGAGTTGATAAAGGTCAAAGTTGACTGTGGTTTCATGAACAAGGAAACATCTGGAGACGGTGTGGCTGTGAGAGTAGATAGGAAGGAAAACATCCAGGGAAAGTTTCTTCCTCAGGCTCCATTACTGAACAACTTGCGTTCTTCCGCATCTTTTGAACTCCAAATTCCTGTCATGCCATAGAAGCTTTAAGAGAGAAGAATAGAAACCTCATCTCTCTGATTTGACAACTCTTCCAGCGGAACTCTTACGATAGTGACTTTAATCAAAGAATAGGAATCTTGCCAAACCTAATTGTTAAAAGAGATTTATTTATTTATTTTTAATTTGACCAGAGCGAGAGAGAGAAAGAGAGACAGGGAGGGCAGGAAGGAGGGAAAGTGAGAAGGCAAGCCGCCAGGTCTGAGTCTTAAACCGTTGTTGACCATGTGGGAGTCCAGCCTCCTTAACCACCATACCACCTACCCCTAATTAATTTTAGTAGCTTGCGCTCGTGCTCGCTCGCTCGCTCTCTCTCTCTCTCTCTCTCGTACAGTGAAAGAACAAATTTCTATAATGGCCTTTTCCAGTGGCCTAATGGGAATTTTCAAAGATAAGTGTAGAAAAATATCCTGGACATTTTATTTTTAAATTAAGAGTCAATTTAGGGAAGGCAAAATCTAAAGCACTGTCAGAGAAGGTTTGGATACTTGGTCAAGATAGGATCGTGAGAACAGTAGTTGGCTACTTATTTACCCGTGACTATAAAACATTTTAAAATAGCAAAGACTTATAAAGAAGTTTACTTAGTTCTTTCACGAGTGATGAACCTACATGATTTCGTTTAATATTCAAGGATATAATAAGTCAACCTAAAACATAAAAAAATCTTGTTATTTTTTAAAATAGGATTTTGCCCTAAGGCACATGCGCTCCCTAGAGCGAGACAGAGAGAGAGAGACAGAGGGAAAGTGAGAAATACCCTCCAGGGGGTTGACCACGTCACAATCCCTTGTCTTCCATTCTCCTCTCAGGATTTCAAGTACGCACGCACATACACCAGGCATGATTTTCAGTCTGCCAGGTCTAGGATTCGAACCGTGGTTAGCTCTGAAGGAATCCAGTGACTTCACCACCATGCCACTTGCTGGCCCTAGAAAACTTACTCTGATAAGACACAGAAGCTTTGCTATAGAGGAGGGTTATAAAAAGGTAAATAATATTTCATGTTACAGGCATTGGTCAGTAAGCCAAGGAAGCTAACCCTTCAAAACTGAGAGAACTTGACCAAAATGTTAACATGTTTTATACTTGCTTTTCAAATTCAGGTATTATAATCCGAGGAAAATAAAATTCACTTTCTGTGTTTTACCCCTCACTTACCCTCTTTCATATTTTGGAATAGATGTGTTTGAAAACTAAAGGCACACGGACCAGCAGTTGGTGTAATGGCTATGTCGCTGGACTCCCATGTAGCTGATAGTGGTTCGAGTCCTGGACCCGGTGGCTTAAACTCACGCCAGGCGTGTGTCCATGCGTGTCCAAGATCCCAGGAGGAGAATGAAGGAGAAAGGATTGCGGCGTGGCCATCCCGCCTGGGGGTGATTTCTCGCTTTCTGTCTCTCTGTCTCTGTCTGTCTGCCTGGCGAGCGCACGTGCCCTGTAGCAAAAACCTCTCAAAAACAAACAAACAAACAAACAAAAAAACTAAAGGCACACAGCCACTCCTATTTCTTGAGGCCACTAGTATGGTTTCATCTATCTGTATTAATTATGACTTTTAACTACAGTATCTAATGTCTGTTTTACAGAGAAAATTGGGCTGGGGTAGCGAGAGTATGTGGTTGATAATTGAGAAGGTTGCATCTTTCACAGGCGTTTTAGCAGATTAACAAAGCTTACGATACAAATAATACAATTTTCTTCTGTCACAGACATTACTCTTATACTTCAAAATGAACGTGCTTATTACCACAACCCAAAGATATAGCTATATAACATTAAAAAAAGAAACAAAAGTATATAAACTTTAGCTTATGCTTAGAAATAATAAGTATTTCAGCATTCTGTCTTAGAAAATATCTAGGTATCTAAAATTAATGAATTAATACAATTTTTCTTATTTTTTTTAGAGGGATTTTTTGCAATAGGGTGTGTGCTTGCTGGGGAGACAGAAAGACAGAAAGCAAGAAATCAACCCCCAGAGGGATGGTCATCCTATACTCCCTTCTCCTCTGTTCTCCTCTCAGGATCTTGGGCACGCATACACATGCGCCCGACATGAGGTCCGGAACTAGTACCACCATTGACTATATGGAAGTCCAGCAACATAACCATTACACTATCTGCTGGTCCTGAGTTAACACACTTTAATATTTGTCCAAGATTTGAATGACTAATTACCCAAAGATGTTGAAAAGTATGTCTAAACTGGTTCAGTATAAACTATATAATATAAAAATGAACACTTTGTCAGAATAATGATGCAACATATTTGAATACGAACTTACCATTTGGATTTTTTTTTTTTTTAGTTTTTTTTTTTTTTTCTATTGAGTGCATGCACTTGCCAGAAAGACAGAAACAGAGAGACAGAAAGCGAGAAATCACACCCCCCACCCCAAGCAGGGAGGTGACCAAGGCCACAGTCCCTTCTCCTCTCAGGATCTTGGGCATGCATGCACACTCGCCCGGTGTGAGTTTAAGCTGCCCAGGCCAGGATTCAAACTGCAGTTGTCTATGTTGTAGTCCAACGACATAACCATTATGCCATCTGTGGTCCCCCGTTTGGGTGATCTTAACCAGCATGTAAGAGTAATATTTATTTGACTACTAAACCTGTATAAATTTAGGAGATTCAGATGGTTTCGTTCTTAAGGAAACAAACCCAAGTAAAATAAAATATATTATTATACTTAACACTCATACATCGCAGAAAAGGTATAGTTAGGTTTACTTAAACTACTGTGCTTTGCCCAATTTACCTTAATTATGTGAACTTGAATTCTTATAATGTTTCTGAGTTAACAGTCTGTACAAGAAGGAATTTTTTTTTTTCAAATCTAGCACATTAAAGGATCATAAATTCAATGTTTTTGTTTTCTGGAAATTCTAAGATTATTCCACTTCTATGAGTGTTTATTTATCTTTACAAGCTAGATAGGGTGCCTGTCAGAACAGAGCTATAATTTAAGAAACATTATCATTTAATTTATTAATACTTTTCAAGAACAGAAAGACATTTCATATTGTTACAAAGTATTAAAAAAAAAAAAAAATCAAGGCTGGGACCAGCAGATGGTGTAGCCGGTATGTCGCTGGACTCCCACTTGGCCTACCACAGTTAGAGTCCCTGACCTGGTGGCTTGAAACTCGGGCGTGTGTGTGCCCAACATCCTGGAAGGAGAATGGAAGAGAAGTGGCCACCCCTCCCCTCCACGGGGTTGATTTCTCACTTTCCCTCTCACCGTGTCTGTCCTTCTATTCCCCAGCGCAGGTGCCTTAAGGTGAAAATCTCCTGAAACAAAACAAAACAATAAAGCGTTTCTCAATTTAAAGCAGTCATATAGAGTTTGTACAGACTGCACCTTTAGCCAGAAGTCAAAAGTAAACATCGAAGTCCGCTGGTCCAGATTTCATAGAATATCTGTTCTTAAGGGCATGAAATTCTTAAATCAAGTTGAGCTCCAAATAGTCAAATAGACCAAGGAAGAGGAAAGACTAACCAACCAGGTAATCTGTCATCTCTCACCCAATAGAAACTAGCTCTGGGGCCAGCAGGTGACATGGAGATTAAGGCAGCTGGATCTCACATGGCCAATGGCACTGTTTGAGTCCTGGACCCGACAGCTTGAAAATCACACAGGGCACGTGTGTATGTGTGCCCAAAATCCCGAGAAGAGAATGGAGGAGAAGGGACTGTGGTGTTGCTATCCCTCCCACCCCGGGGAAGAGGGTAATTTCTCTCTTTTTCTTTCATCAATAAACGCAGGCACCCTATAAAAAAATAAAATAAAAATAAAAAAGAAAGAAATTAGACCTGTATCATTTCTCTACAGAGATTATCGAATAGTTCGACTTTCTCAAGGATTTCGTTTATGAAATCAATTTAGATTGATTTATTAAGATTTCATACCAGTAGAGGGAACTTCATTTTTGATGCCTTTCCTCCCACCTTGCCAGTCTTGTTCTAAGAAAGCACCCCCTGCTCTGGCCTGAATCACACGGGTCACTCTGGGCTAGGCAGATGATTCAGCATGGCCTTTCACTGATGACTGAGGCCCTTCACCGATGAGGCTCTTAGCATGACCCAGGAAATGCCAGACTGGGAGCCAGTTCACGCTTGTCTGACCCTCGAAGTGACAGCACCATGGTTTTCTGCAGATTGGGGGTTGGAAGGTAGCCTGGCCATCTTCTGGTCCAAAGTCCTCCTTTGCCAAAGGAGAAACTTGAGTTCCCTGGAGAGCAAGACCCTTGCCTGGGTCCCATATCCAATCATAGGTAGAGCCGTGATCAGAAAACGCAGGCTTTCTGCCTCCTGGCTTTCATACTCGGTGATGTTTATGGTAAGTTCTGTCTGGCAGCTGAGTTGGGTTTTGTCCGTTGGGTGTTGAAAACTCCTGAAAGCCCTCACATTTATGCATCATCCTGGTTAGTTATCTCACACCTTTTGTCCTGATCAGACTCCGATTCAGTCACTGCAGAAGTTCCAGAGGCCAGTCAGCTTCTATGCACCCAGATATTTTTTGGATTTAGGCAAAGTAAACAAGAGACTCGGTAAACGGCTATGTTCGTAAATGTCAATTTAAAAGGTTTTGTTGATTTATCAAGCCTGCCTGATCGGCCAGTTCCTTGAGCTCCTGACTGGTTTATGTGCATAGCTGCGTGATAGGAGTGAGGTTATGTAAAGGGGGAGAAGCAAAAGCCACTGTGAACCCTGGACATTCTATAGGCTAATTCTTTAAAGCCTTATAGCAATTTTATCTGAGGTCTCAGTTAAGGAATGAATGCCATCTCATGTCACAGATAGTCTTCCCTCCTCCCCTTAGGTTTTTGCCATAGGATTTGTGTGCTCACTGGAGACAGAGACAGAGACAGAAAGAGGGAAAGTGAGAAATCACCCCCCAGGGGGAATAGCCATGCCACAATCCCTTCTCCTCCATTTTCCCCTTGGGATTTTGGGCACACACGTACACGTGTCTGGGATACTTTTCAAGTCTCTGTGTCTAGGACTTCAACCATGGTTGGCCATGTGGGAATCCAGCGTATTAACTACCACTCCACCTGCTGGCCCCATGTGTTACAGTTTTTAATGTTTCCCCCAAATTCATGATTTGGTTGTGATGCAATTATGAGAGTGAAATCTTAATCCCACCTGTAGTAGTGAAAAGTGGAGCCATTTGGAGGAGATTAGGATTTAGGTCATTAGAGTGGGGCCCCCATGACTGAAGCCTGGTGGGTTTATAGAGAGAGAGAATGAGACAGACACACGGACAAAGGTGCACTCCTGCCCGCCACCAGAAGACCCTCATCCGGTTCAGCTCCTGGACCTTGGACCTCCAAACCATAAATTGAATAATCCTTCATTCTTATAAATCACCCAGTTTCAGGTATTTTCTGTCATTAACAACAGAATGGACTAAAACAGCAACATGTAAGGAAAACATCAGGATAAGCTGTCCCTACCCCCACCCCCGTGCAGAATTGCATGGAGGGAACAGATTAACTGCCTCCAACCAGAAAGGACAGATGGGATCCCTGACTCCATGTCTTGCAGCAAACATCAAAAATGGGAATGCTGTCACTCTTTGTGTGCTGGCAACGAGGACTGGATGAGGATAAAAAGCTCAATAAATGTTAGTGCCCAACATCTGCCCACAGGGAGTGCAGTTGGCTTCTGTGGGCACAAGTATCTTCCCCATCTCCCTCTGCTTTTGCCTGGGACTTAGTGCCCATTCAGGTCCAGTGGTCCTGATGGCTAGGCAGTTGCTAACTTATCCAGATGCTCCAATTCTAGC
The DNA here is from genome assembly GCF_000334495.1 of Tupaia belangeri chinensis. NCBI lineage: Eukaryota > Metazoa > Chordata > Mammalia > Scandentia > Tupaiidae > Tupaia > Tupaia belangeri. The sequence goes on from NW_006159539.1 coordinate 8,032,592, forward strand.
CAGATCTGATTCATAGCTCCACTTTGGGGATTTAAATGAAAATTGCTCTCCTGTTGCCGCCTAAAAGAGTCTGTGTCGGTACCATCAACTCTGGGAATTGCTGGGCTCCAAACTGTCCCTCGAGGGAGACTCTTAGCAACATGGCTTAGATTATAGTCATTCAGCTACTGTTTAGTGAACACCTGCTATGTGCGAGGCATTATGCTCTCTGCTTTCACACACGTAGTCTCCCTAATGCTCTAGGAAATGACTGCTCTTACTTCTGTGGTTCCATCGAAAGCTCTAGGGAGCTCTTATACCTAGGTGTCTAATCCTAGTGGGGTGAAACTTCTCTTAAAAAATCTTTCCCTCTTTTAAGGCTGATGTTCAGTATTTATCAGCGACTAGGGCTTAGATACCAACCAAGCAGGATAAGCCATTGACAGACAGCACTTGGGGTGTTTGGAAATCATGGCTATTTATCAGTTAGAATGGAAGCATTTTAGCAGTTTTTTAGTATTTTAACTATTGCTCTTCCTGATCTGGGCAACCTTGATGGATATCAGTCCAGCCCTTTTCCTGAATAGTTCAGACACTGGATAGCTAGCACACTGTCTATATCTATCTATCAATATATGTAATTAGTTGCTATGGAGAAAATCTTGCCCTTGGGGTGCCCCACCCCACTGTCCTCTGAAATAGAGGCTCAGAGAGGCCAGTTACAGACATTGGCTTTGTAGTAGAATAATCTCCCTGTAGCTGCAATTTTGCTTTCCATAATTTCAGCGACACTTATTCCACCGCAGTCCAAAAATCTTAAGTGAGAAATCCTAGAAACAAATGCTTCGTCACATGCCTGTATCTTCTACCTACTTCATGCTATCACGTAGGCATTCTGTCAGCCCACCTCATCACGAAAAGGAGGAGTTCAATAAGATGTTTGGAGAGAGAGCCCATGTTCACGTAGCTTGCATTACAGTAAATTGTTATCATTTCTTCAGTGTTGTGAGATTGTTGTCGATCTCAGACAGTGCATAATTTATAAATGAAAATCTGTTACAGCTATGTACACATTTTAAAAAGTATAGGGACGGTTCGATACTATCCAGGGTCTCAGGCATCCCCTGGGGGTCTTGGAATGAGTTCCCCACGATTAAGAGGGAACTCTCCTATGCCTAAATTTGGATGTCACATTACTAATAGCAACGACAGTAAAGCAGTGTGACTTCATTGGCCTCTGATAGGACATCTAGTCTCATGCAACACGAGAAGAGTGGAGCGTCTGAAGAGCACCAGGGAGCGCTTGATAGTTCCTGTCCCAGAGCACCCACCAGGCCCCTCCAAAGAGAGCCCAGGAACCTCTCTGGCAAGGATCTCCGTCTGCACAAAAGCTCAGTAGCCACAGCCCAGCTCCTCTGGGGTCTTTTGGCTTCTTGTCTCCTCTTTCCATCCCTTTTCTGGACCTGTTTGGATTAGTGGCCTGAATTCACACTCTCTTCCTCAGTCCTGATGAACTCCGTCCTTTGCGTGGATCTCTGCTGTGATCTGCTTCTGTGTGTAACATTTCAGGCAGGCCCGGGCTTGCTTACAACCCTGTCCTTGCCACGTTTGCTACGACTTACATTCACCCTCGCTCCATTTGCCTCTCACTTGAGCTGTTTTCCCTCTTTCCATCAGTAACTTCCTGTCCTCCCTACCTTCCTTTCCAGCTTGGAGTTGGGGACCCGTCCATAGCGTTAGCCCCTCTCTCACCCACATCTTCAACTCAAGTCTCTTCATCTCAGGCTCCTGGCAGAACTCCACTCAGGGCACTGCGACTCCCAGCACCCAGCTGCACAGATCTCCCACTGGCCAACCCCAGAGGGAGTTACGGCGCTGACCCTGAACACCTTCCTTTTCTTTTTGAAAAAATTTGCTGGGACCAGCAGTTGGCATAATGGCTATGTCATTGGACTCCCACGTAGTCGACCGCGGTTCGAGTCCCAGACCCAGTGGCTTAAATCTCACACCAGGCACGTGTGTGTGCGTGTCCAAGATCCCGAGAGGAGAATAGAGGAGAAGGGATTGTGGCATGGCCATCCCCCCGGGGGGTGATTTCTCGCTTTCTGTCTCTCTGTCTCTGTCTGTCTGGCGAGTGCACGTGCCCTTTAGCAAAAATCTCTCCAAAAAAAAAAATTTGCTATAGGGCACATGTGTCGACTGGGGAGACACAGAGAGTGGGAAAGCGAGAACACCTCCTCCTTCCCCCAGTGAGGATGGCCACTCCACCATCCCTTCTACTCCATTCTCCTCTAGGGATTTGGGGCCTGCATGCATGCATGTCTGCGTGGCCATCTATCTCAGAGTAACTGAGAAATGGTTTCAGTGATTGACAACCAGGGCCTTCCATCACTTCCACGCTTCGGGGTAAGAGCTGAGGATTCCATTCAGCCCTTAACAGTTTCTTGCCTGAAGTGCGCCGTCTTCATCCCTTCACTGTTAGCCTTGTCTCCTCTCTTGATAACCTTTCACCTCTTCTCCACAGGGCAGGGAACTTGCCCCAAACAGGGATGCCGTTGTCCCCCACGTCACCTCCTCCAGTGACCGCACATGATTTCCACGTGAAGCTCATTCTCCTGACCCTGGTCTTGGGGCGTGCCCTCATGCCCCTCCACACCCGCCTCCCTTCTACTACGGCGTGTTTCTCTCTGCTCAGAGGTGCCGGTCTCTCTGACCTCCTCGCCTGGCACACGCGCTTCCCTCTGCTGAGAGCATCTTTCACACCCACCCCAGGTCCCTGCGAGAGGTTTCCATGGCTACCCACGCTTTCTCAATCATAGACATGGGCACAGGTCAGTTGTAGCTGAGGCTTAATTTTCTGTTTCCTAACTAGACTGTGAGCTTCAGGGAAGCCAGGCCCACGTTGGTATCTGAAAGAAAAAACAAACCTCCTTTTCTCTCTGTTGTCACACAGCTCAGAATGCCTGACCTCCTGTCACCAGCAGTGTCAAGCATTTTTCCCTGCAAACAACCGGTCCGTTCTCTAGTGAACGCTGACTGGGAGCTCTGACATTTAACTCACTTCTGACACCCTTCCTGGAGGGAGTGCAGACTCCACAGGTTACTGACTCAGGACACAAGACTAACCCCACTTTAGACTGCACTGCAAGTTGTAGCCTATCACCTCTACCTCTGACCAGCCAGCTAGAAATCGGGTTCCCACGGGACCAGCAGGTGGTTTAGTGCTTAAGCACCTGGACTCCCACATGGTTGACTGTGGTTCAAGTCCCAGACCTGGTGCCTTGAAACTCACACCAGGCACATGTACTTGCGTGCCTAAAATCCTGAGAGGAGAATGGAGGAGAAGGGATTGCAGCGTGGCCATCCCCCCAGGGGGTGGTTTCTCACATTCTCTCTCTGTGTCTCTGCGGTCCTAATGCGGGGGAAGGGGGAAGGCTGGGGCAGGAAGGATGGGAATGTGATGGGACCCTGGCAAATGTGCCCCTCTCTCTCCTCTCCTTTCATGTGCTTGGCTGTCATTTAAAAAAAAATTACGACAACCAGCTGGTGGCATGGGGGTTAAGGCAATTGAATCCCACATGGTTGACTATGGTTCAAGTCCTGGACTCACCAGCTTAAAAAACATGCTGGGTACATGTGCATGCATGCCCCAAAAGGAGGATAGAGGAGAAGGGATATGGCCATCCCCCCCGGGGGTAATTTCCCAATTCCTCTCTCTCTCTTTCTCTCTCTCTAGTGAGCACATGTGCCCTATAGCAAATTTAAAAAAAAAAAGTTACAAAGGCTGCAGATAAATGGCTACATGACAGGACACATAGGGCAAGGCATGGGGTAAGGGCACCTCCATCTCTGGTGCGCTGTACCTCCATGTGGTCCGCAATCTCAGGGCTCTGTAAACCCATCCTTTTGGGTCTTTCTGGAGGCTTTGTTTTGTAGGTAGGATTAATAATGTCATCGACCATGGTCACCAGATGACATAATGGTTATTTTGCTGGACTCCCACGTAGTTGACTGAGGTTTGAATCCTAGACCTGGCGGCTTAAAAATCTCATCCCAGGCGTGTGTGTGTGTATGTGCCCAAAACCCTGAGAGGAGAATGGAAGAGAAGGAATTATGGCGTGACCATCCCCCCGGAGGCTGATTTCTCACTTTCCGTCGCTCTGTCTTTCCAGCAAGTGCACGTGCCCTATAGCAACAATCTCTCTAAATAATAATAAATATTGTCATTGGTCACTGGTAACCAACTCATCTTCCAGCTCCTGTTCTCCTCTCAGAGATCATGGGGTGGGATTGAAATTTCCAACCCTCTCATCAGACGGTTGGATTTCTGGTAATCAGTCCCCATCCTGAGTTTATCCAAGAGCCTACCGAGAGGTTGGAACAAAACTTGCTCCTACTCCAGGGAATTCCAAGGGATATTAAAGCACTCTCTTGGTTGGGAACTGGGGGTCAAAGATCAAATGTGAGAACAAAACATTTTTCTAGCATCCCTATCCACCAGGGTTTCAGGGGCTCTGTTAGGAACCAGACATAGACAGATAGATAGATAGATAGATAGATAGATAGATAGATAGAGATATGTATAGATTTTATTACTCTTTTTAATCACAGTATCCCAGTGCCATTCTCTTACTCAGTTTTTTTGTTTTGTTTTGGTTTGGTTTGGTTTGGGTTTTTTTTTTGACAGATTTTCGCTATAGGGCGCGTGTGCTCGCCAGACAGTCAGAGAGAGACAGAGAGACAGAAAGGGAGAAATCACCCCCCAGGGGGGATGGTCACGCCGCAATCCCTTCTCCATTCTCCTCTCGGGATCTTGGGCACGCTTGGACACACTCCCGGCGTGAGTTTTAAGCCACTGGGTCCAGGACGCGAACCGCGGTCGACTACGTGGGAGTCCAGTGACATAGCCATTACGCTAACTGCTGGTTCCCTCTCTCACTCAGTTTTGTGCGCAGTGCCTGCCTCACAGGGTTGAACCGTCATGTCTCTTCCCTCAGTCCATTGTTGTTCAGGGCCCAGGGACACCGTTTGGACTATTCAGACATCACTAGTTCACAGTGACACAATCAGTTTCTGTTTGCAGAGGCCCCAGGCGTGTTTTTCACACCACTGGTGGGGCTCACCTGTGCGTCCTCTCTCTCTCTGTCATGTGGTTTTGTGTAAAGCCAAACTGGCATGGCACTGCTCTTCTCTGGCTGGGAAATGATCCCGCATCTCCTCGAAGCCTGGTCCTTGTTGCCCTGCTCACCATGCCAAGTCCTCGAGCAGGGCTAGACCCTACAGGGACTGCAGCTGCGAACCAGACAGTACTGAGCCCACAGATTCTGTCCTCATGCCCCAACCCCCTGCGCAGCCTCTGCCACCGCCAACTGCTGTATACGTGCAAGGGCATGAGGCGTGGGTCCTGTTGGATAACACGAATCCCACTTCTGGCTAGACAGCAAGGGACAAGGCCGTCTCTCAGACCACACAAGATGAGGACGCAGATAAAGAGCTCCTGGCACGGCCAATGTCCCAGGGCCTCCCATTGCTCACCCAACGTAGCGTCTCTCCTCCCTCTTTACTTCCAGATATTTTGACTCCGTTTCCTGTTTCCAGCTCCTGGCCTTCAGTACCGATCTCAGAGTTCAGTGCTTGCTCTTTGCCTCTTACCAACTCTCAGCCTGCCCTCTCCTTTCTTTTTTAAGAGAGATTTCTGCTATAGGGCACATGCGCTCACCAGAGAGGCAGAGAGAGACACAGAGACAGAAAGCGAGAAATCACCCCCTCGGGCAATGGTAATGCTGCAGTCTCTTCTCCTCCATTCTTCTCTTTGGATTTAGGCACACATGCGCGCGTACCCGGCATGAATTTTAAGCCGCCAGATCCAGGATTCAGACCATGGTCGACGACTTGAGAGTCCAGTGACGTAACCATTACGCCAGCCACTGGTCCCAGCGTGCCCTTTCCTAGTGCCACTAAATGGGAAATGAGTGTGTGGGTGGCAGTTTGATGTTTTCTTTCTAATCCTGTTGGTCTACAGGCCGTCTCCCTCTTCAACCTGCTGTCCAAGATGAGCAGCCTGAAAGGCACATGTAGGACGTGTCCACCACCGGGCCACGTTTCAGGATTCCCTGCTGCCCTGCGCTGTTCCCCTCCTAGAATGCCACTCCCCGTTCTCTCTGCCTTCCAGACTCCTGCCTGTTCTTGAAGAACCAGCCCATTTAAATGCCTCTGCCTTTCGGAAGCTCCCCCATGGCCACAGGCAGAGTCTGACAGTCCCTCGCTTTATTAACATCGCCCCATACTGATCTCTGTGGGCGCGTGTGTCCTACGGCAGGCCCTGTCTGCGGACCTGTCTCCCTGACTTGATTGTGAACTCACCAGGTCACATTCATTTCCCGATTGCCCGCGGCCAGTCCAGAGCCCAGCAGGTAACTGGTGCTCAGCAGTTATTTGTTATAATAACTCACGGTCCAGGAGAGAGAAGGGATCCCATCCAGCAAGCCGGAAACAGCCTCGGGCAAGTGGGGTAAGCAGCCCTCACAGACAGATTCTCGCCCTCCCACCCCACTCATCCTTCCAGCAGCTTCCAGTTCTTTTTGTGATTTAATTGGGATTTGGCACTTCAGCCTCTTGGCTGGCCTCTTAGAAAGAGGGTCACGGGCAAGGAAAGCTCTCCACGTCCCTCACACCTAAGGGCTTGCTGAAATGATCTTCCTGCCCCCCTCCTCGCCCCTTGAGCCACAGAGCAAGCTGCCCTGTGATGGGGGTTGGATTGGCAAGCTAAGTGACTTAGAGGAGTCCCTGCACCTGGAAGGCCATTATCTCGGCAGCGTTGGAGCTTGGGAAATTAATCAAAAGGGAGGGAAGTCGCTGGGCTTGCAGGCTTGCAGTCAGGGGCTGTGCAACCCGTGAAGCTGGCAGCATTCAGGGAGCTAATCTGCCGACCACCGGACCTCAGCTGGCGTCCGTTTGCAACGCTCTGCTCCGCAGCGGGAGCCGGGCACTTTCTGCTCATGCCAGACAATGAGATGCTGGCGTGGAGGCAGCAGGCACGCCGCTGCACATGCCAGGCAGGGGCAGCTGTGCCAAGATTTGGAGGAGCAGATGATTCCTTGGCAACCCGCGAAGCTTAACCCATCCCGTTACCCTCACCAATTCGAAGGGGAATCTGGAAGGAAACTGGTGCTGGTTGAGCTGAGCCCCGACCACGTGCCAGGAGCTTGATGGGGTTTACCTCGCTTCAGCCGCATGGCCACTCTGGGGCTGACAGGAGAAACCCAGGGCTCCTGGGGTTAGGTCACAGCTCACCGCAGAGCGTCCTTTCCAGACCTGCAGGCTGTGCTCCGTGCAAGGGCTTTAGCCAAGCAGGTAACTGGGGACAGGACTCCAGCCCACACTCTCAGGGAGCCAAACTGTGCCAAGAGGAGGTGCTTTTCCTAATTTACAAAGTTCCGTCGGGGCCTGGTCACCTTGCTGCTCCACGGCAGGACCTGGGATTCAAACTCAGGTGGGCCTCAACTCTCAACTCCTGCCTCCCTGAGTGTTTTCCGCCTTAATCACAAACCCAAGGGGGTTTACCCCCAGGTCAGGGCAAAACAGAAAGTGAAGGCAACTCAGCAGTTGAGGGAATGAGGAGCCATTGACCTGGTTTAACTTGAGCATCTGAATTCTTCTGATCGTGGCCTCATTCTTTATGGGTTTCATTCAGCTGCTTCTCTCTTTTTCTTTCTTCTTTTTGTAAAATGTACTACAGGGCATGTGTACTCTATGGAGGGAGAGAGGGAGGGAGAGAGTGAGCGAGAAAGCGAGAAAGCACCCCACCCCGGAATGACCACCTCGCATTCCCTTCTCTTCCATTCTCCTCTTAGGATTTTGAGCATTCATGCACATGCGCCCTGTGTGCTTTGCAAGCCACTGGGTCCAAGACTCAAACCATGCAGTTGGCCATGTGGGATCCACTGGTCTTAATCACCATGCCACTGCTTGTGACCCTGCTTGTCATTTTTTTAAATAAAAACTTCAAGATGTAACTGGATAGTTTCGGAAGGCAGGAACATCTCATTTTTGCTTGCTCTCATTATGGTTGCTCTCTAAGCTCGTCATCAATATCAGTGCCTTCTCAGTAGCAGAGTTCCAGGTATGAAGCAGGTCGCTTGATGAGTTTGCTCACAGTGGATAAAGCTGGGGCTTGCAGGTCAGAACCTCCACAGAACTGCTGTCAATAATATAGTTAGGCCTGCATGAACACATCCCTGCGGATCGTTTTACTGTGTCTTCTTGCTGCCTCAACTTCCACCGCCCTCCTCAACCATCCTGCAGACCCTGGGAGAGAGACCTTCATGCTCAGTTCATCATTTCCTTCCAAGAGTCTGCAGGGTTCCCCGTTGCATAGAGTGAGGTCTTATCTTTACCCAAAAGTGATCCTCCAAGTGTGGCCCCCAGATCACCAGTATGGAATTCAACAAAAATTTTAGGGCTCCACCCCTGACCTCGTGAATCAGAAACCCTAGGGGTAGGATCCAGGTACTTGTGATTCCAGCTAAATTCCGGCCTGTCTTAAATCCTGTTCTTTGCCAGTTCTTTGTTACCTTCCACTCAACCAAATCCAACCTCTCCCTGCTCCTGGTCAGGGGCTGTTTACTAGTCCAGTGCTCCTCCGCTCCAGTGGTGTCCACCGGAGACAGCATCAGGCCACCTCTCCAGCCTCTGCTCTCCTCCTCTCATGGCTAATTTGCCGGTATCATGGAGACTGCTTTGGCCTAGTTGACCTCTACATTGCTTTGCAACTAAGTATGCATGCAGAATTAAATTCTAGCTAATTTTTTTTTTTTTTTTTGGAGAGGTTTTTGCTATAGGGCGCATGCGCTCGCCAGACAGACAGAGAGAGACAGAGAGACAGAAAGCAAGAAATCACCCCCCAGAGGGGATGGCCATGCCGCAATCCCTTCTCCCCCATTCTCCTCTCGGGATCTTGGGCACACACGCACATGCTCCCGGCGTGAGTTTTAAGCCATCGGGTCCGGGACACAAACCATGGTCGACTACATGGAAGTCCAGCAACATAGCCATTACGCCAACTGCTGGTCCCTAGCTAATGTTTTTAACTGGAAGTTTTGGGGAGGAATCTCTGAGAAGGAAGCACCTTTCTGTCTTGACTTTTTCTTCTTCCTAACTGCTGCCAGGAATATAGATATAATGGCTGGAGCTCTGGCAGCCTTGGGGTAGCTTTGAAAGGGAAGCTACACACAGCCAAGCAGACAGTTAGAAAAAGCCCAGGTCAGGGCCAGCAGGTGCTGGAGTGGTTAGGACGCTAGACTCACATGTGACTGACTGTGATTTGAGTCTCAGGCCCGGTGGCTTGCTCTCTTACTTCTTCTCTTTTCCTCTCTCTGGTGAGCACATGTGCCCTAGAGGAAATGAAAAATAAAATATGAATAAATAAATAAAATTAAATAATTAAGAAAGAACTCAAATTAAATATATATATATGTGTACACACACACATATATATTATATATATATATATTTTTTTTTAACCCAGGTCTGTTATGATCATGGAGCCATCCTAGCCCTGGATATCTGATCTGTACTTTACAGAGAAAAAAATATCTCTGTGGGGACAAGTTAGTAGGTGGCATGTATTTAAGGCACCGGACTCGCATCCCAGACCTGGTGGCTTGAAAATCATGCCTGGTGTATATACATGCAAATCCAAAATCCCAGGAGGAGAGTGGAGGAGAAGGGACCAAGACCAAGGTGTGGTCGTCCCACCCGGGTGGGTGATTTCTCCCTTTCCCTCTCACCGTCTCTCTGTCTTCCCAGTGAGCACACGTGTCCTATGTCAGAAGCCTTCAAAAGAAGGAACAAAAGAGTCTGTTCATAGCAGACTCGAAAGCCATTTTTAACTTGAACTGTCTTCCAAATTTCTTTTTATTTATGCATATCCAGTGTGTTCTTCAAGGCCTGGTTTGTTTCATGTTTTATTCATTTAAAGAAAATACACACTTCCTCATTTAATACAGCATCATCGCACACTCGGAGGATGGTGGACCTTCTCTCTGTTGTTCTGCCCTTTAAAGGCTCTGGCTCATCCATCATTGCATCTGCAGCCCCTGCCCTGGAATCCGATGCCTGAGGAGGGACTAGGAAAGGTTTGTGGCATGAAAAAACTGGCTGTCTCTAAGGGGAACCAAACCTAGAGGCTCCCCTATTAGTTGTGCCCAAGTCCTGTAGCCCACGTTGTTTAAAAAGGAATTGATATTTATTAAGCACCTGCATGCCAGTTGCCATGGTAGGCATTCTTTTTCCCACTCAGGATTTCACCCCTTCCTGCCAGCCACTCTACACCATTTGGGTTATCAGCCTCACTGTACATTTGTGGAAACTGAGCTTTTGGCGAGATCAAAACGACTTGCGGGTTTATAGCAGCACTGCTGGTAGCTGGTTGATGGGGGTGTTGACGCCTTCCTGGGATGCTTTGAGTTGTTAGAAACAGCAAACGCAATTTAAACTAACTTAAATGATAAAAGGAATTGATTGACTTCAGAAACCTATAACCTCCGGTGGGAGAGCTGGCTTTAGGCCAAAGTAGTTCCAGAATGTTCCTCCCTCCACAATCAATAAGATTCCTAGAGTTCACTCTAACTGAAGCATGTTCCTCATCCACTCCTGAACCATCTGCAGGATTGAGAAGGTAAAATATGCATTTGTGACTTCCAGGTAAGAGCTCACCCCTTTCCTCCATATCTGACCTCCCATCAATAGTGCAGTCTGCCTTTGGGAGGGCAAAAGTGGGGAAGAGGCCTGTGCAGGCCCTAGAAGCAGAGTCCAGATACTCAAGCCATGGTCTGCTATGGGGAGGTACAGGCTCCTTATGGGCTGTCCTCTGAGTCCTTCAGACTCTTGCTTTGTAGGAAAATGCAGGTTGAAGGAGAACCAGGCCCTCTAGAGAGGGCCTAGTTGCAATTCTGGATAGAGTGATCAGCCTTCACTAGTGAGGCCCATTTCTAGATCTGGAAGTACATCATACCCACTTCAGACCCATACCTGGGTATGGAGTATGGACTATTGCTAGGAAAGAGTAAGAAGAGTCTTCTACCACCTGTTCCTACAGCAGCCTAGAAGGGCTTATGGGCAGGATCCATATTTTGCTCACTATTGGATTCCCATCACTGTGACAGAGCCTGGTCTAGAGTTAGCGCTCAGTATGTACTTATGAAATGCTGAATGAATGAATCAGAAAGGCTTCCTCTCATCTCCACCCCTCATAGTGTTTATCACAAATCTCTTGTCTATTGCCCAAATCGCCTTGCTTTTGTCCATTTCAGGTCACCTTTCTAGTTGCTCCCCATGGGGTCCTGAGACTTCATCCCAAGTTAGAGGCTACAGGTGGGCATGGCTCAGTTTCCTCCCTTGGTTGGGATGACACAGAACTCAAAGTGGGAGCCTTGGGCCTGCCAGTGGCATGGTGGTTGAGGCGGCTGGATCCCACATGGCCGACTGTGTGGTTCGAGTCTCGGACTTGGCATCTTGAAAAACATGCCGGGCACGAGTGTGTGTGCCCAAAATCCCAAGAAGAGAATGAACAAGAAGGGATTGCAGCGTGGTCATCCCCCCGGGGGTGATTTCTCACTGCCCTTTCACTCCATCTCTCTGTCTCTCTCTGGCAAGCACACATGCCCTGTAACAAAACTGAAAAAACAAACAAACAAAACACAAAGTGAGAGCCTTAGTAACAGTGATGAGACAGCGTCACGTCTCCCTCACACCTCATATCCTTTAATGTTGACTTGACCCAGCGTGAGGCAGGTGTGGCAGCTGCTCGCCTCAACGTCGTTTTCTAGGCTTATAGGTCTTGACATTAGCATTTGACCACATCAGAGGTACAATTCGGTCAGTCATCAGGAAGCATTTTGCTTTTGTCTAATTTTCCATTATCAGTGGCCATCCATGGAAATAACTGCACTTTACCGTTCAAGATATCCAACCTGTCTGTACTCCTTTCACCGCAATCAATACGGATCACCCCGTGCTCCTCTTGTGCCAGCTCCTGGCGATGCCTTCCCTGAAAGGGAATTTTCCTGTCCCTGTGATGAGAACACAATGTGTCACCTCCTGCCTTTCAGAGATAGTGCCCTATTTTCTGAAACATGAGTTTTGACCTGTGGTAATGGCCGTCCCCAGGTAATGGCCTGTCCCTAAACAGCAGGGTCCACGGCTCCACTGAAACAGTTTCACAAAACACACTGAAAATGAAGCCATTCTACAAATGGACCCGATCCAGCCTTTTAATCCTTTTAGGAAGCAATTTGAATCAATCTTTGCCTAAGCCAGGAGTGTGTGATTGTAATCCTTGTATCATCCTGAAGTCCTCAGAAAGTTCCAGGGGCTGACAGAACTTGTAGTGTAGAAATCATGCTTTACCTCTCTTTCTTTTAAGTTTATTTCTTCCATGAGAGAGAGAAGGACCAACCCCCAATAGGGTCTTTACACCATCCAGTCTGCATGATGGACACACGCATGCCTAGCAGGTACCGGGAAGTCTTGGGACTCAAACCAAGGACCTTCCCATGTGGGTCCAGTTTTATGACTTCTGCAATTCCGTCTGGCCCCATCACTTGACTTGTGCTTAACTCAAATTCCCTCCCAACTCACTTCACCCATCAATTCCTCCTGGATCAGAAGATCGTAAATACTCCCTGCGGTATTGGTTGGAGGACTATAGTTATAAGAACTGCATGCTAAATCATCCCTGTGTTGACTGTCCCATAGCAAGTTCTCAGTAAAGGATAGCAAGTCTCGTGAGACTGTAAAGCCGTATCTTCATTGCCTCTTAAATCTCCAGCGCCAGCACAGTAGTGGGTGCTATTAAGCTTATAATTAATGAGAAATGAATACATGAATTTACTATCCCTAGATCCAGTGAGTATAACCTAAGTAACTTTTCCCCTGGGGTTCGTATCTTCTCTCTACTGTACCATACCCAGAAGTAAAGAAACAACTACTGTTCCCCCATGGCTTGTTCTGCTCAATTGGTTTATTTCTTGGGAGTTCTCTATGGCAGGCCCTGCGTAGCATTGAGAGCTGAACTGACAGGTCTGGATGTATTGTGTGCAGTGCCTGTCTTCATGTGCTGTAAGTAGCTAGAGCCGATAGGAAAAAGGTGGGCACTGGCCCATAGCCTAGTGGTTATGGGAGCTGGATCCCACATGGCTGACTGCATGGTTCAGATCTTGACTCAGCTACTTGAAAAATATTCCAGGCATGTGTGTATGCAACCAGGATCCCAAAAGGATGAAGAAGTGGAGAAGAGAATGTGTCATTACCATGCCTTATTGTGGATGCTTCCGCCTGTCCCTCTCTCTCTCTCTCTCCCTCACTTTTTCTCTGGAAAGTGCATGTACTCTCTGGAAATAAAAAAATAAATCACCAGGAAAAAGAGGTGATAAGAGTGTCCAGAAAGTCAAGGCCTAATTTAAACTTTGTGCTTAACGCAAATGCCCTCTTAATTTATAGTGAGACCCTGTTAACAAAATGACATTTATCATTTTCAGTTTCAAAAACAAAGAGGAAAAGATTCAAAGCTCAAACACTATGCCTTACCCGTGAAAGATGTAACCCACCCCAGTTACAGATGACTGTTTAATGAATTTCTGATTGATGGCTGAAATATCGGTCCACGGTGTTTTGAATATGATGGGATCTGAAGAAGGAGCCAAGACAAATAGTGGAGAAGCTTTCTGCCTGAGCTTAGATGCTCTCTGGAAGATGTCATTGTAGGCTCAATAATGATTCCCCCAAATATATCCACAATTTCTGGAACCTAGGACTGACACCTTAGGGACTTTGCTGCTGTGAGTAAGTTAATATACTAAAATGGGAGAGTAGCCTGGATTAGGCAGGTGGGCCTCATGTAACCACTATGGTCCTTTGAAGAGGGAGGCAGGAGGGGTCAGAGGAGAAGGTGGAATGATGGAAATGGAACTGATGTGTTTTGAAGATGGAGGGAGGGAACTCTAGCCCAAGAATACAGGAGAACATCAGAAGCTGAAAAGGACAAGGAAGCAGATTCTCCCCTCAGGGCCTCCATAAGCAACTAGCTCTGTGATGTCTCCGTTTTCATCCAGTAGGACTGACTTCAGACCTCTGATCTTCAGGGCTATCAGAGAATAACCTTGTGCTCCCGTAAGCTGCTAAGAGGAATTCG
>NW_006159539.1:8046792-8074105 GCF_000334495.1 Tupaia belangeri chinensis
AGGGAAAGAATATAGAAGTCAACCCTGCATTTACTATTGATCTTATAATGTTATAATGAGTAATTGATCAAGTGTCTGACTTGCTCCCAGTGAAGGACACACGGGCAAGCAAGGTTCATGTGGCATTTAAGTGACTCGGTGTAGAGCATGTCAACGACTGACATGAAGTCGGAGAGGATTCTCAGGGTGTAATTCCATGTCGCGAGTTTACAGAGCCATTCTGCATTTCAGTTACTTGAGGTGAACCTGAGCTTCAGTGGCTTTGGTGGTCAACAGTGGCTTTCATTTCTAAAGAAAGGGTAAGAAAGCAGCAATGTGTTCTACAGAAAATAGTCTTCTTGGGTTGGACCCTTCTAAACTATTCACCATCAAGTCCTTGAGGGGGTTATTTAATTTTAATTAATTAATTTATTTTAAAGAGATTTTTTGGTATAGCATGTGTGTGTTCACCAGAGAGACAGAAAGAGATAGAGAAACAGAAAGTAAGACATCACCCCTCCAGGTTGGATGGCCATGCTGCAATCCCTTCTCCTCCATTCTCCCCTCTCAGAATTTTGGGCACACATCCAAACATGCCTGGGTTTTTTGTTTGTTTGTTTGTTTTTTGAGAGATTTTTTATACAGGGCGCGTGCGCTTGCCAGGAAGACAGACAGAGAGATAGAAAGCGAGAAATCACCCCCCCAGGGGATGGCCACACCACAATCCTTTCTCCTCCATTCTCCTCTGGGGATCTTGGGCACACATGCACGCATGCCCAGCGTGAGTTTAAGCTACTGGGTCCAGGACATGGACCATGGTCGACTACATGGGAGTTCAGTGACATAGCCATTACGCCAACTGCTGGTCCCTGAGTTTTGTAGCATGGTACATTGACTTCTTGCATTACAGATATTGGATTAACGTCTTAGATCTATGACTCTCTGGCTTTGGATCTAGGGTTAATTAAACAGTGTCTTTGGGTAATAGTTCATTTGTAGAACTGAAGTAATAAAACCAACTTCAGGAGCCAGATGAGGGTACAGTAGTAAGGCAACTGACCTACATGGGAAGGTCCTTGGTTTGTGCCTCAGGACCTCCCTGCACATTCTGGGCATGTGCTAACCCAGGATCTGGGCTGGCTGAGGCTGGAGGGTGGATCGCAGCATGCAGACTCTGTCAGTGGTACCTGTCTTCCTATCTCTGTCTGTGTCTCTGCCTCTCTCTATGTCTCTCCTTGAAGAAATGAACTTAAAAGTACCTTACAATATATTTTGCAGATTAAATGGATTATATATATAAATGGATTAGCCTGTGACCTGGCATTTATCGATTATTAAATATGTTGTTGTTATTGACTTGTCCGTGGAAGAGCTATAATAATCATCCACACAAATACCACGAGGACCAATATAAATCCATCTTGGGAAGCCCTTGTTGACTTTTACTCAGCCAAGAGATAAGACCAGTGGGGAAATTCTTGGTACCATCACCCAGCCCTATCTTGGATTAAACAATAGAACTGTGTGGTGTTTCATGACCTCTCTTCTTAACCCCACTGAGTAGTGAGAACACATAAAGCCTCTACCAGCATGGCCCCCAGAGTGACCATGATAAGCAGAACTCTCTGCTGACCTACAGTGGGCAGGTAGGCTTGTAGCACAAAGGGGTTCTCAAACTCTCCTAAACAGCAGCCTGACTTTTTTTAAAAGAGTTATTTATTTAATTTTACTTATCATCATTATTATTTTTTTACAATTTTGCTATAGGGCACATGCACTCACCAGAGAGAGAGAGAGAGACAGAGAGAAAGTGATAAAGCAAGCCACCAGGTCCACGATTCAACCTGTCGTTGGCCATGCGGGAGTCCAGTACCTTAACCACAAACACCACCTGCTGGCCCTACCAGCTTGACATTAATAGGCTCAATGATCACTCCAGTTGGACAGCTCCAATCTAGCACATCCACATGTCCAAAGTCAAATCCTCCCCTCGCTCCTCAGACTTGTTCTTCCACAGTCTTGCCATCTAATGGTGGCACTAATGACCACCTCTTAATGGTGGCACAATGGACTATGTGGTGACATTGCCATTGCTATGGTTGAATGCCACCCCCTCAACCCATGAGTTGAGATTTGGTTATGATGGGTTAGAAGAGTGAAAACTTAATCAGACTGTGGCACTAAAAGGTGAGACCTTGGGGTCAACTGGTGGTGTAGTGGTTAAGGTGCTGGACTTCTACATGGCCAACTGTGATTTGAGTTCCAGAATACAAGAGCTTGAAACTCATGCCCAGTGTGCGTGTGTGTGCATGCCGCCCCAAAATCCTGACAGGAGAATGGAGGAGAAGGGATTGTGGTATGGCCATCCCTTCTGGGGGGTTGATTTTTCACTTTCTCTCTGTGTCTCCAGGGAGCACATGCACCCTATAGCAAAAATCTCTTAAAAATAAAAAAGTGGGGTGACCAACAGTTAGCGTAATGCTGTATCACTAGACTCCCATGTAGTCAACCGCAGCTCGAGTCCCAGACCCTGTGGCTTAAACTCACACTGGGTTTGTGCGTGCGTGCCCAAAATCCTGAGAGGAGAATGGAGGAGAAGGGATTGCAGCGTGGCCATCCCCCCACCTCCGGTGTGGGGTGATTTCTCGGTTTCTGTCTCTCTCTGTCTTTCTGGCGAGCTCATGCACCCTACAGCAAAAAACCTCTCCAAGAAAATAGGTGGGGCATTTGAAAAGAGATTAGGATCAAAATCATCAGGGCGGGACCTTATGATTGGCTCCCTGATAGATTCATAAGGGGGGAGGGAAGACCAGAGCAGAGAGACTCATGGACAGAGATGCTCTGCTCTTGCCCTTATGATATGACCCCTCCACTAGCTGCAGCCACTGGACCTTAGATCTCTAAACCATGAGCTGAACAAATACCTATTCTCTTAAATTACCCAGACTTGGGTATATTTTGGAAGTAGCAATGGAACGAACTAGAACAGACATCCACCCAATTAAGCTAACACCTAGTTTGAGTCTTTCTTATATTCCCTCCATATATGTCATCAGCAAATAAGTTCTATTTATAAATAGAATAGAGATTATTCACTTCTCCCTATCTCAGATATGTACCCTAATCCAGGCCTGGGACAATGCAATTGCCTCTTAACTCACTCTCTGCTTTTAATGCCCATATTTCTACTCCCATTTTCTGCACAGCAGTCACAATGATTTTTTTGAATCAGAAAGTATATCTTGTCACTCTACTGCTTGAAACCCATTCATTAATTCACTAACGTATTTTTACTGCGAATTTATTAAGTGCCAAGCACTCCTCCTGTACACTAGGGACACAGCAGTAAATAAAGGAGTTCCTTTCCTCATGGGTACAAACAGATAGGCTCATGATCAATTCTCTACACGCCCGGAGAATAGAAGGGACAGACACAGCTAGGTGGGAGATTTAATGATGGGAAGATGAGAACCTTCTGCAGAAAAATGAGCAAGGTTATCAGCTGAAAGTGAGGTGGAGGGAAAAGGCATAGGTGATTTAAGGTGACAGGAGAAAGTCTAGGAGCATTGTCTTGGAGATGGAGAGAGCAAATGGACTAGAAATAGAGTAGAGTCGCTAGCAGAGCTAAAAGTTCCTGTGGGGTTGTAAGCATAAATTTAAAGGCCTGTATGTTTCTCTCCAACTGTATCCAACTCTTTCAAGCCAAACTTGGAGTATTTACACAGCGTTGGAATTTTGTTAGACAGATGCAGAGGTAGAAGAGAGGAAAAAGAGTTGAAGATATATAAAAGGAAGAGTTTATGATGATGGGTTGTGGGTTTAAACTGAGAAGAGTGAGAACCTGAAGGAGTAATGGATAATAAGAGAGTGTTAGGCTCAATGGCCTAGAGATCTCTGTAGGGCCGACATGGTTGGAATTGGAAAGTTGGAAGGAATAACGATGGGATTGGAGTGGATAATTACACCTCAAATATAATCCAGACCATGGTGCACTTCTCAGCTTCTTCTGCATCTTGTCCCATGGTCCACTTAGTCCTCACCTGGGCCACACTAGCGTCTTTTCTCCTCACTGCCCAAACTCCCCCCACACCCAAACTTTTGCTCTCTCTGTTGCATTTGCCTGAAAGCACTTCCCGTGGGTAGTCTAATAGTTAGCTCTATCTCATCATGCAAGCCTTCCTTGATCCTCCCTATATAAAATAGTGACCCACTCCAGCCTTCACTCAGGTTACTCTTGATTACGTGAACCACATAGTACTTATCTGAACTCAGAATGATCTCAGTTACTTGTTAACTTGTTTATTGTTTATCTCTCCCAAGAAGAAAGCAAGCTCTTTGATGGTCAGTGTCTTGTGTAACTT
This sequence comes from Tupaia belangeri chinensis, assembly GCF_000334495.1. Taxonomy (NCBI): domain Eukaryota; kingdom Metazoa; phylum Chordata; class Mammalia; order Scandentia; family Tupaiidae; genus Tupaia; species Tupaia belangeri. The sequence continues at coordinate 8,051,133 of NW_006159539.1, forward strand.
GTTCCCTGACAAATCCTTAGTACCTGAATAGTGCCTGACCCTTAGTTAAGGGAGCAGCCTAAACGAAGCAGATCTGTGGGCAAAGGCATAAATAAATGTATCTTTCTGAATAAACTTCCCCCAAAATTGTTGTTTTATTCCCCAATGTTGTTGAAATCACCTAAAAACCTTGCCTAGTAGAGTCAGTAATTTTCAGCTGGAGGTAATTATATCCCTTTGGGTAGGAGTCCCTAACCTCCAGGCCATGGCTGGTACTGGTCCCTATTATTACAGTATAGTTATGATAATAATAAAGTGCACAATAAATGTAATGTGCTTGGATCATCCCGAAACCATCCCTCCCACTGACCCCTGCCCTGGTCTCTGGAGAAATTGTCTTCCATGAAACTGGTCCCTGGTGCCAAAAAGGTTGGGGACCACTGTCTAGCAATGTCTGCAGGCATTTTTGGTTAAGACTAGGAGTGAGGGGCTTGCTGTTGGCATCTAGTGGGTAGAAGAAGCCAAGGATTTTGCTAAACATCCTACAGTACATAGCTTAGACCCATTCAACAAAGAACAATGTGGCCCAAAATATCCATAGTGCAGATGTTGAGAACCTTGCAAGGGGCTGCGAGTAACCCACCCTGTGAAAACTGCTGGCTGGACCAAACCCTCTATGAAATGGGAATGTAACTTAACAGCATCCAGAAGTGGCCCCTTTTTCCTCGAGATTGGCCAACTCCTTCATAGATCCTGCCTGTGGAGTGTATCTTGGCAAATTTCCAGTGACAGTGGGTGTGTTCAGGGAGCCTCTAGATCAGCACCAGCCAAGATAAGTAATCCATGAGATACACCCTCTTCTTTTCAGAAAGGACAGGACTCAGAGGCAGACCTGCATTTGCAACTGGTTGTTATCTGCCAACTGGGGCCCTGGCAGCCCTGAAGTGGACAAACATACAATTATGCGGAAGTGAAAGTGCAAGTTGGAGGTCTTGATGGTCCTTGCAGTGAGGGTTTTTCAACTCTCAAAGCCCTGCCTATTCATCAGGAGAGACCCCATTTGCAAAACATTTATTCATGCTTAATTACTAATAAATCCCTGCATGGAGCCACTCCATACAAAGGCCGCACAATGGCGTGGTCTGGCAATCAATGGCCCATTCATGCACTAATCAGTGGAGACAAATGGGTGTGAGAGAGCGAGGCCTAGACCAGAGGAGACTCCCCCTGCCCTTCCCAGCAGGCTCCTCTCTAATTAGAGCCTTGTTCACATGCTAATCAGCACTGGAAGTTAAGGAGAGCACTCCCCTGTTGAATTTCCTGCTCCTGTGTAGGCAAGCCCTTCAACCATGTGGAATTCCTCCATGCTAAAACAGCTCCACTTCTGGTCACTTGGCATCCTGAGCCCTGTTTTGAAGTAGGCTGGGGATTATCTCAGAGCTGATCTCCATCATGCATCAGGCAGGGGGACTGGGCACTCTAGATAGCTTCCTCGATTCAACCTCTCTTACAAATATGGGGTGTGGTTTGATCATTACTTATTCTGATGATAGAGATGAGAAAAAATGAGGTTACCTGACTTTTCCCAAATCACATAGTGAATTTTTGGGGGGAGACACCCATTTGCCAGGTACTGAAAATATAGTCCAATAGAGAGAACAGATACAAAGTCATCTGGTAATTATCACATTATACACAGAAGCTCATGAGAGGGGGCTTGCTCCATTCCAAACCTCTGTTTTGTTGTACTGCTGCACAAATATTCTTCACCAGTAATGCAGGCAAGGAACGGTGGTAGCCTGGACCAAGGTACAAGTGGTGAGGAGTCATCAGAGTCTTATAAGGAATACCTAATTCTAAATTATAACCATTCCAGATAAGGGCAATAGGAGGGGAAAAGTGTATAGTTCCATTTCATTTATTGGGTTGTTGGAAGAGTCATGGTTCATTTTTGCATAGAAAAACACAGAAAAAAATATGTAATGACTTTTCCAACAACTCAGCATTAATGCAGAAATAATAGAAAAACTTAGGTGAAATATTAGCTGAGTAAAACCAATTGAGTGTTAGAAATATAAATAAAAAAATATATGCAGGGAACCTATGGTGGAGAAATAAATATAGCAACCCAATAGAAAAGTGGTAGACTGGCAAATTTTGAAAGTTGGGTAATACCATGTTGGTAAGGTTTGGGGGAGGGAATCCCTTGAGCCTGTGGCTCAGAAGGCAAATAGGTATGGACATTTGTAGAGTAGAGCTGGTTCTCTTGATTACGTCCCATTAAATAGATGTATATGCATGACTCAGCAGTTCTAACCTTTGCTACGTAATCCAAAGAAATCCTTATACAGCTGTCCAAGGAACATTTATAAGGCCCTTCATTGCAGCATTGGTTGTGGTGCCAGGGAGCTGGAGACCACCTAGGTGTCCATCATCAGGAGATTGGATAGGTAAATGTGGCAGGTGCATGCAGTTGAGTATGGAGCAGTTTAGAAACAACAGATTAGCTGTATCCATAGCAACATAGATGAACCTTTTAAAAATTTTTAATTAGTGAGAAAGGTAAGAAGCCAAATGGAATATATAACTCAGTAACATTTATAAAATAGTTCAAATACATGCATACAAAACAACACTGTTTTGCAAGGATACATATAAACAGAAGCACAGAGGTGCATAAGGTTGATTTCCATCATGGGAAGGGGACCAAGAGTGGGGTGAATCGGTCAAAATCCGAGCAAGAAGCAGATGGTACACCCAAAGGAAGATCATTCAAGAGCGTTTTATTTACCAAGGTGTGGGAGGGTGTAGAGAAACCACAAGAGGTAGTGCAGAAACCCAGAGTTAGTAGAAGTAGAGCTGTTACTTCACTCTAGAAGGGACTGGGGAAAGTACAGTTATAGGAAATTGAAGGAAAGAGAGTCGTGAAGGAGGGGTTGCCAGGAGAGCACCAGTGACCTTTGGAAGCAGCAAAGAGAGCCATCTAGGGACCTGATCTGACCTGACCCTTCCCTTTCTTTTCCTCCGTCTAGAGCTTCCTACTGGCACCCCCCATAGAAAGCTAAGAGTGTGGGAGGTCTTTGATGATTCCACTAATGCCTGCCTCTTGAACAAAAAAAAAATGAATGAAGATGCATATTGGGGAGAGTAAGTCTAGGGGGGTGTGATGGTTAATTTTGGGTGCCACTTTGACCATATTGCAGGAGGCCTGGACAAATGGTGAAGCATTGTTTATGAGTGTGTCTATGACAGTGTCGCCTGACAAGATTGACATACGAGTCAGTGGGCTAAGAGAGGAAGACCCACCTTTAACATGAGCAGGCATCATATAATCATGGGAATGTGGGAGGGGCAATAGAGGAAGTCAGTTTGGGTTTTCTTTCCGTCTCTCTCTTGACCCTTGCTTCTAGAGCAAGGGTGTTTTCCACTCTTAAACATGTTCCTGTTCTACCCTTATTCCATGACTTGGCTATTGGCTGCTAGCTTTTGGCCCCCATGCTCCTCTAACCAGACGTCCTCCAAGTTCTCTAACCTTTGAACTCTGGACTCATGCCAGTAGGAGCCTGAGGATTCTTGAGTCTCAGGCTGTGGCCCGCAAAGGCTTGGACTTGAAAGCTTCTTCTCTTCGATTGAACTGCACCCTTTGGCTTCCCAGTCACAGATTGTTTCTGCTATTTTTCTAGCTTGTAGACAGCTTATTGTGGGACTTCTCTGCCTATGATCATGTAAGATAATTCCTATAATGAGTCTCTTCTTGAATGTATGTATTTTTCCTGTTGTTTTTTGTTAGTTTGTTTTTGTTTGAGAACCCTGGCCAGTACAAGGGACAGATAATAGCTATGTGATCAATGAGCTTTGAGGAGAAAAAGAACTAGTTAGTGCAACAAAGAAATAGAAATATGGGCAGGGTGGAATCTTATAAGAAAAAAATAGGCAGATAAAAACAGTTCTCAACCTAGGAGAAATTGGAGTCAATTGTAAAGGCGGTACATTTTTTTTTTCCCTTGGCATCACTGATCTCGCATTGAATGTGCTTACTACGGGTACATTTGCTTTATATGTCTTCATTTATGATATTTACTGTAAAGTTGGGCAGTTAATATTGCAAATTAAAGCACCAGTGGTCTCCAATAATAGTAAAATCTTAGAAACTTAACCTTTGAGTGTGTAAGTTTTTTTATTAGACCTTTGAGAAACAGTTAAATATATAGAATTTCTGAGCCAAATCTTTACAGAATAGTTGTCAGCCTACCACATTCCCATGGAGTCCCAGTGTTCTAGGGCCAGAGTTTAAAAATTACTTTCTTGAATGAGTGCATGTCTCTCTGTGATTATCTAACCTCGGCTATCAATCTCCATAATGTGTCCTCTCTTCCAGCTCCCGCCTTTGATTAATCCGAATTTCTTCTAGTTTCTTTTATTATAGGGTATTAATGTTTAAAAGACCATAGTCTATAGGAGTGGAATTAAGTAGTCTCTGGAAAATTCCATTCCATCCTCCACCTGAATGATGAATCTTCCAGAAATGACTAAACCACAGTGATGGGAGGATAGGCCTTGCTTCTTCCTGCTTTGCACCGTTGTTGGAAGTTAAAAGTGTCTTGTGTGCAACACAGAAATGTGCTAGGTGAACCACAAGGAAGGCTAAACTTTGACATCAGGAGTGACTCCCTGTGGGGCCTGAGGCAATGACATAGATCCCTAACATCAGCTAGCTTCCACATAGATGTTCCCTTAGACTCGGGAGAAAGAGAGGCCCAGTGCTCAGCAAGATCTCTAGGTCAAAAAATCTAACTTTGTTCAAGGCGATAGTTCAGTCACAAATGAGTAAATGGTTTAGACAAACCCAACACATCGGTCAAGTGTTCATGAAGAGGAAAGATTGTTCTGAGGCCTGGAAACCATCCCGCATAGATGCTCCAACTGGTAAAGAGGGCTTTGTGAAGGAAGACCAGCAACCCAGAGTAGGACTCTTTGGAAGTGTTACATTTTGAATGACTTTTTTTCTTTAAAGTTTCTTTTTTTTTTTTTATAAAGAATTATTGAACTTTATTATTATTATTACTGTTGTTATTGTTTTTAAAATTGACCAGAGAGAAGCAGAGAGAAAGAGAGAGAAGGAACGTGAGAAAGCAAACTACACCAGGCTCTGGACTCGAACCGCAGTCAGCCACATGGGAGTTCAGCACCCTTAGCCACTATACTACCTGCTGTCCCCTGCTGTTTTGACATTTGCTGTTGAGAAGTAATAGGCTATCAGGTCTTTGGGGCATAGAATGGATCACGTTGATTGCCACATGAGGCAACAGTCTCAGAAATAGATTAATAATGTCTTGTAAGACCTGACGAGTTCTCGCTCTTCTGAGGAGTCAGTCCTCATGAGAGCTGGTTGTTATAAAAGAGAGCAGTCTGAATCTTGCTTTCTCTCTACACATGCCTGCCGTTCTCTGTGTTGTAGGCTGGCCTGATCCTTCAGACTTTCCAGTGCCAGCATTGTGAGTCAAAATAAATCCTATTCTCATATATTCACTCAGTCTCAGGTATTTCTGTTAGCAGCGCCAAAACAGACTAAGATAGGAGGCAAATATGAGTGGGCTTTAGGGACAGATGCACGGTAGACAGGAGAGCAGTGATGTGGAAATGCCAGTACTTCTGAGGCCAGAAAAGCAAGCAGAGGCCCAAATTAGGATGGAAAGCAGGCTTGGAAAAGACCTGCTTTGCATCAGATTTGAGTGAGCAGCACCACCCCTTTTGCTGAAGGTTGGGATAGCGATGAAATCTGGATTTAGGAATGTTTTCCTTGCTCACAGTTCTTGCCAGGTCACTTGATTGCTTCAGAGTTTATCTGAGTTTTTCTTTCTCCTTTTTCTTGTATTGCAAGAAGGCGCATGAACAAAAGAGGGGAGAGAACGTGAGCCCCCCGGTGGGTCATAATCATGCTGCAATGCTTTTTCTTCCCACCAGGACTTTGGGCATGCACACACGTGTGCCCAGCATTTTTTTCAAGCTGCCAGGACTAGGATTCAAACTGCATTTGGCTATATGGAATCCCTATGCACAAGACTTCATTGCTACGCTGTAGAGCCAGCCCTCCACATTCCTTTTTTCCCTCTACTTTCATAGAACAATTATCCTTGTCTCAGTACCCTCAGGCTACCATAACAAAACGCGGTAAATTGGATGGCTTAGAAAAAAACCAGAAATTTGCTTCTCACGGTTCTGGAGGTTGGAGGTCCAAGATCAAGTTGCTGGCAGATTTGGTGTTTGGTGAGGACCTGTTTCCTGGTTTATCGACACCTTCTTGCTGTATCCTCACGTCCTGAAAGAGAAAGGCAGCTCTCTGGGACTTCTTTTTATAAAGTTTCTAATCCCATTCTTTAAGGCTACACTCTCATGACCTAACCACCTGCTGGAGGTCCCACCATTTTTTTTTTTTTTTAGATTTTTGCTATAGGGCCCATGTGCTCACTGAAGAGACAGAGAGACAGAGACAGAGAAACAGAAAATGAGAAATCATCCCCCAGGATGGCCACACCACAGTCCCCTCTCCTCCAGTCTTCTCGTGGAATTTTGAGCATGTATGCACACAGGCCCAGTCTGAATTTTAAGCTGCCAGGTCTGGGACTCAAACCACGGTTGACGACATAGGAGTCCAGTGACATAACCATTGCACCATCTGCTGGTTCCCAAGGTCCCATTTTTTTAATACGAATAACATTAGGAATTAGGATTTCAACATACACATTTTTTTGAGAGGGGACACAAACATTTGGATTATAATATAACTCTTAAAAGCTGTGGCTTCTCCCACAGCAAGTTGGGTATTGATGGGAAGATGGGAGCTCAGGCATCGTCCTGGTATTTCGATAGAAGGTCTAGTAGCACAGAACCCAGGAAGATCTGAGAATGTGACGGTCTGGGAGCAAAAGGGCACAGTGGTCTGACTATGGAGGTGGTAGGAACTTCACAAGGTGTCACACTGGTCCCCTTACCAAACATAAGGCACTTAAAATGATCGTTAAGTGTACTTGTTGTGTCCCTGTGATCCTTCGCTGTGAAGTTAAGTTTTGTCAGTTATCTTTTTTTTGTTTAAAGAATTATTTAATTTTATTTATTAATTTATTTATTTTAGTTTGACCAGAGAGAGACACACACACACATAGAGAGAGAGAAAGAGGGGTAGGGGAGAGTGAGAAAGCAAGCCACCAGGTCCAGGACTCAAACCGTGGTTGGCTACATGGGAGCGTGCAGTCCTTTAATCACCGTGCCATCTGCTGATCCCTTGTCAGTTATCTTAACCTCATCCAGGAGGTGGACTTTCTATCAATAGAAGTTATAGTAATCGTGGAGTAAAGATTCACAGTAAATTCCACATAGGAAAGGACCATGTCTTATTGCATCATTAACCCTAGTACAGTGTCTGGCACCTAATATATGTTAAATAAATATTTGTGGAAAGAAGGGAGAAAGGAAGGGAGGAAGAGGGAGGGAGGACGGGGAGCAAAGGTAATCAATTTAACCAGAAGAAACAGTCTCCAGAAGTGATTTTCTAATATATTAGAGATTTTCCTTTATTAGTTTATTCTGATGCTTAATCTTTGTCTCAGTTTATCAATACTTGCTAGCAAAAATTGCCTGTAGCAGGGAAGCAGATTTCTAACAAATCTGCTTTTGGAAGAAAAAATTAAAACAGAACATTTCAAGCTCCCCTGCAAGTTAGAAGATTTACTACATTATTATTGTTTTTGTTTGTTTGTTTGTTTTTGTTTTATTTATTTATTTACCAGTGCTCCATTTTGAAGTAGGCTAAAACTGAGTGTTCCATGGGCAAAGCTGAAGAAGCAGGGCCTCAGATAACCTGACAACAGAGCAAAGCCACTGCTCAATTTAAGTCTGCAAATATTTGCTCAGTACCTGGGTAGTATAAAGGCACTGCATTGCTGGGAGTGTGGGGTTAACACCTCCCAGCAGCACGTCTAGGAGCAGACAGTAGTGTGTGCTTAGTCCTGAGTAATACAGCATCAGTCGACCCTCCCTTCTTCCTTTCTTCTCTTCCTCCCTTCCTGTTCTTTCTTCCATTTATCCATCCATTTATCCATCCATCCATTTATTTTTCTGCCCTTTTTATTTCTTGCTAGAGGGTATGTGCACTCACTGAAGAGGGAGGGATAGAGAGAGAGAAATAAAAAGTAGGGCCAGCAGGTGGTGTGCTGGACTCTCACATGGCCAACCGCAGAGTCTTGGATCTGGTGGCTTAAAAATCACATTGGGCACCTGTGTGTGCATGTCCAAAATTCCAAAAGAAGGGGTTGCAGCATGGCCATCCTCCCTGAGGGGTGATTTACCGCTTTCCTTCTTGTTGTATCTCCCTCCCTCTCGTTCCTGGTAAGTGCATGTGCCCTGTGACAAAAATATTAATAAATATAAATTTTTAAAAAATGAAAAATCATTCGCTATGGGGAATGGCCATGCCACAATCCCTTCTCCTCCATGTCTTCCTCATTTTGGGATATTGAGTGTGCATACACATGCCAGGCATATTTCTCAACCCACCAGGTCTGGGGCTTGAATCAGACAGTCAGCTGTGTGGAATCCAGCTGCCTCAAACACCACACTGGCGCGTGTGCCCAAGATCCTGAGAGAAGAATGGAGGAGAAGGGATTGCGGTGTGGCCATCCCCCCTGGGGAGTGACTTCTCGCTTTCTGTCTCTCTGTCTCTCTCTGTCTGGCAAGCACATGTGCCCTATAGCAAAAACCTCTCAAAAAAGAAAAAAAAAAAAACACTATAGGCTGACTGCATTGATTTATTTACTCACTCAACAAATACTTCTTTATTTGTAGGCATAGTGCTAAGCTGTAGAGATACAAATGACATAAACCTGAATGAAGTATATAGACACTTGACGTGGTTCTGGTACCTTGGCAGCACATTGGAATCACTTAGGGAGCTTTACAGGTATTGATGCCTGGATCCCACACTGAGAAGTTCCCATGTAATTGCTGTGGAATGAAGCCTGGATGTTGGGTTTTTGAAATGCTCCCCTAATTGTACACTGGAAGTCATAGATTCTTTTTCTTTTTTTTTTTTTTGTTAGAGATTTTTGCTATAGGGCACATGAGCTCACTGGAAAGGCAAAGAAAGACAGAAACAGAAAGCAAGAAATCAACCCCCTCGGTGGAATGGCCATGTTGCAGTCTCTTCTCCTCCAGTCTCCTTTTGGGATTTTTGTCACACACACACACACACATATGTGCCTGGCATGAGTTTTAAGCTGCTAAGTCCGGGACTCGAACCATGGTCAGTTATGTGGGAGTCCAGCAACATTTATCATTTCACCGTCTGCTGGTCCCAGAAGTCATAGATTCTAATGTCCAGCCGAAGTTGAGAATCGGTGATTGTGTTGACTGGACAGATAAGAGGGGAGAAGACAGTCCAAAAGGAAACATATGCGGAGGCACCAAGACATGATGCAAGATGTGCTCAAGGAATAACAGGAGTAGGCACGTGGGAGGAGGAGAGTAGTATTAGCTGGAACACAGGGGAGACAATTTGGGCTGCCAGGATGGATGAAAGCAAGGTCCACAGAGAGGATACAGCGTGGATAATTCCCTAAACCAAGAGGATCTGGAAACACTCAGAGAAGGTTGTGTCTAAAAGGCCCTTCCTTGAAGGATGAGTGTGATTTGGCAGTTGCAGATGGAAAAAATCTGTCCAGGTGGAAGAGATAAGTTAGAGGAATGAAACGATATATATCTCCAGGCTGGAGTGCACAGGTTGGGATTGAGAGAGCAACAGGGTCGGTGACAGGAAGAAAGATTAAAGCAGAGACCAGGATAGTTTAATTACAGGCTGTGGAATTTGTTCTTTAACCCTACGGTGAGTGGAGGACCACTGAATGTCCGTGTTTGGAGGAGGGGGCTGGCAAAACAATGTGTGAGGTCCGAATTCCACAGCAGCATGAGAAAGGCTGGCAGGTGGGCCGGCCTGAAATGAAGCTAATGGGTAATTTCTAGGCAGTAGACTTCGCATGTCTCTTACACAGTTAATGGGCACATTATTTCAGTCTAAATGAGTAAGAGACATTTTCTTACCCTTTAAAACTCAAGCTGATTTAAGTGAAGAGTCATTTCAAAGATCAATTTTGAAATTGTTGTTGGTAGGAAGCAGCTTGTGGGGGTGGAGAGGAGGCCGATGGGGGTAGAAACAAAATTGAGCTTTGATGAAAAATCCCGCTGCCTAAAGAAATGGAGCATTTAGAGGATGGGTAGTGTAACTTCTGTGCTCTCTGCTTCAGGAAGCCAGGACGACAACTTCCCTGTGTCTACTCCTCAGCTCTTTTTGGGGCTGGGGACCCTGGGACACCCCCCACAAATGTCTCAAAGTGAAAAACAAAAAAGGGACCAGCAGATGCTATAGTGGTTATATCATTGGACTCCCACGAAGTCGAGCGCAATTCGAGTCCTGGACGTGGCGGTTTAAAACTCATGCTGGGTGCATGTGCATGCATACCCAAGATCTCAAGAGGAGAATGGATGAGAAGGGACTGTGGTATGACCATCCCCGCTGGGGGGTGAGTTCTCGCTTTCTCTCTTTCTCTCTCTCCAGCGAGCACACATGCCCTAAAAGAAAGAAAAAAGAAAGAAAGAAAAAAAAAACTCTCTAAAAACCAGAAAGCGTACAACACTTGCCTTCCTCTTGACAGACTAGAAAATTGAAAGAACAAACAAAGGGGAAGTGAGGTAGCCCTACTTCTCAGGCAGCAGCCTCTGTAGGTCTAACCTCTACCTACAGGTTAGACCCTGCTCTTTCCTCAGCCTGTCCTTAGTAAGACAAAGGCCCTTTGACTAATGCACACCCGCAGTGGTGGATGCGGGGCTGGCATTTGCGGGACTGACATTTAACCAGAAGGTACTGGTGCAGATATGCTAGTCGTTACCATACTAATGCTTTCTTAGGAAGTGGGAGATTGCTTCTGCTGCCTAATGCTTTTGCATTGCTCGACTATCCCAGGTCTTCTCCTGGAATCTCTTTGTACACTCTCAGAGCTCTCCATGGTCCAACAACTAACAGGTTGATGTTCCTGGCATAGTATGGAACTCCAGGATCCTAGCCCAGTATAGTTACCTGTTTAGGTGTCCCCCACCTGCCCTGCTGGTTGTGCAGTGTTATGAATGTGACCTTGTGAGCATGAGTCCAGTTACACCTGTGAGAGTTTCCTTCTTGCCTTCTTATTCTCAGCTAGACGAGGATTCTGTCTAGTGTCAGGACCCTAGCTCAGTCCTCCCCTGCCTCATTTACTGGGGCCTGTGCTCTTCCACCATCCTTCCCACACCCTCCATAGCTGACTAGGATCTTGCTCTGAATTGAATGACCCTCCCCTCTCTTTCATCAGGCCTCCAGAACACTTTGGTCTGTTGGTCAGCCTCCCACCCATTACTCTTCATTCTAATCCTTCCTATCCTGGTTCCTGCTCTGACACCATTATCTGGTACCAGCACACCCCAGAAGTCAAGTACTTCAGAGTGAGAACCAACACTGTGATATGCAGGATTATATCTGGTATCTGCAGATTGACTCAATGGTGAAAAGGGTCCTTTGCTCAAGCGGTTGATGAGACACTTATGTTGCATTTACCGTGGATGTGAGCACCAAGACCTTGACCTTAACTGTTCTGAGAGGTCAAAGGTAAGGCCAAAGCCTTGGTGTTCCTGCACCTATGTGCTGGGTGACCTTGGGAAATTTATTGGACTTCTTTGAACCTCATTTGAGAAAAACGATGCCATCTTACCAAGGTTGAGAAGAAGATTGAATAAGATGATATATATGGTACTTGGCAAGTATAGCAATTTAGTAGGAGCTCTTATTATTTATTATATTATATACCTTTTCATTTTCCTGTAGCTTCTAGGCCTGTTTCCTAGACCCCATTCAGAACAAGCCTCTGAACTGATACATTGGTCCTTGTTTTCCAACTATCCTTCCAGCACTAACATTGACTAAAGATTTTCATTATGATTCTTGGTCATCACCATCTCCCCTTTTCCCCAAATCAGGCTTGAGGTCTGGCTCCTGCCCATCTTGCTGACAGTGGCAGACATTACTGAATATTTATCTGCACTATTTTTTCTACTAATTAACAGAACCCTGCTTTTGTTCAGGACAGTAATATACCCAGCCAAACTATTCACGCATCCCCTTGCAAAAGGTTTGTATGTTTATGAAGTTCCACTTGTTGCAGACAAGACATGCTGCTACATACTTTGCAGTTTAGTGCTAGAGATCTTCTATAAGATAGGTACTGTTAGTCCTACTTTACTAGTGAGAATATTGAGACAGAGAGAGGGTAAGTAACTAGCCCAGAAACATACAACTATTAAATGGTAGAGACAGGGTTTGAACCCAGTTTTTGTTGCAAGTGCTCTTTATTATGCTTTGTTTGTAGCCCATATAGGATCAGATTTCAGAGAATGTCTTCACTTTCCTGACATGCCTGTCAAGCCCTTCCTTTTTCCTTATTGGTTGGTTGGTTGGTTTTGGCCAAGAACTCGGATAGGAGGCACAAGGTTGAGCCACTGTGATTTTATGGCCATGAGGTGACAGGCATGTTGGAGCTGGGACAATGAGGACATCATGGCTGCTGTACTTCTTCTGAGCAGCCTGCTCTAGGCTCCTTGTTATGGGGGGCAGTAACCCCCATAACATTGTTCAAGCTACAATGATTGAGCTGCTACAGCTGAATGATGAGCCCTGATTGGTGCCCTGGCTTTGGTCCTCTGAAAGGAGGAGTGTCATATGGATCCACTCATAAGAGAGGCTTTTCAAGGACAGCCTGCTTCAGGCTCGTATCCAGGGGCCAGGGAGTAGTCCCCCGAGTGACCCAGCTATATTGCTGCTTGTCAATCAGCTGAGAGGACTTGAGCATCACTATGACCCTTCTCCAGCTCATTCCAAACTAGCCATCAGTGATGATAATAAGGGGGTCAGTTAGCTCTCTCTGACCTGGCAGAAAGATTCTGGCTCTGTTCTCTTTGGATCTCTGGCTCTGAATGTAAGAGGAGTATTGTATGGTGTGGGGGCCCATTTAAGCAGCCTCGAAATGACCAGAGAAAACCAGGAAGATCCCAACAGAATCTTAGCTAGGAAAATAACTTAGCTTCAGATTTTGTCTCCTAATTGTCTAGCATACTGCCTGGCACATAGTTCCTGTTCAATACATTTGATTTATTTATTTGTTGGTTAAATTTGGAGGTGGAGAGAGGAGAAAGGGATTCATACATGGGCATGCAAAATAAAACCAAAGACTGTATAAAGTCCTTCTTACTCCTGATTCTAGTCCTCTTTCTGTTAGCAAACTTTTGTATGTATTTTCCAAAATAATCTATGGAGGGCCAGCCAGTGGTATGGAGGTTAAGGTTCTGGATTTTACATGGCTGGCTGTGTGATTCCAGTCCTGGACCTAGAGGCCTAAAAGTCACCTCGGGCATGTGTGCAGGTGTGCACAAAATCCTAAGGGAGACTGGGGGAGCAGGGATTGTGGCATTGCTATCCCACTAGGGGGTAATTTCTCACAACCATCTCTCTAATGAGCACATACCCCTATTAAAACAAAACAAAACAGAAGGACAAAAAAAAAAAAACCTATGAATATATAAGCTTACTCAGAGAGACTAGGATAGGCTGCACTAACAACCCAAGTAATAGTGACTTGAGAGTAAAAACAAATCTAGCTTATTTCTCCCTCATGCTACATGACCATTATGGGTTGGTAGAGCATTCTGAGCCCCCAAATCACCAGTCACTATGCCAGGAGGAAAGAGAGAACGTGAGGGCCCCCTGTTGGCAATTATTAGGTTGTCAGGAAAGTAATGACGTACCTTTGCTGTTTTTTCTATGCAAAGATGTGTCATGATGTTCCCGATCACCCAATAAATACTCCAGCTTGCAAATCGAATGCATCGTTTCTGCTCAAAGATCATTGGCCAGAAAGAGTTACACAGCCCTTTCCAATCACAGTGGAAAGCTCAGTACAACCAGGTGCTCAGAAGGAAGAGACTGAGAATTGTCAGAGAAATAATATGACCGGGACCAGCTTGTGGCACGGTGGTTAGGTGGCTGGATCCTAATGGCCAACTGTGCATTCAAGTCCCACACCTGGTGGCATAAAGAGCACACTGGGCGTGTGTGCCTAACATCCCAAGAGGAGAACAGAGAAGAAGGGATTACAGTGTGGCCATCCCCCAGTGGGGGTGGGGTGCTTTCTCTCTTTCTCTGGCTAGAGTATATTCCCTAGAACAAACTATAAAATAATAATTTTAAAAGGCATGATGATGACACACAGTTTTGCACTTAGTGTTTGATTACTTTTTGTATTTTGTAGCGATCCATTCATGGCTCCCACATGTTTTCTGTTACTATTTTTACCTATATTATTTTTTATATAATAACTTCTATTATGATTTTTTTTGGAGAGGTTTTTGCCATAGGGCACGGGCGCTCGCCAGACAGAGAGAGACAGAGAGATAGAAAGCGAGAAATCGCCCCCCATGGCCGATGGCCACATCACAATCCCTTCTCCTCCATTCTCCTCTTGGGATCTTGGGAACGCACACACACATGCCTGGCATGAGTTTTAAGCCACCAGGTCCGGGACTTGAACCGCCGTTGACTACATGGGAGTCCAGCGACATAACCATTACGCTAACTGCTGGTCCCTCTATTATGATTTTTTTAAACCTATAGAGCCTTCTCATTAACCAGATGCATTTCAAATTAGAGAATGGAACTTGGTACTGTTTATCGTTTACTCGGTGTTGTGGGGAATGAAGAGGAAGGGGGCCTGTAGTTTAGGAACTCTGAAAATAACAATGCAGAGACAGGTCTGAAAAGAGTAGGCCACTTCAGGGACAAAAGATGTGAGTATTGGACATTCTGGCAAAGTTCCCACATCCCACTGCGCCTCAGGACCCATCGCCAGCTCCTCCCTTGATGGTCTTCTGGGTCTACACCAAGATGAGCACGACTGGGCAGACTTGTGGTTTTTGCCTGGGAGAGGACAGAAACTGGCGTGCCACCAAAGCCTTGCCTGCCACTTGGATCAAGTTCCTCCAACCATGCAGGACAATCACACAGAGCCCTTTAAAAAGAACATGTGATGATTTAATTAAATCTGACACATTTTTTTTTAACCACTAACTGGAGACCTCATCCTCATTTCCCATCTTTTTCTCCCCCACTTCTAAAGGTTAACAGTAAGCTTAACTCCTTCCTTCGCCCCAGAACTGAGTTCATAATGAGCATCCCAGGAGATCTCTTCCTTTCCTCTGAATGAACCTTCCTCATCTGCTTTGCCAAAAGACAGGGAAATACATGCAAACGGCAATCTGTCATTGTCTGGGTACAGAGCTTAGAATATCTCCCAGCATCAGCGTGAACTTCTGAAGCGAAAGCACATTCAGGCGGCGTTCAAAGGCACTGTCATTTTAGTCCAGAACGGTCCTTGTCATCAGAATCCCACCAGCGAAAAAGACTCGTACTTGGGTTACCCAAAGGTTCATAAACAGAGACTCTGGAAGCCACCTCCAGCGCTCGATGGTGGGAATGGCATTAAGACAAGCTAGCAAGCTGTGTCTGAAGAAGAGGTTAGAGAGGAAAAGGCATCCAAACCACACTCTTTGTCAACTGGACCCAGCCTGGCTTCCACTTCGCAGACAGCGAGTCAGTTGTTACTAACAAGTTCATCTGAATAAGAAAGCGGGTGAGCGGGGAAATTAGTACTGGTCGAGCAACTTAACACAGAACTGTCTCCTTTAATCTCCATGTTACTTCCGAACGGTCAGCCTGGGATTACACATGACAGCCCCGAGGTGCAGTTTTGTTAGGGGACTTAACCACAGTCACATGACTTGTCGGGACTCTAACAAGGGCCATGTTCTCCCTGGACATGCTAGGGCAGAACCCTTCCTTGTGACTTTTAGCTTCCAGTCTCCCCTGGTGTTCTTTCCACTCTCTTATCCACACTCTGCCTCTGTCCTGACCCGGGGGACAGTCGAACAGGTTTCCTGAGGGAAGGGGTGAGAGCCAGGACTAGCGGCGCAATGTTACAACACGGAGACGATGCAGTGTTACAACTCTTCAGGGTCATCCGGAGATGACGATGCGGTGCTACAACTCTTCAGGGTCTTCAGGGTCGTCTGGCGATTATGGGCTAGGGATAGTGGTTATATACATGCTGGTGGGCAGTGATTGGTTGTCCTATATGCTAATGGAAGGATTAAAAAAGGTGGGTTATGATTGGTTGCTTTTGTGGGCTAATCATGAGGTGCTGGATATGCAAATCTGAGGGATTCTAAGCTCACTGATTTGCTATGGGAAGTGGCCAATCAGAGTATGGTTTTGAAGGTGAGGTTTTGAAGGGGAGCCAATCATGGCCTTTGGCATTGTGTAATTGTTTGCTCTCTGAGAAACCGGTGATATTCGCTGGTGCCACAGCCTCCCACATGCCTCTACTTCCTCAAGGCTTCCTCGACACACCTTGTATTTGCATACTGTCCTGCTAACATGCTTTGCAAGGTCTGCTCTTCCTTGTAAGAACTCCTCCTACTCAGTCTACAATTCCCCCCCACACACATTGCCAGCCCTCCAAACTTTTCTGTCTAGGACCCATTTTCTCATGACCTTGTTCTCCAAATCAAAAGGGGCACTCAGGATTCTTTTATTCTTTCCTGCCCTGCCTCCCTCCTTTTTAAATTGTATGCTATGACCCCTTCTCTTCCATTTCTCCATTCAATCAGGGTTTCATGCATGCATACACATGTATCCAGCATGTTTTCAAGCCATTGGGGCTGGGATTTGAACTACGAGTATCCATGTGAGATCCACCTCCCTTAACCACTAGGTTATGGACTACCAAGCACTCAGGATTCTGAAACCCCAAAAATAATGCTTATTGCTGAGTGGGGAGAGGAGACTTATACCTGCTAGTGCAGAGTACTGGAGAAGTGTAGACTGCAGAAGATACCCCCACCATACCCCAGTGGATATGGCCACACTCACACACCCGGTGTGAATTTTAATCTGCCAGGTCTGAGACTTGAATGGCGGTCAACTATGTGTGAGTCCAGTAACGTAACCATTACTCCATCTGCTAGTCCTAAGTTATGAGATTTTTACATTTGTCAGACTTGCAGTTATAATAGAAATACTGGAAAGTGCTGATAGGACTACCGTTAAGGTTTGAGTGGCTCCCGTTCTAGCTACCACAGGGTGGGCATTCAGTTCTTTCTGCACCAACCCACAGCCTGCAAATCCTTCACTAGGGGCAAGGAGCCCATTCTGTAAATTTGGCCTGTCTTCTCCTTTCTGTTTTAAGTTTAATTTCATTGAAGTTTATTCATTTATTTTAAGTTTATTCTTCCCCGAGCCAGAGAGGAAGACAGGTAGGTAGAGACAGCACCCCCCATGGCCTCAGTAGCTCTGGACCATGGCCATGCACAACATGCACAGTGTACTTAGATCAGCCGTGGAGGTCTGAGGAGTGTAGCCTCCACCTAGAAATGAGGACTGGGGGATACGAGCTCTTTCCTTTTGCCTACCCAGGACCAAGGCCTTGCTGTGCATGGGGCTCTCTAATCTATGATACTACTCTTGGGCAAAGGGAGGAGCTGGGGAACCCTGGAGCAGTTTGTATTTAAACCAGAAATGCCCAGTTTATCCAGAATTGATGATAATTACTTTTTCTGCCTTCAAGCAGAATGGGGCTTCAAACAGAACTTAGGTTACATTGGAGTAAAACGAAGTTCCACGCCTGAGTTTTGTGAACTAGATCGATCCCCACTGCACATGCAGAGAGCTCCTCCAGGGATCTGGGAGAGACGGCTCACTGTGAATCCAGACCCTTACAGGGACAGGTGGATCTTTGCAAACCCGGAACCTCTGTTGTGACTTCAGCATCCTCGAGCACTGTGGTACTGCCGGGCTACTCTTCAGCCTCTGTCTGCTCATTTTTTTATCCTCTCTCTCTCTGGGAATTTTCAGAGCTGAAAGATTTCAATGATGGCAGAAGGCTGAAAAACTGGTGAAAAGCAAGAAAGGCTTAGAACATACCCTGAACAAAGCATGTGTGTGTCAGGATGATCCTGAGACACGTGTGGCTCCCTCCACACCCATTTTCCAAGGACACTCCCATTCCAGCCCCTGGACAGCACATAGCATTGCCTCAGGGAAGGCATAACCCAGAAGCCAGAAGACAAAGGCAGCAAATCCCTGGCTTTTGAATAAAACAAACGAAAACCCGCCATCCATACATAGGCGTAGCAAAGTCTGGCTCCCAGAGAGTGTTTGCCCCACCTGAGAAGAGTTTAAAATATCTTTGGGTTGCTAGAGAAAGAAAAATTGGAAATAAACTGACAGAGAGAGACAGGTGATATAATCCTAAAATACACTTCAAAGAAAAGGCTGTGTCAGGAGTCAAATTATATCTCCCCCAAAAGATATGATGAAGTCCCAACCCCCATAATCTGGGAATGTGACCTTCTTTGGAAGGAGGGTCTTTGTAGATAAAATCGAGTTGAGATGAGGTCAGAATTAATGGTGTCTGTTGTCCCTGTAAGACGAGATCTAATAGAGACCAGCAGAGGCACAGGGAAGGTCTTATGAAGACAAAGGCAGATGTTGGATTGATGCATCTTTAAGTCAAGGAGCCTCAGGAATTGCCCAGAACCCCCAGAAGCTCAAAGAAGCAAAGAAACGATCCTCCCCTAGTATGCGGACATCTTGATTCAGACTTGGAACCTCCAGAAGTGAATCCGTTTTTGTTTCTATAAGCCTCCCTGTTTGTGCTGATTGGTTTCAGCAGCTTTGAAACAATCCAAGTCCCAGAGGAACTTAGGGATCTGAGAGTGAAGAGAAACCCAGAAGGCAACTGTCATGGCACCATCCTTGCACCGTCATGTGTGCCATGGGATTGGAAGCTTCCTGAGAGCAGGGCTGTCCTGCATCTGTCCTTGAGTGACTCTCCACCTCCCTCTGCCTATGTCAGTGCCCACCAAGGTGGAGGGAGACCTGAGTATAATAATAAAATGCACTGGCACACCCAGAGGGCTGTGGTTCTGGAAGCAGGTGACAAGCAGGCTCCTATAGAAAAGTCAGATCTTGGGAACCAGCAGTTAGTGTAATGGCTATGTCGTTGGACTCCCACGTAGTCGACCACGGTTCGCGTCCCGGACCTGGTGGCTTAAAACTCATGCCGGGTGCGTGTGCATGCATGCCCAAGATCTCGAGAGGAGAATGGAGGAGAAGAGATTGCGGTGTGACCATCCCCCCTGGGGGGTGATTTCTCACTTTCTGTCTCTCTGTGTCTCTCTGCCTGGCGAGCGCACGCATCCTATAGCGAAAACCTCTCAAAAAAAAAAAAAAGAAAAGTCAGATCTTGACAGAAAATAATCGAGGTTTGTTTGCTTTCCTTTCTCTCATCAACTCCTTCTGGTTTTATTAGCTATTCTGCTATTTGATGCTGCTAGCCTTCAGTCTCTTGCCTTGATCTAGAATGGTTCGGCCCCCTGTCCTGCTCCCTCTGGGCGCACAGGCTCCTGGGACGTGTCCACCCTCTGCGTTGGCTATCCTGGAGGGCCAGTGCACATTAATCCACGCTCACCCTCCCATCCTCTGACTCATGATGGGCGACATTGCCGCTGACTCAGAAAGGAAGGCATCCTTTCTAGGTTCCCCACGCCAGACAGAGCATATGGTGTAAAAGTCAGGCCACGGCTCGGGCCATTTGCAAAAGTGACTATTCTTTTTCTCCCAGAAAGACACAAAAGAGCCTCATGCAGTGTTGTAATCTTTCCACGCCCTTGGGTAAGCTCTGGCTTCTCTGTGGCATTTCTGTGGCTAACACCAGGAACCTGGTGAAAGGTAGGATTTGTTTATGCTTCTGAGACATTGGAACGAGCGCTTAGTCCTGCGCTTTGAGTGGGCATCAAGCCAAGGAACACCAGGTTGGGGCCCTCCAGGGACTGAGGGGCCAAGCCTTTGGTTGCGTGCAGTGCTGCCTTCTCCATGGGCTGGTTCCCTTCTCCTTCAGAGGGGCAGGGTGGAAGGGCTGCAGTTGGTGCCATTTGCCGATTCCCAGGGGGGAACCCTAGCAGCTACATCTGTTATTAGCCCCTAAAAGAAAAAATGAAGGAGCCAGCAGGTGGTGTGCAAGTTAAAGGACTGGATCTCACATGGCCGACTGCAGTTCGAATCCTAAACCTCGAAGCCTGAAAATCACCCAGGGTACATGTCCAAAATCCCTAGAGGAGAATAGAGAAGGGATTGTGGCATAGCCTTCCCCTCCTGAGGAAGGGGGTGTGATTTCTCACTTCCCCGTTGCTCTCTTTCTATCTCTGTCTCTCTCTTCTGAGTGTACGAGCTCTAAAAAAAAAAAAAGAAAAAGAAAAAGAAAAATAGGAAAGATTTCTGTCACTCTAAGAACAGATTTTTTCCCGTAGATGACTGTTTTCCAAATTGAGCTGAGGGATCAGACTTTGAAAACAGTATGAAACCTAAACAGATGGATTTTGTCTGAAAATATTCCCATCAGTTTCTGGTTGACAACAGTTACCCTAGGGAACAAGGTGTAACAAACTTTTTTTTTTAATTTTCTAGATTTTTACTTTTTGAATGTGGAGCATTTTGTATCATAATATATGTTAGAAACGCCATGATCTGATTTTATTCCTTAGATTTGCATCAGTGAGTAGTTTCTCCATTTGCCAATTTTCTTGATTAACCTTGGCCATTGGTTGTCATTGGCCGGAATGATTATTTGTATAAATTCAATAATACAATAGTATCTGTCACCTTGTATCAGAAATTGAATTCTTATGGGGCTTTGTGCAAATTAAGCTAATTCTTTTCTTTTTGTAGATAAGCTAGTTTATACCTCTCTGTGCTAAAAGGGGTAATGGAGAGAGAAAATGTTTCAGAAAAAAATTACAGTCCCCTTGTCACTAGATTCTAGCTTTGTCCATATTTTTAGTTTAAGATATTATCTTGTGAGGGACCAGCAGTTAGCGTAGTGGCTATGTCGCTGGACTCCCACGTAGTCGACCGCGGTGTGCATCCCGGACCCGGTGGCTTAAAACTCACGCCGGGCGCGTGTGTGTGCGTGCCCAAGATCCCGAGAGGAGACTGGAGGAGAAGGGATTGCAGCATGGCCGTCCCCCCTGGGGGGGTGATTTCTCGCTTTCTGTCTCTCTGTCTCTGTCTGTCTGGCGAGCACTCTGTGGCAAAAACCCCTCCAAAAAAAAAAAAAAGATATTATCTTGTGAATTATTAAAATAGAAAAAAGTTTAGTATGGAAGGGAAGGAGGGGAAAGGGGGAGGAAAAAAACAAGTAAAAGTATGCTTAATTGACAAAAAATGAGAAGCCATTCACTGATGATAAGGTATAGAGTAATATCTTTGTCTTGACTGACTTGCATGGTATTTGTGCTGAAAAAAGAAATGTACACTATAAAGACATGATTTTTTATTATTTTTATTTATTTATTTATTTATATTTATTTATATATTTCTTCACAGAGGTTTTTGCTATAGGGTGTGTGCGCTTGCCAGAAAGACAGAGAGAGACAGACAGAAAGTGAGAAATCAACCCCCAGGTGGGATGGCCATGCCGCAATCCCTTCTCCTCCATTCTCCTCTCGGGATCTTGGGCACGCACAAACATGTGCCAGGCATGAGTTTAAGCCACCAGGTCTGGCACTCGAACCGTGGTTGACTACATGGGAGTCCAACGACATAGCCATTACACCAACTGCTGGTCCCAAGACATGTGATTAAATGTAAATAAATAAATAAAAATAAATAACTTATTAAAAAAAAAAAAGAGTTGGTTATTGTGGGCAGCTAGGTGGCATAGTAGTTAGAATAGCTGCATTCCATATGGCCGACTGTGGTTCAAATTCCAGACCTGGAGGTTTATAAAACATGACAGGTTTGTGTGCATGGGTGCCCAAAATCGCAAGAGGAGAATGGAGGAGAAAGGGTCACAATGTGGCCATCCTCCCTGGGCGTCATTTCTCACTTTCCCCTCACTCTCGTTCTTTCTCCATCTGGCCCTCTTTGGTGAACGCACATGCTCTATAGCAAAATAAAATAAAGTAAAAAGCAAAAATATGGTCACTGGATTACCAGGTTATTTGTCATTTTCATGAGAATAAACAAAATGACCCAAGATAGCTTCATGTATAAAAGTTTTTCTTCTCTGTATTTTGCTTTTAGGTTTTAATTTGTAGATATTTTGATGTGTAGAAATATTATATTTTTAATTGTCAAACCTATCAAGCTATATAATATTGGCTCTTGGTATGCATCAGCTCTATTTCAGCAGTTCTAAAACCATCCATGGAAGCTACAAAATGCCCCTTTTTCCTTTAAAAAACTTATTAGCAGGTATGTGTACTTGTCAGAAGAGAGAAACACAGAGAAAATGAGAAAGCACTTCCCATGGGGGGGGTGGCCATGCTACAATCCCTTCTCCTCCATCTTTCCTCCTTTCAGGATTTTGGACACGCGTGCACATGCGCCAGGCATGTTTCTCAAACTGTTGGGTCCAGGACTCAAATGGTGCAGTTGGTCATGTGGAATCGAGCTGCCTTATTGCTACCAGCTGCCTATCCCTCTCCCCCGCCCCCTTTTTATTTTCAAAGACAAGGCCTTGCTCGGTTAGCCAGGCTGGCCTCACACTCACAATCCTCCTGCCTCCTGAGTAGGCGGGATTACAAACACACGCCACCGCATCTTAATTTACCTGGTGATTGGTGGCTACAGCCATCCCTTTAGAACAGTATGTTTGCTGGCAGAAGCTCCTGAACTAGTCTGGAATGGGCTTGTTTCTTATCTTGGCTTTCAGTTATTTTTGTGAGTTACTGGAGGCTTTCCTTCCACTTTGTGTTCCCAGCCATGAAGCACCCACCCTCTTTGGAACATCTCTCTGCTTGTTTTCTGTCAC
>NW_006159539.1:8074117-8091159 GCF_000334495.1 Tupaia belangeri chinensis
TCCAGACTTCGCCTTGCACTGTCGTTTTGCCTTTATGGGATGCTCTTCTCCAGCTCCCCTGATGCAGTCATTCTCCAAGGGGCTCTTTCTAGCTGGAGATTGATTTAAAGGCGCCCCCAGCCGGGTGGATGTCGGAGTATTGCTGCAGCGATTATACAGGTGCCAAGCCATTTCCTAGAAGCATTCTCTAGATCTCCAGCTGGGTTACCTCCCTTGTTTCCTGTGGGAAACAGTCCTTAAAGTTGTATCTCAGCGTGGGGCCAACCAGGTGACGTGGTGATTAATGTAGCCAGATCCCACGTCTCCAACTGGTTTGAGCTCCAGACTCAGTGACTTGCTAAAACATGCCAGGTGAGTGTTTGCGCATGCCCGAAATCCCAAGAGGAGAGTGGAGGAGAAGTGATTACAACAAGGGTATTTTCCCCGGATGTGAGTTCTCACTTTCCCCTCCTGCGCATTCTTTCTCTTTGTCTCTGGTGAATGAGTGCACCCTAGCTTTAAAACTAAAACTAAAATATGGCAATTGTTAAGTTACAGACTTCTTAACATTCCAAAGACTATTTTAAATCAAATTATTCAACTAAAAAAAAAATTGTTTTTAATATCTTTTTTTAAAAGCCCTTGTTTTCTCACACTGATGAACCTGTTCCCTGGTTGAACCCCCACCTAGATGACCCTCCAGGGCTAGCTTTTCTTATGTCTGTGATGGCACACGTCCCTTGATTATTTAGGTCTTTTAAAATTCTTTTTTTTTTTTTTTTGAGAGGTTTTTGCTATAGGGCACGTGCGCTCGCCAGACAGACAGAGAGAGACGTAGAGACAGAAAGTGAGAAATCACCCCCCAGGGGGGATGGTCACGCCGCAATCCCTTCTCCTCCATTCTCTTCTCAGGATCTTGGGCACGCACGCACACGCGCCTGGCGTGAGTTTTAAGCCACCAGGTCCGGGACGCGAACCACGGTCGACTACGTGGGAGTCCAGCGACATAGCCATTACGCTAACTGCTGGTCCCTGTCTTTGTATTTTTAAATGTGCTTGATTTTTTTTTTTGGCACTAGTGTTAGCCCAAGATGTAGTTCAGTATGGGTGATCAGTAAATATTTGCTGAGTGAATACTAAAACTAATAAAAAGGAAAGAGACAGGCTCTGTAGAGAATAGACACATAATTTTCGTGATAAAATAGGGAGTGATCTTACATGAGGCATATAGTTTATTGTGAGCCATGAAGCATTTGGGGAACGCATTTTGCATGTACTGCTAAAATTCTAAAAGGCGGAGCCAGTATTTACTCTGACACTTCCAGAGTCTTAAAGTGGGATTTAGAAAGACAAGATGGCAGGCAGGTAGCTGATCCTTTCAAATTCTTTCCCATCACCAGTCTTGACATGACAGCTCATTTAGCCAGGCTCTAGGGAAAGGCCACCAGTGGGATTTAAGTTTTTCTCGCATTCGACATTCCACTAGATAAATGGTTATCATACCCTGAGAGATTGAATTCAGTAACCAAGACTGCAAGCATCTCTTAAGATAGCCACGGAGTGTGTGCAATGTCTGTGCAAACACAGCTCCATCCTCTCGACACCTCGGGGGTTAGAGGGCATGTTCTGTGGTTATTTTCACCTCTATTTTATGAATGAGGACACACGCTCAGAGATGTTAACAACTTGCTGAAAGACATACACAGCAAGTGGGTAGAGTCAGGATCTGAACTCGAATCTGCCTGATTCCATGTCTGTTTACTGCCTCATGGAGGTTGAGAGACAGAAAAGCAAAGTAAGAATCTTCATCCAAAGGACTACCTTTGTATTCCTTTGAAATATCCTAATTCTTGGGCCAACAGACATTTGTAACCACATCTGTGTCTTCTCAACGCCTCTTCTTCCTCTGTAGAGAGCAAGGAATTTTCATTTCATACATCGCTGACGGTTGACTGTGGCCATTCCACCAAGGCAATGAAAGTCATTAATGACCAAAAATTATTTTAAGATACAGGGAAGAAGGTTATTAATGGTAATTTTTTTTATCTTTTGGTTTCTGAAAAATTAAAGAGAACAAAGGCCATTATAATGGATTGAATAGTGTCTCCTCCAAAAATATGTCTTAATTCTTAACTCCCGCTCCCTATGAATATGATCATTATTAGGAAATATGGTCTTTGCAGATACAATTAAGCTAAGGAACTCGGGATGAGATCATCTGGAGCTAGGCCATGTTCTAAATCCAACGAGTGGTATCTTCATGAGAGAAAGAAGAGAGAGATTTGAGACACAGGGAGACCCAGTGGGAAAGACCAATTGAAGATGGAGGCAGAGATTGAAGTGATGGTGTCAGGATCCGAGCACCACCTGGAGCAGCCAGAAGCTAGAAGGGACAAGGAAGGGACCTCCCCTAGAGGCTTCAGAGGGAGTGCCACTCTGCCAACACGTTCATTGCAGACTTTTGCCTCCAGAGATGTGAGAAACAGTTCCTCTTGTGTTAGGCAACCACATTTTTCGAGCTTCATTATGGCACCCCAAGAGAACAAATACAGATTTGGTATCAGGGAATGGCGTGCTGCTGTAACAAATACAAACTAAATGTGGCTTTGGAACTGGATAATAGGCAGAGGTTGAGAGAATTTGGGGAAGCATGATAGCAAAGCTCAAGATTGCCTGTAAATCCTTTCCACTGGGTTTGCACTGGTCACTGCTGAGCATCTCAGGGAGTACCCACCCATGCCTTTTTAATTTATGTTTAAATAAAGAGTTTTGCCATAGGGTGTGTGCACTCGCTGGAGAGACAGACAGAAAGTGAGAAATTACCCGCCGATGGTTAGCCGTAATGAATCCCTTCTTCTCCATTCTCCTCTCGGGGTTTCGGACACACACACAGACACGGGCCTGGAGTGAGTTTTAAGTCACTGGATTTGGGACTCAAACCACAGTCACCTGCATGGGAGTCCAGCAACGTAACCATTATGCCATCTGCTGTTTCCACCACCCATGCCTTTGCGAGGTGAAGGCGTTTCCCAGCCTGACAGCTTCCATCTGCTCATGGAATTCTGGCCTGTGGCCCTGTGCCTTGTATTCACTTCCCTTTTGAATTATAACAACCTCACAAGGTACCTATTGAGTGGAAGGCTCCTGGAGCCTGGGCTGGTGCTTGTCAGGAAGCAAGGGGTGGAACAGGGGTGCCCTATTGTACAGTCACTTAAAGAGGCTGACACTCAGCCTTTCTTTTTACTTTTTTTTTTGGGGGGGAGAGATTTTTTTGCTATAGGACGCGTGCGCTCTCCAGACAGAGAGAGACAGAGAGACAGAAAGCAAGAAATCACCCCCCAGGGGGGATGGTCACGCCACAATCCCTTCTCCTCCATTCTCCTCTCGGGATCTTAGGCACGCACGCACACGCACCTGGCGTGAGTTTTAAGCCACCAGGTCCGGGACGCGAACCGCAGTCGACTACGTGGGAGTCCAGCGACATAGCCATTATGCTAACTGCTGATTCCCAGGCTTTCTTTTTACATTTTAAAAAGAATTATTTAATTTTATTTATTACTTTTTTTTTATTTTAATTTGCTATAGGGCATAAACACTTACCAGTGAGAGAAAGAGAGAAAGCAAGTCACCAGGTCCAAGACTTGAACTGTGGTTGACCATGTGGGAATGAAACACCTTAACCACCATGCCACCTCCTGGGTCCCTATAATTGAAAGGTGCTGTAGTGTCACCAGACTCATAAGCAAAAATGCAGTGGTGGAATGTATTTTGCAGGAAACCACTCCGGCAGCAGAGAGGAGGTGGGATTAGGGGATGGAAGAAAGGAGAG
This sequence comes from Tupaia belangeri chinensis, assembly GCF_000334495.1. Classification (NCBI taxonomy): domain Eukaryota; kingdom Metazoa; phylum Chordata; class Mammalia; order Scandentia; family Tupaiidae; genus Tupaia; species Tupaia belangeri. Next base: position 8,077,926 of record NW_006159539.1, read on the forward strand.
GGTGAAGCTTCTGTGTCCATGGCTTGGAGAAGAGCTAGTAACAGTCTGTACCAAGGGAGAAGGTCCCTCCTACATGCCCCCTATGCAGTATTTTCTCTAAGACTCCTTCAAGACACCCCAAGACCTTCCTGTTGGAGTCCCTGGGGAATTGGTATTTAATTGCCTAGGAGGGAGACAGTAGTATTAACTTACTCATTTGATTAATCCAGCACTACCACTGAAGGCCACTTAACCATGCAAATGATTCACCCTTGCTAAGGCTTGGCTCTGTTACCTAGGAAGTGGGGTAATAACATTACTCAGAGATTTAATGGGATTATGTAAGCAGTGTGTTAAGCAGAGAGCAGTGGCACATGTAAGTGCTTTTGTGCAAGTTTCCTATGAATTCTGGGAAGGTCGAAGGGAGAAGGCAATTGCCCCCGCATCTAGGAACACACACCTCCCCCCACTCTTTCTCTAACTGGGTTTACAATGAGAGATAAGAACTAGCTCCGGCTTTGATTTGACAGACTTTATTAATGGAAAAAAAAAAAAAATCCATCCCGACTGCCAAATGCAAGCCCTTCAAAGACTGGAGGTCTTTTCTCTTCCTTTCCTAAGGCCAAGTGTAAGCGTTGGCAGCCCTTAGCTGAGGCTCGTAATGGTAAAGACACTCTCTGAAGCCCATTGCTAACAGGATTGGGGAGATAGATCTCTATGATGTCCAAGTTGCCTGAAGCCTGGTGTGGGTAAGGCAGTGGGTGGTTGTGTAAGCGCTTTGAGTGAATTAAGTGTGACAGCAGACCTGTGTGCATGTCAGTTTAATCACCATTCTTATTAAAACAACTCTGATGGAAAATGTAAAGACTAAAATACATCGCTTCTAATCCCGCAACTCTCTGAAATTGATTTCATTGTATAAACAGCTTTTTTGCTCTTGGCTCTTTGCATATATGTATACAAACCACATATATATCCACGTACCTGTACACACAGTTTTACTTTCAGTTAGCCTACAGTATACATTTTGAATTTGAAGAGTAACATTTGCATGTAGACCTCTATCTATGTTATTTAATTTTCATAATTGCCATCGTAAACATTTTTTCTTTAAGGTGGTATATATAGTTTGTTTAACGGGCTTTCTAGTTTGGGGGACTATAGGACATTTCCAATTTTATTTTTTTTGGAGAGTTTTTGTTTGTTTGTTTTTTGCTAAAGGCTGCGTGTGCTCGCCAGACAGACAGAGAGAGACAGAGAGACAGAAAGCGAGAAATCACCCCCCAGGGGGAATGGCCACGCCGCAATCTCTTCTCCTCCATTCTCCTCTTGGGATCTTGGGCACGCATGCACACGCGCTCGGCGTTGAGTTTTAAGCCCGCGGTCGACTACGTGGGAGTCCAGCGATATAGCCATGAATCTATTTGGGAAAATTGCTTTAAGGAAAATTCCCAGGAGTGAGACTTCGAGAAGTAGTAATGCGTAAAAATGTTGGCTCTGGAGTTAGGCAGATACAAATACAAATCTGGGTTCTACCGTTTACTCGGAATATTCCTCTAGCTGTGTTACTTAACCTCTGTCTCTTTGTCTGATGGTGCATATCCGTCAGCTATTGCTGCCTAACAAAGAAGCACAAGATGTAGGTGGAATGCAACAATAAGCATTTCTTAGGTTACCTGGCTGTGGGTTGGTTGGGGGCCAGCTAATCTAGACCAAATTCTGCTTGGCGACCCTGATTCCCATCGCAGGTCTGTGAGTTAACTAGAATGCCTCTGTGCCATTTATTTCTCATCCTCTTCCTGGTTACAGGCATGCCCTTCTCATGGTAAGGGCACATATGCAAGATAATGAGCTCAGATATGCAAGGGTCTTTCAAGTGTCAGTTCACATGACATCTGCTAACATTTCATTGGCGAAAGCATGCCATATGGCCAAACACATAGTGATTGGGCCGGAAAAGATATTCTGATTCTTTAGGAGAAGGAATTTCAAAATTACAAGTCAAAAGCAATAAATTCAACAGTACAAAGGACTGAAAATTAGGAAACATTAATGTGACCTTCCAGAGTGGGTCATAACAGAACCTGCAAAATTGTTTTGAGGACAAAATGATATAAATTTTCCAATGGTCAATAAGTACTACCTTCAGGAGAGGAGGGTTCATTTCTGTTTGTATATCTTCATTTTGTTTCTAAGCTCCTTATAGTTCTTAGTGCAAAATTATTCAAAGCTACTGGGTCCAGGACTTGAACTTTGACTGGCCATGTGAGAGTCCAGTAATGTAACCATTGTGCCACTTGCCAGTCCCACAGAATATTTGACATTTTTGGTTGCTGCATGAAGTTGGCTACTACTGCACCAACAACAGGGAGCCCTAACCCTGCCCTCATCCCTTTCTAGGTGGTCACACCCCTCCTTTTTGTTTTCCTCTGTCGCTTTGACCAGAGCCCCACTTTTCCTCATCACGTTCAGTCACACAGACTGGTTTAAGCATCTACTTTATTTCCCCTAAATGACGAACTCCCAAAGAGTAGGGCCTGTGACTTGTTTACCTTTGCTCTCCCAGTGCCTAGCACATCATAACCATAAGTTCTGGAATGAAGAAATAAACTAAAACTCCCAAGACCAGCAGTTGGCGTAATGACCATGTTGCTGGACTCCTATGTAGTCGACCGTGGTTCAAGTCCTGGACCCGGTGGCTTAAATCCACGCTGGGTGTGTGTGCGTGTGTGCCCAGGATCCCGAGAGGAGAATGGAGGAGAAGGGATTGTGGTGTGGCCATCCTTCTAGGGGGTGATTTCTTACTTTCTGTCTCTCTGTCTTTCTGACAAGTGCACACGCACTATAGCAAAAACTTCTCAAAAAACAAACAAACAAAAACACCAGAACTCTCAGTATTTAGTGTCTTGGTCATATTTTTAGCCGTGGTCATATTTTTCTTTCCCTTCTTGAACATATAGAACATACATACAAAAAAAATGTCCTTAATGCCCTTGCCTCTCATTTCTAACATCTCTAAGATTTCTGGGTCTTTTTCTATAGATTGATTTTTCTGGTGATTAAAAGTCATACCGCCCCACTTCCTTGTATGTCTCGTAAGTTTTGATTGGATGCTAGGTATCGTGCTTTATGCTGTTGGTTGTTGGATTTTGTTGTATTCCTTTAATTAGCATTAAATTTTGTTCGCCATGCATTTAAGTCATTTAGTATTGCAATTATCCTTTTGAGGCTTCTTTTTAAATTTTGTTAGGGCTGGCCCACAGCAGCCTTTAATTTAGAGCTGATTTAGCCCCACTACTAAGTCAATGTGTTTCTGTAAATTTTACCCATTGTCACATGTGTCTAGAGCTCTTTTGGGGGACAGTGGTGTGGCAGTAAAACATGATGCTCTGTGAGGCTGACTCACATGGAAAGGCTCCAGGTTCTCATTGAGAGACCCCCCTCTCCAATGTCCACTGGGCATGCATGTGCCCATAATCCAGGGATGGCCGAGGCTGGGGTGGATTCAGTGTCATGACCCTGTTGGAGGTTCATTCTCTCTCTCTCTCTCTCTCTCTCTCTCACTCACTCACTCACTCACTCATGGATGAAATAAATAAATTACCTTTTGGGGGAGAGGGGCACTAGCTTTTATTTAAAAAGAAAAAAAAATGCTCTTTATACTCTGGCTAGTAGAAACATAAATACCCAGCCTTGTGTGGACTATGGAAATTGTTTTTGTACTCCTTTCTGGTCGTTCTTTCTCTAGTCGTAGGTAATTTCCCCTCAAGCATGTATAGGATCCTTGCTGTGTAGCTATATCCTATCTCCCCATAAATTCTAGTTGCTCTGACCTCCCTGAATCCTCCACTCTCTCCTCAACTCCTGTGCTCCTTTGGTTTCCCTTCCTGTGCTGCGGCCTAGAAAATGCCTCTAGCAGTAAGTTGGGATGATGGCCGTGCTTCTCTCCCTTGTCTCTTTCTCCTGTAGATGATAGTCCTTAGCTGTCTGTCTGTTGTCTGATGCCTGATAAATGTTGTTTATGATGCATTTGTCTGGTTTTCTAGTTGTGTGAGGCAAGAGGGGGGAGAATCTGCTCCTAATAATTCTGTATTGGCTGGAATTGGGTATAACTTCAGCTGTTGCTCTGTGTGGGGGTGATTTTAGCTAGTAAGTAGGTGAATGGTGCTTCCACTTCGTCAGGCCCTTGATGCCACCAGTGTTTATTTCTCTGATACCCTAAACCAGGGCTTTGCAAGCTTGGCACTATTAAAAATGACGGCTGGAAGATTATCTACTGTGGGGGAATGTCTTGTGAGCTGTAGAATGTTGAGTACCACCTATGGCATCTACTCATTAGGTACCAGTAACATAAACCCCACCCAGGATCTGAGAATCACAAGGTCTCCTGACATTGCCATGTGCCCCCTGCAGGCCCAAATCATCTCCAGTTTAGAACCACTAGTCTAGACTATGCAGTTGGAAGCAAAACCCTCACTTACGCCTTCCATGTAGTAGAGGCCTTTTGAGTCGCTGGAATCACGTAGAGATACACTCCTACAACCCTGGGATTACCTCTCTGGGAAGATGTCTCATTAGTCAACATATCCAGTGATGTTGTCGTTGCATAGGTTCTCACCTAGGTGCATGTGCTTGCTGGAAACAGAGGGAAAGTGAGAGGGAGGGTGGCCATGCTGCAATCTTTTCTCCTCCATTTTCCTCCTGGGATTTTGGATATGCGCACACATGGATCCAAGTGTGAAGTTCAAGCCCTTGGATCTAAGACTTGAACGGTGGTTGGCCATGTGGGAATCCAGCACCGTAACCACCATATCACCCCGATATCCGGTTATTTGTACAGTGGCTTTAAATATCTTTTGTTCTGATGATGTTGAACACAAGAGGAAGACTCTGAATCTGAAGAGTGGCATCATTATGTATATGTCAGTTCAAGACCAATGAAATGTATAGGAAGAGTTTATTTCTAGGTGGAAATGTCTTCTGCTGGGTCCTTCATAACTGAAATATCAGTAAGTATAGAAATAGCATTCTCAGTGCATTTTACATGTTTTTAAACAACAACAAACCATTATCGGGTACTGGATCTTTCCTGTAATTTGCATCTGGAAAATGTGCCATTAATGTTAAAAAAAAGAAAGAAAAAACTTATCTGAGAATTGTGGATTCTCTGTCCTCTCTTAAAATAGATCAATAGATGGGAACCAGCAGTTAGCGTAATGGCTATGTCGCTGGACTCCCACGTAGTCGACCGCAGTTCGTGTCCTGGACCCGGTGGCTTAAAAACTCACGCCGGGCGCGTGTGCGTGCGTGCCCAAGATCCCAAGAGGAGAATGGAGGAGAAGGGATTGCGGCGTGACCATCCCCCCTGGGGGGTGATTTCTTACTTTCTGTCTCTATGTCTCTCTCTGTCTGTCTGGCGAGCGCACGCGCCCTACAGTGAAAATCTCTCCAAAAAAAAAAAATAGATCAATAGATGTAACCATTGCAATAAATTCGAGGACAAACAGAATTATTGCCACCAATGAACAAACTGGAGGAAAGTCAAAAGACCATTGACTATTAAATAGAAAACAAAATCTTTTTTTTTAATAAGTAGCCTTATGTATCTTCCGTGTCTTCATTCTATTGGATAGTTAATTTTTCCTTTGCATTGGAAAAATTGCAAAATTAGTCTATTTTTGTTGAAGAAGAAATCAAATGAGCAAAAAGGGAAGTCCTATAAAACAACCACGGGATAAACTCCTCTTATCGTCTGTACATCCTGACGGCCTTTCATCTCTTCCTCTAGATGCTATCTGTGTAGATGTCACCATCTGTCTTTTTAAAAACAAATTGGGATCCTGTCATTTGAAATTCTTATAACCTTTTTTTTTTTTTTTTGGAAAAGTTTTTGCGATAGGGTGCGTGCCCTTGCCAGACACAGAGAGAGAGAGAGGGAGAGACAGAAAGCGAGAAATCACCCCCTAGGGGGGATGGCCACACCACAATCCCTTCTCCTCCATTCTCTTCTCAGGATCTTGGGCACACACACACACACATGCCTGGCGCAAGTTTAAGCCACCACGTCCAGGACTCGAACCGTGGTCAACTACATGGGAGTCCAGCAACATAGCCATTACGCTAACTGCTGGTCCCTTATAAGCTTTTTCATAAACAACACAATATTATAAACATCTTTCTATATTAATAAACTAGAGCTATATGATTTTTAAAATGGGTGAATGGATCGTTCCTTAAACAGTCTGCTATTACTAGATTCTTATGCATGCTCTGAATTTTATAAGCAAGACAAAGATGGACATCTACTTGTGTATTGGGTTGTCCAAAAAGTCATGATGCATTTTTGTGTAGAAAAACATGGGGGAAAAATACATCATGACTTTTCAGACACTCAATATATCTCTGTGTGCTTTTCTCTTTCTCATCTTTTTTTTTTTTTCCTTTTCTTTCTTTGGGATTTGCCATAGGGTGTTGCACTCTCTAGAGAGAGATGGAGAGAAGGAAAAATGAGAAATCACCCTCTCCCGGGGGGATGGCCACACCACAATCCTATCTTCTCCATTCTCCAGTTAAGATTTTGGGCCCAAGAAATAGAAAATTATTTGTTGACAATAACATGTATGGTAATATTCTTGATTGAGCCACTATATAGTGTATCCTGGATGGGAAAACTCATTTTTGTATGCTCTAGTGACATATAATGAGTGAATGTAAAATAAATAAATTTAAATTTTAAATTTAAAACAAAAAGGTTTTGGATATACAGACACATGGCAGCCAGCATAATTTCCAAGCTGCCAGGTCTAGGAATAGAACAGTGGTTGGCCATGTAGGAACCCAGTGCCTTAACCACCACACCACCTGCTAACTCCCACCCCCTTCCCCCAGTGCTTTTCTAATGATGCTTTAGGACACTGATGTCTGACCTCTCTGTGTATTCTCAGAATAAGGCTCTTTATAATGTGTATTTCTTTTAAAATGAGTTTTGAGTTCATGTCAGGATGAAACTCTCTAAGTGAGGACCAGAAAGGAAGCTTGTGAAAGGGGCCCAAAAGCCAGGAAACTGGGGTAAACACCTTTGCCTCAGGATGCCTACGGTGATACACTTTTACTTTCAAGATTCTATGTTCCAAGTAGAATCTTCAACTTCATCCTCAATTTTTTTTTTTTTTTTTGCTAGTAGTACATGAGAATTTCTAAAACTAGAAAACAAAAAAGACGACCATCACACATTTTACTAGTTTTCTATTGCTACATAGCAACTTACTACAGACTTAGCTTAGGACAATACAAATTCATTCTGTCCCAGCTTCCGTGGGTGAGAAGTCCGGCACAGCTTGGCTAGATCGTCCATTGAGTGTCTTTTCCTTTCTTACAGGTTAACAGGAACTCTCTGGTTTCTTTTATTGCCAATCTCTAGACACCCCCCTCTTTTGAATTATTTACTTAACAGTATTAATTATTATTATTAATTTGCTATAGGGCTTATGTGCATGAGAGAGAGAGAGAGAGAGAGAGAAAGAGAAAGAGAAAGAGAAAGAAAGCAAGCCACCAGGTCCTGGACTCCAGCCATGGCTGGTCATGTGGAAGTCCAGAACCTTAAGCACTACACCAGCTTTAGCCCCTCTAGACCCCTTTGAAGAACTCACTTGTTGGGAGCGGCAGATGACATAATGGTTATATCACTGGATTCCCACGTAGTCGACAGTGGTCCAAAGTCTCAGACTGCGCGACTTAAAACTCACGCCGGGCGCATGTGTGTGCGTGCCCAAGATCCTGGGAGGAGAATGAAGGAGAAGGGAGTATGGCATGGTCATCCCCCGAGGAGGATTTCTTGCTTTCTGTCTCTCTGGCAAGTACATGTGCCCTATAATAAAAATCTCTCTTTAAGAAAAGAAAAAACTCATTTAGGTCAAGTCCATTTAGGAGAATCTCCCTTTTTATGAACTGAACTGATTAGGGGTCTTAATGATACCTGCAGAAATCCTTTTTTCCATATAGCAGAAGAAGGGAGAGATATCCCAACATATTTATAGGCCCTGCCTGCACTCAAAGAAGGACATTTCTTTATTTCCAAGGGATAGAAATCTTGGGGTTATTTTAAAGTTGTGTCTATCATACCTATAGCTCTTTTTTGTTTTTCTTAAAGAGAGGTTTTTTTTTTTTTTTGCTGTAGAGTGTGTGTACTCACCAAATAGACAGAAAGTGAGAAATCACCCCCTGGGGGCATGTCTATACCTCAGTCCCATCTCTTCTAGTCTCCTCTTGGGACCTTGGGCAAGCACATGCCTGTGCTCAGTGTGAGTTTTAAGCCACTGGGTCTGGGACTCAAACCACAGTTGACTACTACGTGGGAGTCCAGCAATATAACCATTACACTATCTGCTGGTCCCCCCATGCTCTGCATTTCCTAAGAAAACCACTCTTGATATTTTGTCTGTGTTTCAGATTTTTGTCATTTTTATCCTATGTTCAGGTATTTATTTATTTAAAAAAAACCAACAACCCATTGTTGTAATTATAGTGTTTGACACCACTGAATCCTTTATTCTCATCGTAATAATGTGCCAGTGTGTCATGTCAAAATATTGATAATCATCATTTGGAAATTTTGGTAAATGTTTGTTAAGAACTAATGTTTGTGTCCTCCCACCCCTGAAACTCATATGGTGAAGCCCTTACTTCCAGTATGTTGATATTAGGAAGTGGGGCTTTTGGAGGTCATCAGGTTTAGAGGAGGTCACGTAGGTCATTGTGGGATGATTGTTCTTCTAAGAGGAAGAGACACCAGAGTGTCCTCTTTCTCTCATGTCAGGATATAGCAGGAAGGTAGCAGTCAGGAAGTGGATTCTCACCAAGAACTCAATCTATTGGCACTTTGGTCTTGGACTTCCCAGCCTCCAGAACTGTGAGAAATAAATGTCTCCTGTTTAAGCCACCCTGACTATAATATCTTACAACAGCCTAAGCTGACTAAGAAAATATTATGAATGGGTTTCTCCCCCCTTGTATTTTTTGTTTTGTTTTGCTATAGGGTGGGTGCAGTCACCAGAGAGAGAGAGGAAGAGAGAGAAACACACACATAGAGGGAGAAAGTAAGAAATCACCCTCTAGGGGGATGGCCATGCCACAGTCCCCTCTCCTCTATTCTTCTCTTGGAATTTTTGGTACGTACATACCTGCACCTGGCATAATCTTAAAGCCACCAAGTCTCGGACCTGAACCACAATGTCAGCCATGTGGGATCCAGCCGCTCTAACCTCCATGCCACCCACCACCCTCCCCACCACCCCAGCGTACTTTCTAGTTTATCTCTTGCAGTTATCTAGGCTTCAAATTTCCTACTTGATTCCTTTGTCACTGATTCCTCATCACGGGCGTCTGAGAACCTAGAGTTGATGGATTTCTTTTTTTTCCCTCCTATTCTTTTTATAAAAATGAGCTGAAGTACTAGAATAGATGAAGGATGGCTTCTCCAAGATAGACTTTTTTTTTCACCAATGAAATATTTATGATGACACGTTGCCTAGCAATGGCCACCAGATCTGCCTACATATGCAAGAGGGAAACTCAAGGGGGCATTTCCCTTGGAGATGCAGCAAAGAGAAAAACCACCTTAATGAACACAGCGTCTGCCTCCTTGATGAGATTCCTCCTCGTTTCAGGCAAAGAAAATGTTTACGGGAGAAGTGGTCGTGTTGGCTAGAATAATTTAACAGCTGGGTGAGAGCAGAGCAGGAGGAAAACTTTAAAGAGATAAAAGCAGACAGATTGTCAGGAAGCACATATCTGTCATGTAGCAAAGTGTGTTATTTTTTGTCACTGTCCACTGATGTGTAGCCTGACAATGCTGTCCTTGTTCCTGTCCTCTTGCCCGATTGTGGCTGTCAAACTGTTGTGCTCATTAAAGTAAACTAGGTCTCCTGGGTTGGAGGGGGGGGAGTCCCTGATTTTAGGACCTTTTTTTTTTCCCCCTTTCGCAGGGATGTTGTGGAATGTGTTAGAACATTCCACAACAGAGAGGGACTGAAATGTATTGTGTTGAATATAATTCTTTCATGAGAGAGTGTTCAAAGAGTATATATGCTTCCTCAGAAGTCATTTCTGTCTTTCCAGGTGTTACTATCAAACCACAAACGCTAGAACCCAGAGGACCCTTCGAAGGCATCATGGAGTCCCATCTTTCTCCCTTCCTTCCTTCCTTCCTCTTTTCTCCTCCTTTCTCCTTCCTTCCTTTCTATTTTCGGTCATCAAGGACATTTTCTCACCCTCTCTACAAACCCCATATTTCGAAACTAGAACCACCACACTAAGGAAATGTAATTTACAGGCAAAAGCAAAGAAGCCTCATTAACACACCCAGCCTTAACACGGGTAAATGAGCAGTGTCTGCTAGGCATCCACAGTGTTGGAAGCAGCCCCCTGACCTCATAGCGTGCTCCTTTGTGGATGCCAAGGGACAAAGAGTCTACGTTGAAAAGCGTGGCTCTAATCTATGCTCCTCATTTTCCAGGTGAGCAGAGTGAACCCTTCCTGCTAAAGTAAATGACCTTGGAGGGCGTGTGAGTATTGAGAAGGGGAGTTGGGTGGACCACCTCAGGGAGTGATCAGTGAAGCGTTTCTTTGCCATTACTGCACATTAGAATCAACTGGGAAGCTGAAGCGATACTCATACCTAGATCCAGACACTTTTATTTACTTATTTAGTTAGTTAGCTAGTTAGTTATTTTTTGCCATAGGCCATGGGCAGTTGCCAGAGAGAAAGGGAAAGTGAGAAATCACGTGTCCCCCAGGGGGATGGCCATACCACAGTCCCTTCTCCTCCAGTCTCATCTTGGGATTTGGGGCACACATGCACATGTACCCAATGTGATTTTCAAACTGTCAGGTCTGGGACTTGAACGGCGAAGTTGGCCATGTGCAGTAGAGCCACCTTAACTTCCAGGCCACCTGCTGGCCCCTAATGTGTAGCTGAGATCAGGGCATCACAAATGCTTTCAAGTACTGAGAGTACTAAGAGGGATGTTGTGTTGAACAGCCCTATTCTCCTCTACCCCCCACTGTGTTCAGTTTTCCTTGCTAGGGGAAGAAGGACTGCGATTCAGATAGGAAGCGTGAGATCAGGGAGTCTCAGGGGCTCCTGATGGCCACTAGAAAGACTTGCAGAAACCTTGCAAACACTGTGTAGTTGTAATCAGAAAACATGCCTTTGGTCAAAAATGGATGAAACAAAGATATTCATAAGTTGTCTGACTTTGGATGTGTTATGAAAACCTCCACAGGTTGGGCCAGCACATGGTGTGGTGGTGAAAGCTTTAGAGCCCACATGACTGCACAGTTCGAGTTCCAGACCCGACAGCTTGAGAAACATATTGGGCACATGTGCATGTGTGCTCATAATTTCAAGGAGAGAATGGAGGAGAAGGGATTGTGGCATGGCCATCCCCCTTGGGTGGTTATTCCCCCCCACCCCCATCCCCATCACTCTCTGGGGCAGTATACATCCCCTAAAGCAAACAAACTAAAACAAAACAAACAAACAAAAAAACATAAAACCTCGACCATTCTATTTGCTCATTTGCAAAATGGGTCTTGAGAATATTTGGGTCTTGCTAGATAAGAGGACGTAATATGGGACCAGCAGTTGGCATAATGGTTATGTCTCTGCACTCCCATGTAGTCAATTGTGGTTCGAGTCCCAGGCCTGGTGGCTTAAACTCATGCCGGGCACATGTGCATGTGTGCCCAAGATCCCAAGAGGAGAATGGAGGAGAAGGGATTGCGGCATGTCCATCCCCCCAGAAGGGGGAGATTTATCACTTTCTATCTCTCTGTCTTTCTGGCGAGCGCACATGCCCTATAGCAAAAACCTCTCCAAAGGGGGGAAAAAAAAAAAAGACTATTTAATGTAACAGGGTATGAAGGAGACCGTATACTTCCTAAAGACGGCAACTCATTGTAGCCGTAGAAAAGTAGAAGCCCAGTCCTGGAGACTGTCTTGATTTTTCCAGGTGAGCCATAAATCCAGACTTGGATATAAAGTCTGAGTCTTAACTCTCAGCAACGCAGACAAATGTTTTAGATCCACTTCTGGAAATGGCATCCGTTGGTGGTACTGAGTGCCTTGAGAGGCAGCAGTTTGTGATTTCCGAACCGTGTTATTCCTAAGATCTCTTCCAGCTTTAACTTCCTAGGCATCTTTAATGCGGCTGGGTTATATGAGGGTTGCAGCAACCATCACATACTGTAGGAAGCACATTTGTATAACAACTGTTTTTTTGGCAGTTGAAAAGTTCATTTTGTCCTAGGACAGAATGCACCTGCTTGCTCCGAAGCACCTATGAGCAGCGGATGTAGGGCCTGGTGCCGATGCACTGTGAGCCCCAGCCTCTCCCGACTCTGAAACGGGGACAGCACCCTGAGAACTGTGAGCCAGGGCTCCAGGGGAACTCAGGCCTTGTGCTTTGCATGAGCCATGATAGATGTTTCCAGGGGATGCGGCAGTGCCCAGCGATCGATGCAGGGTCCTCTTCCCAGAGCTGAGGTCAGAAGATGATTTCAGAAGGTTAAACTGCTTGTCACTGGGTCTGAGCACAAAACCAGATTCGCCCCTGCCCTCTCCCAGCCGGATTAAGTGTCTAAAAATACCTTCAATAGCAGCACACTTCATCCAGCTGTCTTGTAGGAACAGTCTTCAAAGCCAGCTTCCAGCTGCTTGGCCAAGAGGAGTCCTTCCCTGGTCAAAGTTTCATTTTCTTGAAATCCGTCACTTTTCCCAGGTCAGTGGAGAGCTGATTGGTATTTTGTTGACGCTAACAGTGAAGGCTCAGTTGTCCAGTCTGAACCAACAGTGATGCCCACCAAAGAGCCGTCCTCTTGCAGTGAGGGTCATGGTGGAGGAGGACAAATCAACCTCTAATGAGACCAGCAGAGAATACTCCGCAGCCTAGCTTTGGGGACAGCCCAGAGACACACTCCCCGAAGGCTGCCCAGGTCACTCGTCGGTGCCACTTTCCTGGGAAGCATTAGTACAGGAGGAGCAAGAGCCTATAGGAGGTTTATACTCTACAGTTGTCTGTGAAAAAGTCTACCAAACAGAGCCAGCAGCTGGCGTGGTGGTTAAGGCACTGGACCTGACTGACCACGGTTTGAGTCCTGGACCTGGCAATTTGCTTTCTCATTCTCTCTCATTCTCACACTCTCTCTCAAACTCCCTCACACTCCCTCTCTCTCTCCCTTCTTCTCTCCCTCTCTC
>NW_006159539.1:8091190-8092615 GCF_000334495.1 Tupaia belangeri chinensis
TCTTTCCCTGTCTCCCTCCCTCTCCCTCTCCTGGCAACTTGCTTTCTCATTCACTCTCTCTATCTCTTTATCTCTGGTTTTCTCCAGTAAGCACACGTGCCCTGGAGTAAATGAAAATATAATAATAATGATCATTAACATTAATTCTTACAAAAAGGAAACAGCATACAAAATGAAGTCGCCATTTCTCAATTTACTTACCTAATTTCTTATGACGGAATAAGAAGAAATCCACTACAGTATTAAAATTGACAAGCTCTGGGCGCTGATGGGATTATAGACAAATCTCAGACTCCACTTTTCTGTATTTGCCAAACAACCCACAGACAGCTGTATTACATTAACACACTTTTTAAGTTTTACTAGTTCTTAATAAGTGGCATTTTTAGTTTTGTGTGAAAGTTTGGGGTGAAATGCGTTAAAATTGCTTTAAATGCTATTTTATTCTTAGCAGGATAATATCATTGGTAACTTCTGACAATGATGGATATTATGTTCACTAAATTATATAAAATTGCTTTGAATCATAGGGATTGGTTCTGCAAATAGCTGGATCATTCATTTAAAATGTTTATACTGGGACCAGCTGGTGGCGTAGGGGTAACACAATGCTCTAAATGCTGGATCCCCATGGAAGGTCCCAAGTTCATGTCCTGGGGCCTCCGGTACACACCAGTAAATGCCTGCTTGTAATAGGCTGGTTGAAGCTGGAGGTGGAATATGGAATGAAGACCTGTAGTCTCTTGGGGTCTCTCTTTCTCTGTCATCTTTCATCTGTCTCTCTCTCATGAAATAAATAAATTAACTTTAAAAAACAAAACTGTGTAGACCAGCAGTTAGCGTAATGGTTATGTCACTGGGCTCCCATGTAGTCGACCGCAGTTCAAGTCCTGGACCCGGCGGCTTAAACTCACACCGGGCGCGTGTGCGTGCGTGCCCAGGATCCCAAGAGGAGAATGGAGGAGAAGGGATTATGGCGTGGCCATCCCCCCCAGGGGGTGATTTCTCGCTTTCTGTCTCTCTGTCTGTCTCTGTCTGTCTGGCAAGCGTACGCGCCCTGTAGCGAAAACCTCTCCAATAAAGAATGAATGAATGAATGAATGAATAAATAAATAAATAAATAAAATTTAAAAAGCTGTTTATACTCACTTGCTGTGGGAGTTCCATCACTGAGAAACTAGCCTAGGGGCCAGCAGATGGCATGGTGAGTAAGGCACTGTGGCCAACTATGGCTTGAGTCCCAGACGTGGCAGCTTGAAAAATCACACTGGGCTCATGTGTGTTTGTGCCCAAAATGCTGAGAGGAGAATGGAAGAGAAGGGACTGCGGTGTGGTCACCCCCTTTTGGGGGTGATTTTTCATTTTCTCTTCTTCTGCCTCTCTCTAGCTACTACACATGCCCTATGGCAAAAACCTAAAAACAGA
>NW_006159539.1:8092838-8094869 GCF_000334495.1 Tupaia belangeri chinensis
AAGAAAAACCCCTCAAAAAAAAAAAAAAAAAAAAAACAGACAAACAAACAAAACTAACTTAAAGAAATATTAACTATACAAAGTGGTTACACATGAAGATGAGCATTATTTATAAAATGAAAAATTGGAACCCTTAATAAAGAATTTTAAAACATGTAATGTACTAAACTAAAAATAGAAAATAAAATTAAAGTAAAATATGAAACTACTGAAAATGATAACCGTTAAAATTTTAGAAAAATGAGAAATGATTATATTTCGATGTTAAACAAAGAAACAGCTGGGACCAGCAGATGGTGTCATGGTTATGTTGTCACTGGACTCCCACATAGTCAATTGCAGTTCGAGTCCTGGACCTGGTGGCTTGAAACTTACACAGGTACGTGTGCGTGTGCCCAAAACCCCGAGAAGAAAATGGAGGAGAAGGGATTATAGTATGGCCATCCCCTCTGGGAGTGATGTCTTGTTTTCTGTCTCTCTCTTCTCTGTCTTTCAGGTGAGCACACACACCCCATAGTGAAAATCTCTCTTAAAAAAAAAAGCCCCAAATTTACATATATGGTATAACTACACATGGAGATTTTAAGTTGTATTCACTGCTAAGAGTTATAGTGAGAATAAAATGAAAAGCTATATTTGAACCCTTGACAAACTATTAAGTGCGTTTTGTAGCATTCAATGAATGTGTGTAAGTTTTTTTTTGTTTTTTTTTTGAGAGAGGTTTTTGCTATAGGGCACGTGCGCTCGTCAGACAGACAGAGAGAGACAGAGAGACAGAAAGCAAGAAATCACCCCCCAGAGAGGATGGTCACGCCGCAATCCCTTCTCCTCCATTCTCCTCTTGGGATCTTGGCACACACGCACACGCGCCTAGCGTGAATTTAAGCCACCAGGTCCGGGACTCGAACCATGGTTGACTATGTGGGAGTCCAGAGACACAGCCATTATGCTAACTGCTGGCCCTCAATGTGTGTAAGTCTTTATTTTGTTGGTGTTATGACTGATGTGCAGGAGGATTTTCTTTCCACTTGTATATTCCTAATAGTTCATAATGAGCAAATATTCCTTTAGCTATGGGGAAATAAAATGATATAAACAAAAGTAAAGGCGGTCAGATGTTTGGATCCCCCATTAAATCAGCAAAGGGATGGGGATATGGGAGGGTGTCTTCTGATGCCTTGGCGCCTCCCTACTGGTCCAGTTACTCAGTCGGGATGGTGTAGGCACCTCCCCACAGCTCTGGGCAGGAAAGATGAGTAAAGAGCCCATGGCATGGAGAGGAAGGTGGCCGGACCCAACATGGCCAACTGCATGGTTTGAGTTTTGGACCTGGTGACTCAAGAAATACTCTGGACATGAGTGCACGCATGCCCAGAATCCTGAAAGGAGGAAGAAAAGGAGTAGAAAAGATTGCAGTGTAACTGTTCTCCATCGGGGGGGAGGGTGCTTCCTTCTCCCCTCTCTCTCTGGTGCATATGTACTCCCTCTGGCAAATTTTAAAAATGTGACTTACAATGTCCACGTGTATTTATACTGTACGTTTTTGTTTTAGATATTCGCTATAGGGCGCATGCACTCACCAAAGAGACAGAAAGCGAGAAATCACCTCCTGGGGTGATGGCCATGCCGCGATCTCTTCTCCTCCGTTCTCCTCCCAGGACTTGGGGCGTGCACACACACGTACCCTGCGTGAGTTTTAAGCTGCCGGATTTGAGATGCAAACCATGGTCGACTGCGTGGGAGTCAGCAGCATAACCATTACGCCATCTGCTGGTCTCATGTACATGTGATTTTTTTTTTTTAACATTGAAGCACAAGCATTTCACTAAAATTTTAGTGGTTATCATATTTTGTGATTTCTTATTTTCACTTTTAAAATATTTTTAGTTCATTTAGTACATTACATGTTTTAAAATTCTTTATTAAGGATCTAAGTTGTTTCCAATTTTTTATTTTATAAATAACGCTCTGATGAACATCTTTATGTGTAACTTTTTTCTTTTTCTTTTTCTTTTTTTTTTTTTTTGTAGG
>NW_006159539.1:8094978-8104409 GCF_000334495.1 Tupaia belangeri chinensis
CTTCTCCTCCATTCTCCTCTCGGGATCTTGGGCACGCACGCACACGCGCCCGGCGTGAGTTTTAAGCCACCAGGTCCAGGAAGCGAACCGCGGTCGACTACATGGGAATCCAGCGACATAGCCATTACGCTAACTGCTGGTTCCTTCACGTGTAACTTTGACCTCACGCGTCAAGATGGTCACCACGCTTAGAAAATCACACACAAACTTAAAATGATCAGACCAGCCAGGGAAGGCATAATCCAGAGCACAGCTTAAAGGTGGACTGAAGGAGATTGCTGTAGGCTTGCCTCCTCCTCTCAGCGGTGGCTGGGTGCTTGGCTAGGGAAGGTAATGACAGACTTCGTCAAGTCCAGCGACACCTGATTATGTTTTCGTATTAGTCAGTCATCAGCAGGGAATCATTGATTGTCGACTTTGTGTCCTGTCCACTTTTCCCTAATCCAGAAATGAGCAAACTGCACCTGTGATTGTCCTCTGGGCATGGACTGTGTGATCTGGGGGTGGTCATTGGGATAAGGGGCCTGATATTCTGATCCAGAGGATCCGTGAGAAGAAACAGAGTCTTCCTGCTGTTGCTTTCATCTCCCAGCCTCTTCCGTGGCCTGCAGCGTTTCCACCCTTGAGGGCAACGTGCATGCAAACTGCTTACCTGGGAGGCTGCTGCTTAGTACACAACCTTCTCAGTTTCATCCTTTAGACAGCACATCCTTCAAATGATCGTCTCCCAAGGGGTGACAGAGGGATTAAGAATCCTTAGTTTATTTTTCTAAGTTCATTTTTTTCTTTCATGAGAGAGAGATGGGGTGAGGCACCCCAAAAGGGTCTTGATAGTGTGATTTACCCCCAGTCTTAGCCAGCTTGGACCATACATGCCCAGTACGCTCAGGAAGTCCTGGGATATGAACCTGGGGCCTTTCTCACGTGGGTCCAGTTGTGTTACCACTGCAGCACTGCCTGGCCCTAGAGTGAGTCTACTTTTAAAAACAGTCCATGGGGGCCAGCAGGTGGACTCCCACATTGCCAACTGTGGTTCGAGTCCTGGACCCGGTGGCTTGAAAAATCACACTGGGCATGTATGAGTGCATGCTCGAAATCCCAGGAGAATGGAGGAGAAAGGATGGTGGTATGGCCCTCCCCGCTGGGGCTGATTTCTCACTTTCCTTCTCACCTTCTCTGGTGAGTGCACACACCCTATGACAGAAACCTAAAAACAAAACGAAATAAAAACTGTCCATGGCACGGGTGTTGGACCACGCGAGGTCTTTATGCAGTCTGATATACTCTGCCCAGTGAAGGGGGTCTCAGTCACTCCCTTTTCTGTACTGGATGTAGACAGGCATGGTGGCAGGGGAGGGCAGGTGGCAGGAGGTCTCTGCCGTCTCACTTTCTCTGTGTGTCAAAAGGTGACACTGGTTGCTTTGGGGCTGCAGGCAGTGTGCTGAGCCCTCTACAGAGCTCGTACTGGGGTCATCTGAACAAAGGCAGAGTCCGGTTCTCCCTTGCCCATCTGTGTTTCGGTGTGGACTCACGGTTAAGGAAATCATTTCCTGCCTTGTTGAATTCAGAACCCGGAGGCAGTTTAACCTTTGATGACTGAGTTAAACTCTTAAACGGGCTGAATAATCATTAGGATTTAAATGAAGGATTAGACACTCCACAAGGTTCCCAGTGCGAGTGCGCTCTGAGCACAGGAGGCTTGCGGGCTGTCAGCGTGGCAGGGAGGAACGTGATCTGCGTCTCCTGAGTCTCCGATCGGGCTGGCAAACATGGATCCCATCCCTGAACTTGTCACGGAGAATCCTCATTCATCTTAGCATAAAATCCAGGCACTTCTATGTACCCACGTGCCAATTAGCGCAAAGCAGGCTTGGCCAATATTTGAAAAATCAAATCTCTGGGACCAGCAGTTAGCGTAATGGCTATGTCGCTGGACTCCCACGTAGTCGACTGCGGTTCGAGTCCCGGACCCGGTGGCTTAAACTCACGCCGGGTGCATGTGCGTGCATGCCCAAGATCCCAAGAAGAGAATGGAGGAAAAGGGATTGTGGTGTGGCCATCCCCCTGGGGGGTGATTTCTCGCTTTCTGTCTCTCTGTCTCTGTCTGGCGAACACACGCACCCTATAGCAAAAAAACTCTCAAGAAAAAAGAAAAATCAAGTCTCTATCTTGGGCATAGGCAAGGTCGGACTGCTCTTAATGTTGATACTTAGGCCACGGTTCTGGTTTCACTGCTGCTGTGACCTTGCTATGTGAGCTCGGGCCAAAACTCCCCTTTCCTGGACTTTCTAAAAGAGACAGTTACCTAGGAGCAGCCGTCCTGCTCAAACTTGGATGATACTACTTTATATAGAACTTACGAGTTCCCGTTTTCCCCTTGGATGTGTTCTTGTGAAATAATCTTAACCTTCAAAGCGTCCATCTGCACAGCTCTTATATACAAATAGCATGTCAAGAGATCAAATCGTTCGCATTTCTGTCACACGGACAAAGCACTCCGCAAAATGACAAACATGCCACCGTCCCTGACCTTTTCGCCGTTGTATTCTGTAGCACACTAGTTCCACAATATTGAACACATCTTTTGGGGGAAAAAAGATGTTTGGGGTGGAATAACTTCGGTTAACGCTGTGTACTGTGTCACTTTCTTAAAAATATACAGTGCACACTAGCTTGGTGCTCTGAGAAGTCCTAATTAATGTTTTTTAACCAGCACTTTTTTTTTTTTTTGAGAGATTTTCGCGATAGGGCACGTGCGCTCGACAGACAGAGAGAGACATAGAGACAGAAAGCGAGAAATCACCCCCCAGGGGGGATGGTCACGCCGCAATCCCTTCTCCTCCATTCTCCTCCTGGGATCTTCGGCACGCACGCACATGCGCCCGGCGTGAGTTTTAACCCACTGGGTCCGGGACGCGAACCGCAGTCAATTACGTGGAAGTCCAACGACATAGCCGTTACACTAACTGCTGGTTCCCTTTAACCAGCACTTTAACATACCCAACCTTTCAGTCACAGTGATTGCATTTGCTCCACTTATAATTACCCCCCCCTACTCACTCTCCCTTTCCCTCAGTAGAGGGCATTTAGCCGCCATTTTGGATTGTGTGTCTCACTGCCTAGTGGCAGTTGATTGGACTAGAGGTGGCTACCTCACTCAGATGGGCCCGTCAGCTGCAGGGGTGCACCTTCGACCCACAGTGTGCACTAACTTAAGAAAGAGCATCAACGTGTAGAAGAAGCAAGAACCAATGAGCCAGCAGGTGGCATGGAGGTTAAGGTGCTGGATCCCACATGGCGGACTGCACAGTTTGAGGCCCAGAGCTAGTGGCTTGAAAATCACACCATGCATGTGTGCACGCATGCCCAAAATCCAGAGAACGAGAATGGAGGAGAAGAGATTGTGGTGTGGCCATCTCCCCTGGGGGAGTGATTTCTCATTCTCTCTCTCTTGGGCAAGCATACGTTTTTGCCCTATAGCAAAAAATCTAAAAAAGGAAGGAAGCTAGATGAACAGGAGAAATAAAAATGGCGGAGTATCTGCATGGCATCCCTGGGCAAGGTCCATCCTTAGGTCAGCTGTCTGTGGCTACCTGGGATTCTTCTGTGTCCTTAGAAGTTCTTTTATGCTCATGACACCATAAGTGGTTTCTGTAACTTACAATGGGGGGAAAGTTTTTTTTTTTTTTCTTTAGGAATGCCTAATAGCATTTCCTTGAACCTGCAGCATAATTTAGTCATTTCTTCTAGAGCACTTGGGAGCCACCGATAGGTTAAACCAGGGAGGGCTGTGGTGGTGAGAGTTGTATTATGGCCGAAGTTCAGCCCTGAGCTGGCTCATTTGTGGGAAAATAGGGTGGTTTGACTCTCAGTCATCTCTCAGGACAAGCGGTATGAAGGAAGCCTAACTAAGCAGAATTATGTCGGAAACAAGGGTAGAGCCATGTTGAAATGCAATTTGTTATTCTTTTGAAGATCAGCAAGGCTCAAAAGTGTATTAGTCATGTTTTGTTTTGTCTTTTTTTTTCCATGCTGGTTTGATATCTCAGGAAGTAGTGCCTGTTTGCTGGGGAGAAATGCCTAGGTTCAACCTTTTCCTAGAAATGATAAGCTCGCCTGTGAACATGTGTTTCACGTGCAGGTTAACCAGTCAGTTCACAGCTCACACCCCAACCCCTCTTTCATCGAATTCCCAAAGCCAATATATCCCCTGCTTTGAAGCAAACCAGGGCCGGGTAACAGATACATAGGAGTAGCCCCTCTGGCACAAAGCCCACCAGAATTATTCAGATTCAATCCTAAATCGTTTCCCTGTACTACCTTTCTTTCCCTGCAGAAACCCCGATAACAGCTGTGGCCTCAGCCCTCCCTCGTCCCTTCTGCTTCCCGAGCAACCCTGGTGCTTCCTCCTGCAGCCCTGCCTGGCGTGCTGTGCCTCCCGTCTCCAGGGAACCGTGAGTAACATGAACCTTCTCTTTCAATGGTGTTGGCCTCTTCGCGTTGTCAAATAGCCAGTCATCTTTATAAATTAAGACCTGGGCACATATTTTAAAAAGCAGCTGGGAGAAGGAACCAACCTGTGAGCTTTCATTCCTTCTGTCATAAAATCTCGAAGAGTACGGAAATACAACTTTTTTTTGAAACCAAAGAAATTAAAGTTCAGAAAGTATAGATAACTCGACCCACGGTCATATAGTGCCAGTGGACACAGACTCAAAACCATGCCCTCATTCAAGGCAAAAGCGCACACACAATATTTTTTTAAGAGGCTGAATTCCGTTTATTTTTTCAACTGTAGGTTTCAGTTTTATACAGTATTGTTGACTTTCTCTAATGATATTAATAAATGAGCAACAGGTATGTGTTCATTTTTCCCACCTCCTTACTTCTTGGCTCCTGATTTATATTACTGCATCATATAAATCAAAAACCGTCATGATAAAAAACATAACTACGATTGTTATTATATAATCAATTTAATAAAGAAGCACACCCTCTTAATCACAACTGAGATTGAAGGTCCCTGACTCACATTATGTGAGGGGCTGGACACACGGGAGTGAAAATGACCAGTGTTATTTTCCTGTCATTAGGGAGTTCACATTTATTTTAGTAGGGAGAAAGACATGGGTAAAATTATTCTGCAGATAAGGCTGGCAGGATGGCGTGAGAATAATGCGTTGCTCAAGTGCTGCTGGATCCATAGGTTGGCTCCTAGGTTGACCTACATGCGTCAGGTGAATGCGTTCTTTATCCATCCTGGCTGGCTAGAAGGACGGCTGCAGGATTGTGGCATGGGACCCTGTTGAGAGTACTTGTCCTTTCCTCTTACTCTCACGAAAGAAATAACCAAAACAAACAGACAAACACTCTACAAATAAATGTGTATTTTAAAGTGAACCAAGTGCCAAAAGCTCAAGGTAGCCCAGGAGATAATTTTCAAGGGGAAGTAGCCTGGGGTTGGAAGAAGGTTAGCAAATTTTCATAACTGGTGGCTCTCAGTAAGGCTGATTTAAAAAGTAGAAAGAAATGGATGAAGTTACTGTTAATAATGTATTTTATGTAACCCAGTAGTGCCACAATGTCTCAATACCTGATTAGTATAAAGTACTTCTACAAGGTATTACACATTCTTGTTTTCATAGTAAGTCTCTGAAATCCAGAGTTCTCACTTAAAACACATCCCAGTTCAGACGAGCCATATTTCAGATGTTCAGTCTGACTGGCGTCTGTAATGTTCCACATGGAACAACATATGAGTGATGGGTTATTCAGTTCAGACTTACAGGTAGACCATTAGACTCCCTCAGCCCTTCAGAGATACAATGTTGCCTCTATTGCTAACATGAAATATTAATGTGATGTCGGGGATCATTCCTGTGTAGGTAAAAAATTTTTTCTACTGGTTGCTTTTAAGTTTTTCTTTTGTTTTCAGTACTTCACGCTTTAAATATAATGTTGCTGAAATTATATTTTTCTCCTGATGATTCAGTATGCTGTTCAGAGACCCATGTCTTTGAAAACTTGGGGGCAGTTTGAACCATTTTTGGTGAATAATGCTTCTCTGTTTTTTCTGCGTCTATTTGTAGAACTGGTATGAGATAGCTTGAACTTCTCATTCCGTTCTCCAGGTCTCTTAGCGGCTCTTTGATCATTTTTATTCTTTTTCTAAAATTTTTATTCTTTCTAAATTCCCTGCTGCCATATTTTGAGTAGTTCTGTAGTTCTTTATTCTGGTTTACTTATTTTTTTTACCAACTGTTCTATTTAATCTGCTTCTGGAATATGCATTGTGTTTTTTATTTCACTTACTAAGTTTTCCATGTCTACAAACTGCATTTTATTCTCTTTAAAATAGAAGGAAGGGGTCAGCAGGTGGTATGGTAGTTAAGGTGTTGGACTCCCATATGGCGAACTATAGTGTGAGTCCCAGACCTGGCAGCTTGAAAATCATACCCGTGTGTGTGTGAGATTGCCCAAAAATCCCAGGAGGAGAATGGAGAAAAAGGGATTACAGCATGACCATCTCATCGGGGGAGGTGATTTCTCACTTTCCCTCTGTCTCTCTTAGGTGAGCACACATGCCCTGTGGTAAAAACCTTTGAAAATAATACAATTAAAATAAAGTACAAAGGAACTTCAACAACTTTGTGAAGAAATGGAATTAAAGTAATAGCAGTTGCAAAAAATTTTTTGAAGCCTATGTGCAGTTTTATCATAACATTTTTCATAACTTTATGAAGGTATCTTTATGTCGTTTTTTTCTTTTAATAACTTATTATTGGGACCAGCAGATGGTGTAATGGTTACATTTCTGAACTCCCACATAGTCGACTGTGGTTCAAGTCTTGAACCGAGTGGCTTAAAACTCACACCAGGCAGTTGTGCTTGCGTGCCCAAGATCTCGAGAAAAGAACGAAGGAGAAGGGATTGTGACATGGCCATCACCCTTGGGGGGTGGTTTCTTGCTTTCTTCCTGTCTCTCTGGTGAGCGCACATGCCCTATAGCAAAAATCTCTCTCTCAAAAACAAACAAACAAAAAATAACCTATTCTTTCATTATAAGATTCCATTTTTAATTCTTTTGCTTATTTCATGGTCTCCTTAACTCCACTTTTCCATTTGACATATTTACAGACCCTGCCATCGTTGTAGTTTATGGTCTCACTGGAGTCATCATTTTTGTTGTGAATTCATCTTCAGTAGGCATTGTTTTATCCATAGTGTGTTCTGCAGGTATCTCTGTAGTGGGATTTTATTTTTGCATTTTTAAGAGTTCCAGAAGTTTTCCTGATTCAGGACTAGTTTCGTATTGCTTTCTTAGTTTGAGAATTTCTTCAAGTGAATGGCATAATTTTGGACTGTAATCATAGTTTCTATGTTTTCGTTTCTTTTCTTTTGAAAGCATTATTTACTTAATTTTATTATTATTATTTTAGTTTGAGAGAGAGAGGGAAAGTGAGAAAGCAAGCTGCCAGGTCTGGGACCCAAACTGCTGTTGGTCATGTGGGTGTCCAATGCCTCAACCACCACACCCACCTGCCAGCCCCTAGGGTTTACTTATTATTATTATTGTTTATTCTGGGCTCTAGGATTCATGCAAGAGTTTATATTTAGCTTCCCATTCCTAGGTTTGATGTCTCACTCAGGAGTCAGAACCCTAGAATTTATGTTTGGGCTTACAACCCACAGGAGCTGTGATCGATGAACTCTCATTTACTACAATCACTTGGCTTGAGTTCTCTTTTTATTTTTATACTCTCGGGCTTTCCCTTTCATGTTCCTTTCTAAGTTCAGTCTTATATGTTTTGTTTTGTGATTTTTGCCATAGAACTCACGGGCTCACTAGAGAGAAACAGAGAGGGAAAGTGAGAAATCACACCGCAGGGGGTATGGTCTCTTCTCCATTCTCCTCCTGGGATGTTGGGCACACATGCACACACACCCAGCACAATTTTCAAGCTACCAGGTCCAGGACTCGAATCATGGTCGGCCATGTGGGAGGACAGTGCCTTAACCACCATGAGTATTATCTTCTTTTCAAAATTATTTTATTTTATTTATTATTATTATTGTTATTTAATTTGACCAGCGAGAAAGAGAGGGAAAATGAGAAAGCAAGCCACCAGGTACAGGACTTGAACTCTGGTCGGCCATATGAGAGTCTAGCACCTCAACCACACGCCACCTGCTGGTCCCAGACTTACAGTTTTCTATGCCCTTTCCCACAGTTTCTGTTTGTCATAGAAAGAAGGGCGTTTGTGTCTTCTCAACCTATCCATTTCCTAGAAGCCTACCATGTGTTGCTTTTGTCTTTTAAATCAGAGGTAAGAAGTCTTTCTTCCATTGTTTCTGCATATAGTAGTTCATATTCCATATAATAGTTTAAACAATCTTTTCCATTTAAATGCTGTCAAGACAAAACATTTATATAACCATGTTATTATGTTGTTTATGACAGGTCTTTTTATTTTTTGGAGAGGTTTTTGCTATAGAGCGTGTGTGCTCGCAGAAAGACAGAAAGTGAGAAATTACCCACCCCTGCTGGGGGGGGGGTGATGGCCACACTGCAATCCCTTCTCCTCCATTCTCTTCTCAGGATCTTGGGCGTGCGTCCACACATGCCCAGCATGAGTTTAAGCCACCGGGTCCAGGACTCGAACCGCAGTTAACTCCATGGGAGTCCAGCGACATAGCCACTATGCTAACTGCTAGTCCCATTGTTCATGACAGGTGTTAAAAGAAACCCATTTATAGATTTTCCTTGGTAGAGTAAAGGAGGAAAAGGCTACACGTGTGATTTAGAAGCAGAGAGGATCCAGGGTCGGCCTGTGGCCTGGTGGTTAAGACAGCCACATCCCACAGGGCCAACCATGCAGTTCGAATCCTGTACCCAGTAACTTGAAGGGCACGCTGTGTGCATATGCATGTGTACCCAAAATCCGGGAAGGAGGGAGAAACGGACGAGGGATGTGGCATGACCACGCCCCCATGGGGGTTGCTTTCTTGTTCTTTCTCCCCAACTCCCGTCTCTACCCAGTGAACTGTCTTCCAGCAAATTAAGTAAAAAAGACTCTGATAGGGTTCAAACCGTAGCCAGACTCAGGCTCCGTGACCATGACTTTGGAATCCAAGCACTATGAGAACAGGGTCTTTACTGTCTTGATTTGTTTTATTATAATCCCCTGTGCCTGGAATAAAGTCAGTAATAAATAATCATTGAATGGTCAGATAAGCAAATCATTTAAATTCTCTGAGCCTTCACGTCCTTATCTGTAGACCGAGAGTGACCCTGCAAACCTGTGGCGGTGTGGCCCAGCTTAGTGGAGGTGCCAAACATACTGTGTGTGGTTCTATTAATAGAGAAGGAAGAGCATGGTTGGATTCAGAGAGTGATCCATCTAGATCATAGGAGATTTTTTTTTTTTTTT
>NW_006159539.1:8105440-8119868 GCF_000334495.1 Tupaia belangeri chinensis
GCAATCCCTTCTCTTCCATTCTCCTCTCGGGATCTTGGGCACGCACACACACACGCCCAGTGTGAGTTTAAGCCACCAGGTCCGGGACTCAAACCGCGGTCGACTATGTGGGAGTCCAGCGACATAGCCATTACGCTGGTCCCAGTAACATTTTTTTTTTTTAATTTTGCCAGACAGCATGTGCTCTGGAAAGGTTGAGAAAGCAGGGCCAGCAGGTAACAAATTTAAGGTGCTGGATTTCTACATGGCATGGCTAGCTATAGTGTGAGTCCCAGACCTGGCAGCTTGAAAATCATACCCGTGTGTGTGTGAGATTGCCCAAAAATCCCAGGAGGAGAATGGAGAAAAAGGGATTGCAGCATGACCATCTCACCGGGGAGGTGATTTCTCACTTTCCCTCTGTCTCTCTTAGGTGAGCACACATGCCCTGTGGTAAAAACCTTTGAAAATAATACAATTAAAATAAAGTACAAAGGAACTTCAACAACTTTGTGAAGAAATGGAATTAAAGTAATAGCAGTTGCAAAAAATTTTTTGAAGCCTATGTGCAGTTTTATCATAACATTTTTCATAACTTTATGAAGGTATCTTTATGTCGTTTTTTTCTTTTAATAACTTATTATTGGGACCAGCAGATGGTGTAATGGTTACATTTCTGAACTCCCACATAGTCGACTGTGGTTCAAGTCTTGAACCGAGTGGCTTAAAACTCACACCAGGCAGTTGTGCTTGCGTGCCCAAGATCTCGAGAAAAGAACGAAGGAGAAGGGATTGTGACATGGCCATCACCCTTGGGGGGTGGTTTCTTGCTTTCTTCCTGTCTCTCTGGTGAGCGCACATGCCCTATAGCAAAAATCTCTCTCTCAAAAACAAACAAACAAAAAATAACCTATTCTTTCATTATAAGATTCCATTTTTAATTCTTTTGCTTATTTCATGGTCTCCTTAACTCCACTTTTCCATTTGACATATTTACAGACCCTGCCATCGTTGTAGTTTATGGTCTCACTGGAGTCATCATTTTTGTTGTGAATTCATCTTCAGTAGGCATTGTTTTATCCATAGTGTGTTCTGCAGGTATCTCTGTAGTGGGATTTTATTTTTGCATTTTTAAGAGTTCCAGAAGTTTTCCTGATTCAGGACTAGTTTCGTATTGCTTTCTTAGTTTGAGAATTTCTTCAAGTGAATGGCATAATTTTGGACTGTAATCATAGTTTCTATGTTTTCGTTTCTTTTCTTTTGAAAGCATTATTTACTTAATTTTATTATTATTATTTTAGTTTGAGAGAGAGAGGGAAAGTGAGAAAGCAAGCTGCCAGGTCTGGGACCCAAACTGCTGTTGGTCATGTGGGTGTCCAATGCCTCAACCACCACACCCACCTGCCAGCCCCTAGGGTTTACTTATTATTATTATTGTTTATTCTGGGCTCTAGGATTCATGCAAGAGTTTATATTTAGCTTCCCATTCCTAGGTTTGATGTCTCACTCAGGAGTCAGAACCCTAGAATTTATGTTTGGGCTTACAACCCACAGGAGCTGTGATCGATGAACTCTCATTTACTACAATCACTTGGCTTGAGTTCTCTTTTTATTTTTATACTCTCGGGCTTTCCCTTTCATGTTCCTTTCTAAGTTCAGTCTTATATGTTTTGTTTTGTGATTTTTGCCATAGAACTCACGGGCTCACTAGAGAGAAACAGAGAGGGAAAGTGAGAAATCACACCGCAGGGGGTATGGTCTCTTCTCCATTCTCCTCCTGGGATGTTGGGCACACATGCACACACACCCAGCACAATTTTCAAGCTACCAGGTCCAGGACTCGAATCATGGTCGGCCATGTGGGAGGACAGTGCCTTAACCACCATGAGTATTATCTTCTTTTCAAAATTATTTTATTTTATTTATTATTATTATTGTTATTTAATTTGACCAGCGAGAAAGAGAGGGAAAATGAGAAAGCAAGCCACCAGGTACAGGACTTGAACTCTGGTCGGCCATATGAGAGTCTAGCACCTCAACCACACGCCACCTGCTGGTCCCAGACTTACAGTTTTCTGTGCCCTTTCCCACAGTTTCTGTTTGTCATAGAAAGAAGGGCGTTTGTGTCTTCTCAACCTATCCATTTCCTAGAAGCCTACCATGTGTTGCTTTTGTCTTTTAAATCAGAGGTAAGAAGTCTTTCTTCCATTGTTTCTGCATATAGTAGTTCATATTCCATATAATAGTTTAAACAATCTTTTCCATTTAAATGCTGTCAAGACAAAACATTTATATAACCATGTTATTATGTTGTTTATGACAGGTCTTTTTATTTTTTGGAGAGGTTTTTGCTATAGAGCGTGTGTGCTCGCAGAAAGACAGAAAGTGAGAAATTACCCACCCCTGCTGGGGGGGGGGGATGGCCACACTGCAATCCCTTCTCCTGCATTCTTCTCAGGATCTTGGGCGTGCGTCCACACATGCCCAGCATGAGTTTAAGCCACCGGGTCCAGGACTCGAACCGCAGTTAACTCCATGGGAGTCCAGCGACATAGCCACTATGCTAACTGCTAGTCCCATTGTTCATGACAGGTGTTAAAAGAAACCCATTTATAGATTTTCCTTGGTAGAGTAAAGGAGGAAAAGGCTACACGTGTGATTTAGAAGCAGAGAGGATCCAGGGTCGGCCTGTGGCCTGGTGGTTAAGACAGCCACATCCCACAGGGCCAACCATGCAGTTCGAATCCTGTACCCAGTAACTTGAAGGGCACGCTGTGTGCATATGCATGTGTACCCAAAATCCGGGAAGGAGGGAGAAACGGACGAGGGATGTGGCATGACCACGCCCCCATGGGGGTTGCTTTCTTGTTCTTTCTCCCCAACTCCCGTCTCTACCCAGTGAACTGTCTTCCAGCAAATTAAGTAAAAAAGACTCTGATAGGGTTCAAACCGTAGCCAGACTCAGGCTCCGTGACCATGACTTTGGAATCCAAGCACTATGAGAACAGGGTCTTTACTGTCTTGATTTGTTTTATTATAATCCCCTGTGCCTGGAATAAAGTCAGTAATAAATAATCATTGAATGGTCAGATAAGCAAATCATTTAAATTCTCTGAGCCTTCACGTCCTTATCTGTAGACCGAGAGTGACCCTGCAAACCTGTGGCGGTGTGGCCCAGCTTAGTGGAGGTGCCAAACATACTGTGTGTGGTTCTATTAATAGAGAAGGAAGAGCATGGTTGGATTCAGAGAGTGATCCAACTAGATCATAGGAGATTTTTTTTTTTTTTTTGCTATAGGGTTCATGCACTCACCAGAAAGACAGAGAGAGAGAGAGAGCGAGAGAGAGCGAGAAATCACTCTCCAGAAGGGTTGGCCACACCACAATCCCTTCTCTTCCATTCTCCTCTCAGGATCTTGGGCACGCACGCACATGTGCCCAGCGTGAGTTTTAAGCCACCAGATCCAGGACTCGAACCACGATCGACTACATGGGAGTCCAGCAACATAGCCATTATGCTAACTGCTGGTCCTGTAGGAGATATTTTTTTAACTAAACTTTTACTGATGCCTTCCAGGCTCTATGAATCCCCGTCATTCGGATTGTCCCGCTCGCCTCTGATCTGTCTGCATCTCTTGGCTGAGAAGGCCGTTAAATGGTGTGTAGCTCTCAGGGCCCCGGCCCCGGAGCACTTATCTTCTTGTCCTTCATGCAGTGCCCTTTCATGTGTTCCTCCCCTCGTGATTAGGGCTTGTTGTTCTTGTCATCCTTTCCCTTTAGAAGCCAACGCCTCGCTCGCTGTCTGCTGTCACCCTTAGCTTTCCCTTGACATCCTTTGAATGCATTTCAAAGGTCAGTTTGGAATCAAATCGCGTCCTCCCTCCCTCTCCTGTTCCTGTAACTACATTGTCTCTGCAACAGAAAGCCACTGTTGAAATCCTTTTCATTCTTCAGTGACTTACCTCTGTTATCAGCCGTGCTTTCTAGAACAGCTTAAACTCACGTGTGAGTTAGAAGACCTCCATAAGGGGAGCTTTGTTTGGTTTATTACACTTTTTAATCTGCGCACTGATTTTCAACTCAGGAACAGCCCGGTTAGTTGATTATTGTCTACCGTGTGTCCATGGCTCTATCAAGTCTGGTGGGGGCACATGAGGTGGAAGTTCCAGCCTCTGACCTTGAGAAGAAGATGTTTTCCTTGGAGGACAAACTGTTGGTGGAATTATAGGGTAGGATGGGATAATCTGTAATCAAGTGGGAACTTGTCTCCCTCAGACTCAGTGCTCCATGGATTCAGAGGCAAGAGAGAGCCTCCTGGGCTGAGGTCATCCGTGGTGCTTCATGGAGCTGACAGGTCTGCAGCCAGGCCGTGGAGAAGAGGGAAAGTTTTAACAGGGGGGACAGATTATAAATGTAGCGTTAGTAACCTCTGCATGGTGTCCCTGTGGGTGGAGAGCAGACTCGCTAGTTCAGAGCAGAATTTACACCGGGTGGGCTAAGGTGGGCTGATTAGAAAAGAGTTTTTCTTTTCCTTTCTTCCTTGCTTTCTTCCTTCCTTTCTTCTCTCCTCTCTTCTCCTCTCCTCTCCTCTCCTCTCTCCTCCCTCCCTTCCCTCTCTCCCTCAATAATCATTGAATGGTCAGATAAGCAAATCATTTAAATTCTCTGAGCCTTCACGTCCTTATCTGTAGACCGAGAGTGACCCTGCAAACCTGTGGCGGTGTGGCCCAGCTTAGTGGAGGTGCCAAACATACTGTGTGTGGTTCTATTAATAGAGAAGGAAGAGCATGGTTGGATTCAGAGAGTGATCCATCTAGATCATAGGAGATTTTTTTTTTTTTTTTGCTATAGGGTTCATGCACTCACCAGAAAGACAGAGAGAGAGAGAGAGCGAGAGAGAGCGAGAAATCACTCTCCAGAAGGGTTGGCCACACCACAATCCCTTCTCTTCCATTCTCCTCTCAGGATCTTGGGCACGCACGCACATGTGCCCAGCGTGAGTTTTAAGCCACCAGATCCAGGACTCGAACCACGATCGACTACATGGGAGTCCAGCAACATAGCCATTATGCTAACTGCTGGTCCTGTAGGAGATATTTTTTTAACTAAACTTTTACTGATGCCTTCCAGGCTCTATGAATCCCCGTCATTCGGATTGTCCCGCTCGCCTCTGATCTGTCTGCATCTCTTGGCTGAGAAGGCCGTTAAATGGTGTGTAGCTCTCAGGGCCCCGGCCCCGGAGCACTTATCTTCTTGTCCTTCATGCAGTGCCCTTTCATGTGTTCCTCCCCTCGTGATTAGGGCTTGTTGTTCTTGTCATCCTTTCCCTTTAGAAGCCAACGCCTCGCTCGCTGTCTGCTGTCACCCTTAGCTTTCCCTTGACATCCTTTGAATGCATTTCAAAGGTCAGTTTGGAATCAAATCGCGTCCTCCCTCCCTCTCCTGTTCCTGTAACTACATTGTCTCTGCAACAGAAAGCCACTGTTGAAATCCTTTTCATTCTTCAGTGACTTACCTCTGTTATCAGCCGTGCTTTCTAGAACAGCTTAAACTCACGTGTGAGTTAGAAGACCTCCATAAGGGGAGCTTTGTTTGGTTTATTACACTTTTTAATCTGCGCACTGATTTTCAACTCAGGAACAGCCCGGTTAGTTGATTATTGTCTACCGTGTGTCCATGGCTCTATCAAGTCTGGTGGGGGCACATGAGGTGGAAGTTCCAGCCTCTGACCTTGAGAAGAAGATGTTTTCCTTGGAGGACAAACTGTTGGTGGAATTATAGGGTAGGATGGGATAATCTGTAATCAAGTGGGAACTTGTCTCCCTCAGACTCAGTGCTCCATGGATTCAGAGGCAAGAGAGAGCCTCCTGGGCTGAGGTCATCCGTGGTGCTTCATGGAGCTGACAGGTCTGCAGCCAGGCCGTGGAGAAGAGGGAAAGTTTTAACAGGGGGGACAGATTATAAATGTAGCGTTAGTAACCTCTGCATGGTGTCCCTGTGGGTGGAGAGCAGACTCGCTAGTTCAGAGCAGAATTTACACCGGGTGGGCTAAGGTGGGCTGATTAGAAAAGAGTTTTTCTTTTCCTTTCTTCCTTGCTTTCTTCCTTCCTTTCTTCTCTCCTCTCTTCTCCTCTCCTCTCCTCTCCTCTCTCCTCCCTCCCTTCCCTCTCTCCCTCCCTCCCTTCCTTTCTTAAAGAGAGATTTTTGCTATTGTATTCACTGGAGAGACAGAGAAAGACATACAGAGAAAGTGAGAAATCACTTCCCAGGGAGGATACCACGCTGCAGTCCCTTCTCCTCCATTTTTCTCTCGAGATCTTGGGCCTGCACATACATGCACCTGGTATGAGTTTTAATCCGCTGGATCCAGGACTTGAACCATGGTCAACAACATGGGAGTCCAGCAATGTAACCATTATGCCATCTGCTGGTCCTTTCTGAGTTTTTTTTTCTTTTTTTTTTTTTTTTTTGGCTCTAGGGTGCAAGCACTCATGGGAAAGAGACAGATACAAAGTGAGAAATCTCCACAAATGGGGATGGCCATGCTGCAATCCCTTCTCCTCCATTCTCCTCTCGGGATTTTGAGCACACACATGTGCTCAGTGTGTATTCCAAGCCATTGGGTCCGAGACTCAAACCACACCTTCAGCTAAGTGGGATCTAGGACTTTAAACTTCACACCATCTGCTGGCCCCAGAGAAGGCGTTAACAGAGAGGCACTCTGTCTAGAGGAAAATATACATCTTAGTCTTTTTTTTTTCATTTAATTTAATACAAATAACACAAATGAACACACATACCCTATGGCAAAACCCTTAAAAGTATAATTAATTAGTTAATTAATTTCATACCCACTCTGGCCACTCTGGACTAGCTAAAGACTGCTCAGGGGAACCAGCAGTTAGCATAATGCCTATGTCGCTGGACTCCCACGTAGTCGACCACGGTTCGTGTCCCGAACCCGGCGGCTTAAACTCACGCCGGGCGCATGTGCTTGCATGCCCAAGATCCCTAGAGGGGAATGGAGGAGAAGGGATTGCGGCATGACCATCCCCCCTGGGGGGTGATTTCTCGCTTTCTGTCTTTATGCCTCTCTCTGTCTGTCTGGCGAGCACATGCGCCCTATAGCAAAAACCTTTCAAAAAAAAAACAAAGATAGATGAAATGATTTTCATGGGCTAATGTGTCAGTTTAGACACAGACTAAGGCGGGTCAGGAACCTTTCACCTTTGAATGAACGGTGCTTGCTGGATTTCGCTAACCTGCTCTCTCATCAGTGAGGGCAGTGCTTTGCCCAGACCCAGGCTCCACCAGGGTGTGAAGGAGCTCAAAGAGTTTTTCACAAAAGCCTTTGGTTTTCTGTCATGGTAATGGCTCAGAACTGACAACGCCAGCAGGAAATAATACACTGGGAGGCGGAGGACTTAGGAAAGGGGCTGCCCCGCGTTTTATTTGAGAGGTCTCCATGGTACGACACGAATCCTATACACAGGCACGCACGGACGTGACCTGACCTTGCCTTGGTAACCAGGGAGATGGCTGAGACTCGGTTTAAAGGGCTACCGAGAGGACGGCTCTGAGAATTAATCAGCGAGTTAATAGTAACAGCAGTAGGAAGAGAGAGGGAGAGAGAGAGATGTTTTTTCCAGACCTTTCTGACCTCTGTATTCTATTATTCTATTAGACTTGTAATCTCAAAGCCTTTGCCTCCCTCTGCCCACTGCGACACCGCGGAGGTCTCAGGCAGTGGCCACGCTAGACTCTTGCTGTGGCCTAAATCTACACCCTTTCCGTGACGCCAAGTGATAGCAAGTGGAAAAGCAATTGTCACGTGCCAAAGCTGACCAAGGATTCGGTGCCACGGGCCGTGACTGAGTGTCCCCCATCTCCTCTGAGTTAGGCAGACATTCCGAATTGGCCACGTGCAGAGAAACTGCTTAGACTACAGGAAACACATCACCGGCCAACCAGTGGCTGGGCCCAGATGCCTCACAGTTCATGCCAACGCAGGGACAGGGCAGGACAGAAACCAGTGCCAAGGAAACCCAGAGATGCTGTCTGTTTTGGGGCTCCTGGAATCTTAGCTACATGCAACAACTGGTGCGTCTTAAGGATAGCGAGTTGCCTTTTGTTTGAAAGTAAAGTAATTACTTTGGCTTTAAGCAAATCCATTAAAGGGAAAATAAAACCCACAAGATCTGGAGAGAGAGAGAAGTTGAATATGAAGAGCCCTGGACTTGGGGGGGTGTGCATGCCCAAAATCCAAAAGGAGGGAAACAGTGGAAGGGATTACGGTACCACCATTCCCCATGAGTGGGTTGCTTTCTCCTCTGGGTCTGGGACTCGAGGGCACACATGGAACCAGCAGTTAGCGTAATGGCTATGTCGCTGGACTCCCATGTAGTCGACCATGGTTTGAGTCCCGGACCCGGTGCCTTAAACACACTGGGCACATGTGCGTGCATGCACAAGATCCCGAGAGGAGAATGGAAGAGAAGGGATTACTGCCTGGCCACCCCCGGGGGTGATTTCTCGCTTTCTGTCTCTCTGTCTCTCTCTGTCTGGTGAGTGCACGCACCCTATAGCAAAAACCTCTCTCCAAAAAAAAAAAAAAAAGGGCATACGTAATGACCTTCAGCCCAGCAAGTTCCAGGCTGGGGGGTGGGGGGAGCAACTATCTCACTGTTACCTACGTGGACCAAGGTGACAGCCCTTGGTCACTGGCTAGCTAGGATGGAAGAGCAGAAAAAAATAATATGTGGAAACACACTGGAATGGACAGTCCTTTGGGAAAAAATAATACACAGAGCATGGCTTGTTCCAGGGCTCACATTTGGGTACTCTGCTCTCTTACAAAAGGCTGCTTGCGGGGCACAGAGAAGATACAGACGTGAAGCAGGTGCCACTTTTGCACAGCTGTTCTCCAGACCCTGCCAAGCAGAAGCCGGGGGTGCAACTGTGTCTTGTAATCAATCACCCCAGGCCTGTCAGGCTGCAGGTTTGCGCGCAGTTCTGTGTGCCGGATCTTGATGGGGTCTTTTAAGTGCAGTGCCTGGGATAGGTCAGCCCCAGGGAATGGGACCACAGTTTCCCCGGATGTGAGAAGGGGCCAGGCCCGCAGCCACCAGGAGTGGGAACAGTGTGATCGCTCCTTAATTGGAGTCGGTAGGAAGCCTGGCCTGGTTCCAGCAGCACCAAGTGCCAGAAGAACGATTATGTGCAAGGCTGGTGGTCACAGTGTTGATCTTAAGCCATGTGCACCCACTACAGCCAGTTCTGCCACGGTGTCCTCAGGTGCTCCCGCCAGGGGAGGATGGGTACCCTGTTGGCATGAAGGGCTCACCCTCTAGACCTGCCGTTGGATCCCAGTGGGCTTTCATCTTGCTTTTCTTTGTTTCTGTCACTTGACTGCTGGCCGTCCCCATGTTTTCCTCCTCCCTACCTTAGCTCATTCTATTCCCTTTGTCCTAGAAGCTTTTCCAGTGATGTTGTGCCCTAGCATCCCATCCTAGCTTTCCCTCCAGTGCCGCCTCCTCCAGGAAGCCTTCTAATCTCTCCCAGATGGGAAAGTGAGTCTGCCAGGGGGGCAGCGTTGTGTGTCACAGGTATTGCAACCACTCCTGAAGCTTTGAAAAGGGAGTTATGCCCCTCAGCTGAGCTCACTTTCAAGCGAGAGAAACAGCAAGCCCCAGGGAATGGGACCACCTGTCCATGCAGCCCTCCCATAGGAGCACTGCTCTGGCGTGGGGTAGCCTAGAGGGGCTGGGATCTGGGCTGGGAGCTCCTCAGCCGGAGCAGTGAGCCACAGAGCAAGGTGCTGTTCACATTCCAAAAAAAAGTATTTATTTATTTATTTGCTAGAGGGCATGAGTGCTCACCAGAGAGAGAGGGAGAAGCACCACCCCATAGGGCACGGTCATGAAGGTTCCTCCATTCCATTTCTCCCTCCTGCCAGGATTTTGGGCACACACACCCAGAGTGTTTCCCAAACCGCTGGGGCCAGGACTCTGACTACACCGTCGGCCATGTTGGATTCAACTACCTCAACCACTAGGCCAGAGGGCCGCCCTGTTTACACTTAAGTAGAGATTACTCCAGGGGACCAGCAGGTATTTTGGTGGCTAAGGCGCTGGACACTCCCACATGGTCGACCACAGTTCAAGTCCCAGACCTGGTGGCTTGCTTTCTTGCTCGCTCTCTCTCTCTCTCTATGTCTCTGTCTGGTCAAAATAAAATATATGAATGAATAATTTAAAAATTAAATAAATAATTCTTTAAAAAAAAAACAAAGATTACCCCAAATTTCAGGTGCTTCTTTGAGAAATCTGTGCATATGAAATGCAAATCTCACTCATCATGTCCCCATATATAAATGTATAGGGAACCAGCAGTTAGCGTAATGGCTATGTCGCTGGACTCCCACGTAGTCGACTGCGGTTCACGTCCCGGACCCGGTGGCTTAGAACTCACGCCGGGCGCGTGTGTGTGCGTGCCTAAGATCCTGAGAGGAGAATGGAGGAGAAGGGATTGCGGCGTGACCATCCCCCCTGGGGGGGTGATTTCTTGCTTTCTGTCTCTATGTCTCTCTCTGTCTGGTGAGTGCATGAGCCTTATAGCGAAAACCTCTCAAAAAAAAATGTATATACAAATATTTGTTTCATTCTTAAACCACAGTGAATGACTTTGGCAACTGGAGGACAGCCCACCCCCACCCCACTAAGTTCCAATAAAAAGAGTCACTGTGAATGCATTTACTTCCGTTTTTTAACATGCAGATGTTTTAGCATAACCATAATTATAATTTCTTATCTTCCTTTTCACTCCTAATGATATCAGTATTAAAATAACAGTTTTTAAAACTGTGATTTACAGAAAGGTTCATTTCTCAGAAATTTGATGTAAACTCATTAAACAATCATTTGAGAAGGAAGCAAAATTTAAAAGAGAACCACACGGCAAGCAACTAAAGCTTACATCTTCCATGTTCTTAGACCCAGAGTTTAAAAAATCTATTATATAATCAAACTCCAGATGCAATTTTGTATCCTTTTTTAAAAACCAAAGGCAAAAGTCTTTGTCTGGGCCAACCAGTGGAGTGATGTTTAAGACGCTGGATCCCACAGGGCTGACTACGCAGCCATGAGTTCTGGAGCTTGAAGGACACTCAGGCGCATGTGTGTGTATGCCAAAAATCCTGAGGGAACGGAGAAGGGATTGCTGTGTGGTTATTCAGTCCTCCTGGCGGGCCATGTGAGTTCCTTTCTTTTTTGTTTTTTTTTGAGGTTTTCATGTGCCAGACAGAGAGAGACATAGAGACAGAAAGCGAGAAATCACCCCCCAGGGGGGATGGTCACGCCGCAATCCCTTCTCCTCTGTTCTCCTCTCAGGATCTTGGGCACGCACGCACACGCGCCCAGCGTGAGTTTTAAGCCACCGGGTCCGGGACACGAACCGCGGTCGACTACGTGGGAGTCCAGCGACATAGCCATTACGCTAACTGCTGGTTCCCGGCATGTGAGTTCTTAGTTTCCCTCTCTGGATATGTCTGTTTCTCTTCAATTAATGGAAGGGCCCTATAGTATTAACTAAAAAATAAAGAAATACTAATAACGCGAATTGTGGGCCCAACCACAGATCTATTTTACCAGACTGTTCTGGGGCCAGGGCCTTTCCATCTGTGGTTACGCAAGCTCCCCAGGTGATCCTGATGCATTAAATGTGAGAGTCACTGCTGTAGGCGACTGTTTTGAGTGCTTTCCCGGAGCCAGACTTTCTTTAAACCCTGCTGCTCCAAGAGTGATTTTCAGACCAGCTGTGTCAGTGTCAGCGTCCATGGGAAGCACAGGCCCTCCCTACTTAAGGAATCAGAATCTGCATTATAAAGCAAAACAGTGCAAGACAGACCACCTGCACCTTGTTAAAAATGCCAACTGCTTGGGACCAGCAGTTAGCGTAATGGCTATGTCGCTGGACTCCCACGTAGTCGACCACGGTTTGCGTCTCGGACCCGGTGGCTTAAAACTCACGCCGGGCGTGTGCATGCGTGCCCAAGATCCCGAGAGGAGAATGGAGGAGAAGGGATTGGGGCGTGGCCATCCCCCCTGGGGGGTGATTTCTCGCTTTCTGTCTCTATGTCTCTCTCTGTCTGTCTGGCGAGCGCACACGCCCTATAGTGAAAACCTCTCCAAAAAAAAAATGCCCACTGCTTAAGTTTGTAGCAAGACCTGAGCCTCTGCTCATTTCTAATGGGCTCTTCCACAGGGCAGACGCTCTAGGGGTGTGGACTGCCTTTGGGATAGTACGGCTCTACTGGGTATTTTTAATACTTTTTAAAAACCCATAACGAGCTTTAAAAAAGTATACCAGGTGCTGTCGATAAGAATCTCGTAAAGGATGCACTCATCGTGGCTCCCTGTGAGAGAGGGCAGACGAGGCGGAGAGAGAGGTCACCCCAGTGTGGACAGCCAGCTCCACTGCAGCTACATCGAACAGGTACGTGATTTTCACATGGGCCCACCTGGCTTTCAACGCTGTGGTTTGGAATGCTGAATGCATTTAACACACACTCCAAAGCACTAACTTCCGAGTAACTAAAAAGCAAATCAAAATGCAGTCTGGCAACGCTACCATGTCTTGTTCTCTTAACGGGCTCCCCATCCGTGTTTCCAGTTCCATTTGGGGAGGCTTTGCTAATATTTTATCATATAATTACCACTTTCTTTTTAAATACGTCAATTGAAAACTATTAGCTGCCTTATGAGGTGTGACTTCATCTGGAATGTGCACTTTTTGCAGAAGATTATGTTTCCAGCTTGGCCCGGTGCTGCCACGTTCTCGTGTTCCCCACCCCGAGGCGCATTGACACACCTGAAGCCGTTAACATCCTCAGATGCTGTATTTCTGCGCAGTGACAGTAAACTATGTTTTCTAGCGGGGAGGGGAGGGAGAAAAGGAAAAGAAATGCAGTTTGAGCTGTTTCTGGGCGCCTCATTTTGGTGTCTGCTTGCTATGCCTGGTTTGGAGATTCCTGTTTACCACGTGGCTGTGTGTGGAGCCTGGCGTAGCACGTCTGGACTCCTAGGGAAATGAGCATGAGGCCCAGCCGGAGTCCTCGAGGGCCCGCATCGTTGCTGCTCTCTGACCGGCTCTCTCAGCGGACTCTCATTTTCAGAAAGAAATAAGTTCCATTCCGTACCTGTTCCGGCTGTGCCAGTCAGCTGTGGCGGCATCTGAAGCTCTCACTAAGGGAAGGGAAAAGAAGAAAAAAAAGAGCCCATTGCACTTTTCAATTACATTTCATGTTAAACGATCTCATTACTTCCAAAGTAAGATGAAATACAATATAATTTCAGCATATGTCTTGGCAACCTCTTCCTTTTCAATAGGATGTGTTAGCGCTGGGGGAATGATGGGTAAGTAGAAAGGGAGAGAGACCCCCCTTCTCTGTGTCATCCAGATCTCAGTCAATATTCAGTGATAAACAGAAATAGATCACCTCCCCACCCCCGAGGCAGGTTGGCGCATTTATCCACACTGATAAACGAGGGGTTTCACAATCCAGGCAATTTGAAGATCACACGGAAAGCGCGCACAAGAGAATTCTGTCAGGCGCCATCAGCATCCATACCTGGTTGCTTGTCAAGGAAAGAGGCTGGTGTATTCTTTCCTTGGAGATCTTTGAGGGGCATCATGCTTTATTTCACTCACCGTGTGGCTGTGCAAATCCCTGTGGTCCGTACTTTAGAAATAAGGTCCAGTGCCAGTAAGTGGTATGGAGGTTATGGCAGCTGGGAATCTTACATGGTTGGCTGCGCGGTTCGAGACCCGGACCTGGCAGCTTGAAAGTCATATCAGGAGCCTGTGCGTGCGTGCCCAAGATCCTGGGAGGAGAAGGGATTGTGGCATGGCCATCCACCTTAGGGAGTAATTTCTCACTTTCCCCACCCCGTCCAGCGAGTACATGCACGCTATAGCAAAACTAAAAAAATAATAATAGGGTCCAGCAGATGGCCTGATAGTTACGTTGCTGGACTACCACGTAGTTGACTGCGGTTTGAGCCCTGGACCTGGAAGCTTAGAACTCACGACAGGCGCATATGCATGCGTGTCCAAGATCCTGAGAGGAGAATGGAGGAGAAGGGATTGTGGCATGGTCGTCTCCCCTCCCTCCCCCGGGAGTGATTTCTCACTTATGTCTCTCTGGCAAATGCACACGCCCACAGTAAAAAAAAAAAAAAAAATCTCTCTCTCAAATAAATAAGATCTGTGGGGCACACAGTCATGGATGGGATGTTATTTCAGTGACAAGGAAGGTGCTTTTCCTGAGAATCGGTAATGAGCACCCTCCAAGCACTAGGTCACCTAATTATGATGCAATTCAGTTTTAGTGTCCTGAGAGCTAGGCTGAACCGTATCTGCCTCTGTGAACACTACTGGTTTTCACACTCTT
>NW_006159539.1:8120301-8174659 GCF_000334495.1 Tupaia belangeri chinensis
TTTCTCACACACTGGAAGTATGGGGAGAATGTTGGAAAACTTGTTGGAAATAGGTTTGAAGCAGACATAACTCTATCTTGGAGGAGCGCCTCCAAGAGAAGTCGGGAATGAAACAGGAGTGACTCCATCTTGGAGGTGCGCCTCCATTATGAACTGTTCAATTTTGATGACTGGAAACTTGTCTTCTCTCCTTTTGTCTAATAATACATAGAGTGATTAATGTTTTAATTGTCTTTAAAACTCTACCTTTCTTAGTTGTTTTAAGATAAGATCCAGTCAGTGGACCTTGCTAGATGTCCTCTTATTTCTCGCTGAGTAGACTATGCCAGGTTTTTATGAAAATAAGACTGCCGTGGATTTCAAAACATTTTTACACAAAACTAAACTCTTCCTTTAATTCCATTCTTATACAAACTTTTTGAAGTTATCTCCTTTATTTATTTATTTATTTTTCAGTCAGTCAGTCATAGGGTGTGTGTGCTTGCCAGAGAGAGACACAGAGAGAGAGAAAGACAGTGAGACAGTGAGACATCAAGACATCACTCCTCGGGAGGTTGGCCATGCTGCAGTCCCTTCTCCTCCAATTTCCTCTCAGGATCTTGGGCACGCACACACATGGGCCTGGTGTGATTTTTCAAGCCACTGGATCTGAGGCTTAAAAGGTGGGCAGCCATGTGAGAGTCCACTTTCTTAACCACTATGCCACGTCCCAGCCCCTTTATATAGTGCTTTGCCCTTAGTAAGTAATAGTTAGCCTAGAGTAATAGTTCGAATCTGCATAGAGAGTTCTGGTCATGGAAGTAGATAATCAACAACTTAAATAATTCCTCATGTCCTAAAGGGTAGGTCTAACTCCTCATGTACCACTTCACGATGAGACCTCCTTCCAATTGTTGTCACCCAATCCTTTTCCTTATGAATGAGTCAAACCAAAGACTTGGTATTCTAAAAGTCCTGAAATTGTTTTCTCTTGCAGGAATGGCATTTCTCTCAACATGGAATGTTCTTTCTCTCTCAGCTATCAAAATTCTACCTCCTTGTGTTCTTTTCTCTCTCGCTCGCTCGCTCGCTCTCTCTCTCTCTCTCTCTCTCTCTCTCTCTCTCTCTCATTTTCTTCAGGTTTTTGACATAAGGTGCATGTATTAGCAGGAGCGAGATGGGAGGAAAGTGAGAAGCCACCACCACCACCAGTGGGATGGCCATGCTTCAATTCCTTCTCCTCCATTCTCCTCTTGGGATTTTGGGCATGTACACACTTGATGAGTTATTCAGGCCAAGTCCAGGACTTGAACTTCACAGTCTTGTGGGATCCAGTGCCTTAACCACCATGTGTAAGCCCCCTACTCATTTTTCAAAGCCTGATTCAGATGCTGCCTTCTGCCTACAGACCTCCCTTCACTCCCAGCCAGAGTCCCCAAACCCTTTCCTTGTTTCACGATGACTAACATAGATGCTTACGGCTGGTCCCTATTCCCTGTATCTAACAGGGCATTCCGTTTATGTTGTTCCTGTGCTACTCTTGCTGTTGGGAAGTTTAGACTGCCATTTTGAACATAGAAAGGGCAAATTTGTGAACGAAAACCAGGCAAACTGAAGAGGGGCTGATTTCTGCTATGAGAATGGCATTGGGTGGGAAAGGACTAGGGAGGATTTGATGTCCTCTGAGCCCATGATGCAGAAGAGGTGGGCCATAGAGAGAGCAACCAGGGGCAGGAAGGGAAGATAGGTCTCATCTGAAGGGAGAAGGCTTCTCTAAGACGGACTAGGTAGAGAGCTTCTGGAAGTTGTAGGGCCCTGAAGAAAATGAAGTGTGTTTCTTTGTTCGTTGAGCTTTTATGAAGAGTATACTATACAAAATGTTATAGATTATAAATTATGAAGCATAATCATAAAAGACACTCACAGTGAACCAGCAGTTAGCGTAATGGCTATGTCGCTGGACTACCACATAGTCGACTGCGGTTTGCGTCCCGGACCCGGTGGCTTAAAACTCACGCCGGGCGCATCTGCGTGCGAGCCCAAGATCCCGAGAGGAGAATGGAGGAGAAGGGATTGTGGCGTGACCATCCCCCCTGAGGGGTGATTTCTTGCTTTCTGTCTCTATGTCTCTCTCTGTCTGTCTGGTGAACGCACGTGCCCTATAGCAAAAACTTCTCCAAAACAAATTCTAAAAAGACACTCGTAAACCCATGCCCACCTTCAAAAACAGCATTTCAAAAACTATTCAGGCTTTCTATGTGTTCTCTAATCCCATGTCCCATCCTGCCTTATCAACTAGAAAAATTACTATTCTGAGCTTTGCTTTTATTACCGTGGTATCAATAAGAATGTGTTTAAATAATATCTTTCATATTTTCTTGTTTTGTACTTTGTATAAAATGGCATCACACTGTATTCTGCGACTTCTTCTCAGAGTGTATACCTTAAAGACTGGTCTAGGTGCTGGCAGGTGGCGTGGTGGTTAAAGGCACTGGATTCCC
Organism: Tupaia belangeri chinensis; assembly: GCF_000334495.1. NCBI lineage: Eukaryota > Metazoa > Chordata > Mammalia > Scandentia > Tupaiidae > Tupaia > Tupaia belangeri. Next base: position 8,122,782 of record NW_006159539.1, read on the forward strand.
ACATGACTGACCATGGTTCAAGTCCTGGCTTGCTTTCTCACTTTCTCTCTCTCCCTCTCTTTCTTTCTCTCTGGTCAAATTAAAATAAATAAATGAGTAAATAAAATGAAATAAAATAAAGAATTCTTTAAAAATTAGTGCTTGGGACCTCTGCCAAGAGGATATAATGTCTATACTGAGACCCAGCACAGCTCTTTCTCACACACTGGAAGTATGGGGAGAATGTTGGAAAACTTGTTGGAAATAGGTTTGAAGCAGACATAACTCTATCTTGGAGGAGCGCCTCCAAGAGAAGTCGGGAATGAAACAGGAGTGACTCCATCTTGGAGGTGCGCCTCCATTATGAACTGTTCAATTTTGATGACTGGAAACTTGTCTTCTCTCCTTTTGTCTAATAATACATAGAGTGATTAATGTTTTAATTGTCTTTAAAACTCTACCTTTCTTAGTTGTTTTAAGATAAGATCCAGTCAGTGGACCTTGCTAGATGTCCTCTTATTTCTCGCTGAGTAGACTATGCCAGGTTTTTATGAAAATAAGACTGCCGTGGATTTCAAAACATTTTTACACAAAACTAAACTCTTCCTTTAATTCCATTCTTATACAAACTTTTTGAAGTTATCTCCTTTATTTATTTATTTATTTTTCAGTCAGTCAGTCATAGGGTGTGTGTGCTTGCCAGAGAGAGACACAGAGAGAGAGAAAGACAGTGAGACAGTGAGACATCAAGACATCACTCCTCGGGAGGTTGGCCATGCTGCAGTCCCTTCTCCTCCAATTTCCTCTCAGGATCTTGGGCACGCACACACATGGGCCTGGTGTGATTTTTCAAGCCACTGGATCTGAGGCTTAAAAGGTGGGCAGCCATGTGAGAGTCCACTTTCTTAACCACTATGCCACCTTCCAGCCCCTTTATATAGTGCTTTGCCCTTAGTAAGTAATAGTTAGCCTAGAGTAATAGTTCGAATCTGCATAGAGAGTTCTGGTCATGGAAGTAGATAATCAACAACTTAAATAATTCCTCATGTCCTAAAGGGTAGGTCTAACTCCTCATGTACCACTTCACGATGAGACCTCCTTCCAATTGTTGTCACCCAATCCTTTTCCTTATGAATGAGTCAAACCAAAGACTTGGTATTCTAAAAGTCCTGAAATTGTTTTCTCTTGCAGGAATGGCATTTCTCTCAACATGGAATGTTCTTTCTCTCTCAGCTATCAAAATTCTACCTGCTTGTCTTCTTTTCTCTCTCGCTCGCTCGCTCGCTCTCTCGCTCTCTCTCTCTCTCTCTCTCATTTTCTTCAGGTTTTTGACATAAGGTGCATGTATTAGCAGGAGCGAGATGGGAGGAAAGTGAGAAGCCACCACCACCACCAGTGGGATGGCCATGCTTCAATTCCTTCTCCTCCATTCTCCTCTTGGGATTTTGGGCATGTACACACTTGATGAGTTATTCAGGCCAAGTCCAGGACTTGAACTTCACAGTCTTGTGGGATCCAGTGCCTTAACCACCATGTGTAAGCCCCCTACTCATTTTTCAAAGCCTGATTCAGATGCTGCCTTCTGCCTACAGACCTCCCTTCACTCCCAGCCAGAGTCCCCAAACCCTTTCCTTGTTTCACGATGACTAACATAGATGCTTACGGCTGGTCCCTATTCCCTGTATCTAACAGGGCATTCCGTTTATGTTGTTCCTGTGCTACTCTTGCTGTTGGGAAGTTTAGACTGCCATTTTGAACATAGAAAGGGCAAATTTGTGAACGAAAACCAGGCAAACTGAAGAGGGGCTGATTTCTGCTATGAGAATGGCATTGGGTGGGAAAGGACTAGGGAGGATTTGATGTCCTCTGAGCCCATGATGCAGAAGAGGTGGGCCATAGAGAGAGCAACCAGGGGCAGGAAGGGAAGATAGGTCTCATCTGAAGGGAGAAGGCTTCTCTAAGACGGACTAGGTAGAGAGCTTCTGGAAGTTGTAGGGCCCTGAAGAAAATGAAGTGTGTTTCTTTGTTCGTTGAGCTTTTATGAAGAGTATACTATACAAAATGTTATAGATTATAAATTATGAAGCATAATCATAAAAGACACTCACAGTGAACCAGCAGTTAGCGTAATGGCTATGTCGCTGGACTACCACATAGTCGACTGCGGTTTGCGTCCCGGACCCGGTGGCTTAAAAAACTCATGCCAGGCATGTGTGCGTGCGTGCCCAAGATACCGAGAGGAGAATGGAGGAGACGGGATTGTGGCGTGACCATCCCCCCTGAGGGGTGATTTCTTGCTTTGTGACTCTATGACTCTCTCTGGCTGTCTGGTGAACGCACGTGCCCTATAGCAAAAACTTCTCCAAAACAAATTCTAAAAAGACACTCGTAAACCCATGCCCACCTTCAAAAACAGCATTTCAAAAACTATTCAGGCTTTCTATGTGTTCTCTAATCCCATGTCCCATCCTGCCTTATCAACTAGAAAAATTACTATTCTGAGCTTTGCTTTTATTACCGTGGTATCAATAAGAATGTGTTTAAATAATATCTTTCATATTTTCTTGTTTTGTACTTTGTATAAAATGGCATCACACTGTATTCTGCGACTTCTTCTCAGAGTGTATACCTTAAAGACTGGTCTAGGTGCTGGCAGGTGGCGTGGTGGTTAAAGGCACTGGATTCCCACATGACTGACCATGGTTCAAGTCCTGGCTTGCTTTCTCACTTTCTCTCTCTCCCTCAATCTGTGTGTGTGTGTGTGTGTGTGTGTGTGTGTGTGTGTGTGTGTGTGTGTGAGTGTGTGTGTGTGTGTGTGTTATCAAAATAAAAATAACAATAATGATAAATAAAATAAAGGAAATAATTCTGTAAAAAAAAAAGACTGATCTATGTTCTTCAGGAGTGTATTTATAATTCACTTATTTGTATTTCTGCATAGTATTTTCTATGACTATCCCATATTGACCTGTCCATTCTCTTATAGGTGAATACTTAAGTTATTTACACCTTGGCTTATTTTGGGGGGTTTGTTTTGTTTTGCCACAGGGCGTGTGTGTGCTCACTGGAGAGAGATAGAGGGAAGGTGAGAAACACCCCCTTGAGGGAAGACCACACCACGTTCCCTTCTCCATTCTCCTCTCAAGATTTCGAGCACATGGGATCAGCAGTTAGCGTAATGGCTGTATTGCTGGAATGTAGTTTGGTTGACCGCGGTTCGAGTCCTGGACCAATAAAAATAACAATAATGATAAATAAAATAAAGGAAATAATTCTGTAAAAAAAAAAGACTGATCTATGTTCTTCAGGAGTGTATTTATAATTCACTTATTTGTATTTCTGCATAGTATTTTCTATGACTATCCCATATTGACCTGTCCATTCTCTTATAGGTGAATACTTAAGTTATTTACACCTTGGCTTATTTTGGGGGGTTTGTTTTGTTTTGCCACAGGGCGTGTGTGTGCTCACTGGAGAGAGATAGAGGGAAGGTGAGAAACACCCCCTTGAGGGAAGACCACACCACGTTCCCTTCTCCATTCTCCTCTCAAGATTTCGAGCACATGGGATCAGCAGTTAGCGTAATGGCTGTATTGCTGGACTCACATGTAGTTGACCGCGGTTCGAGTCCTGGACCCAGTGGCTTAAACTCTCACCGGGCATGTCTGCATGCATGCCCAAGATCCCAAGAGAAGAATGGAGGAGAAGGGATTGCAGAGTGGCCAACCCCCTGTGGGGTGATTTCTCACTTTCTGTCTCTCTGTCTTTCTGGCGAGCACACGTGCCCTATAGCAAAACCTCAAAAAAAAAAAAGAATAGGGGAAAAAAAAAAAGATTTTGGGTGCACGTACCCAGCATGATTTTTCATGTTGCCGGGTGTCGTGAGCTCAACTATGTGGGATCTAGCGCCTTAACCTTCACACCACCTACTGGCTCCACCTTGCTATTAAAGAACAACGCTGCTGCTTAATCTTATATAATGTGTCTACCTGGGATCTAAGTGCAAGAGTCAATATTATACCAGGGTTTGATTTTGACCTTGATAAGACTGTCTTTAAAACAAAGAAAAAGAACATCCTACATAACTACGATGCTATGACAGTGAAGAAACATTAAAATCAACTACGTAAAATCATCTAACATCTGGTCTGTATTCAGAATTTCCCGGTTGCATCCAAAATACATTAATAGCCGATTTTTCCCCAACATTTATTGACTTACAATCAGATTTGTATTATATTTAGTTATGAAATCTCATTAGTCTTTCTTAATTAAAATTGTTTTCTCACCTTTCTAAAAATGAGTTGACATCTTTGAATGGAGTTGTCTTGTAAAAGATCTCACATTCTGGATCTGTCTGAATTTCTCATATTAGAGATGGTTAGTTTGCGGGGACTTCAAAAAGTTCATGGAAAAGGAGAATTAAATTTTAAGTTTATTTTGGTGCCAAATATAGAAATCATGCATTTTTGTTCCAAAATACGTGTTCTCCACGAACTTTTGGAAGACCCCCATGTATCATCACTTGGTTAACATCCAGTCTCATTCTGGAAAGATAGTTTTCTATGAAGATAAAAAACTCTGGGTAGGTATCATTTTCCCCTCCAGTACTTCAAAAACATTACTCTGATGTTTTCTTGCTTCTTTTGTAGCTGTTGAGATGTCTGGTAATTCAGTTTTTCTCTCTACCTCTCTTTTTTCTCTTTTAAGTTAAATACTGTGCACAGCAAGTTGGATCCCTGGTAGTCCAGCCTGGTTTGAATCCCAGTCCCAGGTCTTGGGAAACATGGCAGGTGTGTGTACACATACACCCAAATCCTGATGGAATGGAGAAATAAAGACAAAAGGATTGTAGACAAAGGATTGTAGCATGACCATTCCCCATTGAGAGTGCCTGCCTACTCTGTCTAGTGAGCATATATACCCTCTTGTGACTTTAAAAACAATTTAAAAAAATAAATCACACCATTTTCCATGAACTTTTTGAAGTTCTCTTTTATGTACACATAGTTCTTTCAAAAAAAAAAACTTTATCTTAACTTTTTCATTCTTAGAAATTCTTATTTTCACATCTGCTTGTTAATTTTTAATAGGCTCTTTTCTTATCCCTTGATTCTCTTAGTTCTTGAAACATTTAGAATATCTATTTAGTTATACACTGTCCGATCGTTCCGACATCTGAAATCTGGTCTGGCATTGCAATGATTTCTTTCTGCTTTCTCTTACTTAGAATGGGCTGCGGCTTACGTGTGGGAAGTTTTGTTATTTCAGATGCTTTCTGTAACATCTCCGAGAAATGAGATAAAGTTGCATTGCTCTGGGATTTCTTCCTTTTTCCCAAGGACCTCGAGTCACTATAGATCCAGGTTCGTGTAAAGTAGAGTCGTCTTTGAGAAGCTTTGGGCTGCACGTGGATTGCATGGCTCCTGAGTGTGGACTGATGAATGGCTTGGGACCTCAGGGAGGCTTGCTTTCTTTTTTCTTTTTTTAACTACCTCGAACCAAGACTTAGCAAGTGACCATCCACAAAGGCCTCTGTGACAGCGATGAGTCACCCTCCCTCCTTAGCCTCTGTTCCCTTTTTCAATCACTACATGAAGGAATTTAATTATTCATTTTAATTTACTAGAGGGCATGTATATTTGCCAGAGAGAGAAAGGCAGAGAAAGTGAAAAGGCACCTCTTTGGGGAATGCTCAGACTACAGTCCCTTCTCCTCTTGAGATTTTGTGTATATACACACACACAGCCCAGGTTCTTTTCAAGCTGCTGGTTCCAGGGCTTGAACTATGTAGTCAGCGATGAGAGATGCAGCCATCCCTACCACCACACCACTGACTGGCCTAAGCCTTGTGTATCTTAACATCCAGATTAGAGTCTAGTATGTTCCCACATTGTCATCATCATTACTCTTGCCTTATTCCCCAACTAGGAAGCAAGTTTTTTTTCTTTTTAAGAATTACTTAATTTTGTTTATTAAATACCATTTTTTAATTCACTAGAGAGAGAGAAAGAGAAGGAAAGTGAGGCAGCAAACTGCCAGATCCAGGGGTTGAACCACAGTCTTCCACGTGGGAGTCCAGTGCCTTAACCACTATGCCACCTGCTGTCTTCTAGGAAGCTAGATTTTAAGGGCTCTAATGCATCATCTGCGTGACTATATTACTAGCAGTGTGCTGTTAGACTGGCCTGAAAAATAAAATACCCTCACTTACAGTGTTGGCCAGTCTCTTCTGTGTAAAGACTCCAACCATGGCCAGCTTCAGGCTACCAAAAAATTTAACTACAAGCTCAAAACTGCTGGAATCTGAAGGATCTTTTCCTGCCAGATGCTAAAGTTGTTCTAACACCCCACTGCCACAGCTCCTAACATAGCATGCGATAGAGAGATTGCCCAACAAGTACTTGTTGAACTAAAGAACAAAATGATCTTTCAGTACCTTGAGCAGTGCTGAGAATAGTCAGCAATTCCTCATTTCTTAGGCTTTTTTGAAGAGGCAATTCAAGCAAGATAGCCCATTTCTAACTTCTGCCCTTCTATTTCTTTCCACTTCAGGCAGCAAAATGACCAAATGCTTGCTCTTTAACACCTTCCCTTAATTTCCTATGAGACTGCAAGGTACGATGATTAGAATGGGTATAGTTTCAACATGGCACTGAAAGCAAAGTCAGCCATAAGTAAGTTTCAATGTATTGAGTGTTTCTCTGGGTAATAAAACAAGGGAGGTTTGCCTGGATGCTCAAGGCAAATTTTCTGCTTTGTAAGAACGGAAGAGAAGAAAAATCTCAGCTCACAGCGAGTTCCTCCCAGGAGTGAGACAACTAACTGGCTTTATGCATATAATAAATGATGATCTTAATGGGTAGGGATGTCCCAGTTAAATCCCCTGCTGGGTAACAGTACCCAGTAAAGTCTTAGCATGCAAGTTTAGAGAGGGCAGAGCCGCTTCCATCGTTAGTGGTTGGCACGCACGCACACGCGCCCAGCGTGAGTTTTAACCCACCGGGTCCAGGACACGAACCGCGGTCAACTACGTGGGAGTCCAGCGACATAGCCATTACGCTAACTGCTGGTTCCCTTAGCATACAAGTTTAGAAAGGGCAGAGCCGCTTCCATCATTAGTGGTTTCTCCATGCTTCATGAGAGAGAGAATATTTGAGCTGGGCCTCTAAAGATGTGTAAGGTCTTGCCATGCCAAATGGGGGACAATTTCAGAAACAGAGGAAAATCTAAAAAGCCTGTCACGTCTTTACATTTCCTGAATTTATATGTTTTTCCTCTTAAGAATTATTTAATTTTGTTTATTAAATACCATTTTTTTTAATTCACTAGAGAGAGACAGAGGGAGAAAGGAAAGTGAGACAGCAAACTGCCAGGTCCAGGGGACTTTAGAGGAGTTTAAGTGACATAGTAGGGCCAGATAGAACATGGTTATATCTGCTTGTTGTTACGGTGACTGGATCCCACATGGTTGGCTGTGGTTTGAGTCCTGGATCCAGTTCATGTGTATTCAGAATACTGGTCCCAGAATGAAGTGGAAGGGATTGCAGTGTGGCCATCCCCCCTGGGGCAGTGCTTTCTCTCTCTCTCTCTCTGTCTCTCTCTGTCTCTGTCTCTCTCTCATTATCTCTTTGGTGAGTATACAGGCCCTATAGCAAACTAAGATAAGTCAGATATACAATAGTCAATAAGTCAGATATACAATAGTCAATAAGTCAGATATACAGTAGTCAATAAGTCAGATATACAATAGTCAATAAGTCAGATATACAATAGTCAATAAGTTTCTGCACATGGAAATGTCTTAGCTATCGAGAGGTATGGAGCTTCCACTTGACAAAGGGGAAACCACTAACGTCTCTGCTTTTCTCCTTTGTTCTGGTTAACTTAGTTTTTACTTCTAAAGGGAGTAAGAATTCTGGGAAAGAATTCCACCATGGAGTTTCCATAGCACACTCAAATTTTAAGGAAAAAAAGATAAAAATAATTTTCCTTTGAAGTGAAAGGCTCATATACTTCAAAGGGTTTGGGGATCTGATTTGATAAAATTGATTCAAAAGTTTTCTTAGAAATGTATAGAGTTTATTGCCAGTTCAGTCAGGAGGGAGTTTGTTGAAAGGTGAGCAATGATTCGAGGGATGCTGGGGGTTTCAGATGGTGTGAGTTTCAACATCAGACCTTCTGAAAGTGTGCTGTAAACGATGATGATTTATCATCTCCTTTGTCTAGAGCCAGAATCTCGGAATTCAGATCCCCCTCATCACCTGCCTACAGTCAGTCACCAGCCTTACTCTCCGCACTCATTCATATTTCTCGAATCTCCCTACTTCCCCCACACCCCTTAGTATGGAATGAAGGCTGCCACCTTCTTGCACACAAAAACCTGCGGGTGCCTCTCTCTACTTCCAGCTTTGTTTCCCATCCTTGTCAGTTATGATTAGTTTCTGCTGTCTGTAAAAAAGATAAATCACTGGGACCAGCAGGTGGCATGGTGGTTAAGGCGCTGGACACTCCCATGTTGCTGACTCCGGTTCAAGTCCTGGACCTGGTGGTTTACTTTCTCTCTCTCTCTCTCTCTCTCTCTCTGGTCAAATTAAAAAAAAAAATAAGTGAATGAATAAATTAAAAATTAAATAAAAATTTATTTTAAAAAAAAGATAAATCACAGTAGCTTAAACAAAATATAGATGTGTTTTCCCTCTAAGGAAATGGGGAGCTAAGCACACTTCTCAGGCTGGTATGGCATTTCTGTGGCCCACACGGCAGACTCTTCCTGTCTTTCTGCTTTGCATGTGGCTTCGGTCCTTAAGGTTGCCTCATGATAGCAAGGTGGACACTATTGCACTGGCCCTCTCATCCACATTCCAGGTGGCAGAGGGAAAACAATGATAAATGAGTGTACCATCTAACCAGTCTACCTTTAAAGAGCTTTTCCAGAAACTCTGCCCAACAAATTCTGCTGAAAGCTCATGGAGCACTCTTAGGAACAAGGGAGACCAGGAAATGTAGTTTTTTTTTTTTTTAATTAGAAATATTATTCTCCATAGAGGTTCTGTTAATAAAGAAGAGGAAAATGAGTATCAAAGAGGCAACTCCTTATGCTTGTTGCACGTGTCAATGTTTGCCTTACCCCGAAACCCTTACTGAAATACACATTGGTCCCATTAGTCGTCAAGTAAAATCCTTTGGTTGCTCCCTAATTTTTTTAAGGTTATTTATTCATCTCTTCCATGACAGAGAAAGAGAGCATCCGCAATAGGGTCTTGATGTCATCACCTATTCCCAGCCTTCTGCCAGCCCTAGATCCAGCCCCAGGCGAGCATGAGCCAGGTGAACTCAGGGAAGTCTCTGGACGTAAACTGGGAACCTTTTTCCCATATGAGATTGCCTCACAGAGCTTTTTTTTTTTTTTTTTTTTTTGAGAGATTTTTGCTACAGTATGCATACATACAGTATGCATACACTTGCCAGAGAGACAGAGAGAACAGAGAGAAGGTGAGAAATAAACCCTACAGGGAGATAGCCACTCCACAATCCCTTCCCTTCCATTCTCCTCTTGGGATTTTGGGCACGGATGCACACGTGCCCAGCATGAGTTTCAAGCTGCTGGATCTAGGACTTGAATCATGGTCAGCCACATGGAAGTCCAGCACCTTAACCACTGTGCCACCTGCTGGCCCGAGCATTGTATCTTACTACTGCGCCACCATCGAGCCCTTCTATTGTTCTGTATTCTCTAGCTTTCAGACAAGGTCCTGCATTATCTGCCTTCTCTCATCATTCCCTACCTTACCCTCTATTCGCTATTCATGGAGCCAGGCTTCCTTCCCCTCCTCAAGCTGCCAGGGTTTAGCCCAAGTTATTTTCTTCTCACCTTCCCCAAACCCTTTGGCTATTTACTTAGACTTGACCAGAAATCTTCCAGGACCATTCAAGGATGGGTTAGGTATTCCGTCTTTAGATCCAGTTTAGACTTGACCAGAAGTCTTCCATGACCATCCAAGGATGGGTTAGGTGTTCCATCTTCTTGTTTCCCTCCCTGCCTCCCTTCCTCCCTTGCCAGAGAGAGAGAGAACACTCACCAGATGAAGGGAGAGGGAGAGAGCACTCCCCCAGTAAGGTACGGTCTCACCGTAATCTCTTTTCCAATTCTCCATCCTCTTGGGATTTTGCACATGCATATAAACATGCCTAGTATGCTTTCAAGCCACCGGAGCCAAGATCCAAACTATGGTGGACTGTGTGGAATCCAGCTCCAACTCTTGTTTCTTTACTCCATTTATGCAGTTAGTATATTCTATCCTTTATTTATCTTTCTCCCCAAATAGATTCTAAACTCAGAGGGACAGGAAGCTGTTCATTCATCTCTGTCTTTTACCCTTAGCATAGGAATAGCACAGCAGAGCACTTAATGCATTTTAGCCGAGTGAATAAGCAAATTAATTGATAAAAGCATGGGTGGGCAATGGGGTCATTTGTCTTGCGGACTCCAGCGATGCTTGCCAGCCCAGGAGTGGAAGCAGCTGGAAGCGTGGAAAAGAGGCAGACACAGGAACAAGATGAATAGAGAGGACAGCAAAATGACCGACTAGAGTGGACGCCTCTAACCCCAGATTCCACAGCTTACTTCTGATGTTTGTAGAACCTGTGACAGGAAGAGGAGGAGGTTTTTTGTTTGTTTTGTTTTACTTCTTTTTGCATGGCCATTAGAAGATCATCCTATACAGAGGATTATTTAAGTAGAGTTTGAGATTCGTGAGGACTCATGAGGAATGTCCATGAGTCCTGTGGGCAGGTATTTTGACCTGAATTTAAGAGAAGTCTTCAAAAATTCAGGGGGAATACATATTATTTTTAAAAAAGAAAAGAAAAAAAGATGCATGAATTTAAAAATCTGCAACAAAATAGTACTTTTTTCTTTCTTTCTTTTTTTTAAATTTGCTGGAAAGTACGCGCAGTCACTGGAAGGAAGAAGTAAGAAAGGGAAGGAGGGAGGATATGGTCAGTCCCGTTTTCCATTTTTCATTTTGGAATTTGAGGCACGCATGCACACACATCCAGCATGTTTTCCAGGTGTCTGGGTCCAAGACTTGAACCCTACTGTTGACTTTGTGGGATCTAGTCACCTTAACCACCACACCACTAGCTGACCCATACACTTAATTGACTTCCATTCTTTTCCACAAAATTTTTCAAAGTCCCCTCATAAGTGTGACACATAAATTAGAACTTTACTAGTGATGTTAAATGAACTATTATAATTTCCTTTTTTCTTTTTAATTTTTAGAAGTGTCTTGGTTTTTGTTGGTTTGTTTGTTTTGGTTTGTTTTGTTTTGGTCACAGAGCACATGCACTTGCCAGAGACAGAGAGAGAGGCAGAGACAGAAAGTGAGAAATCACCCCTTGTGGGAATGGCCACATCGTAATCCATTCTGTTCCATCCTCCTCCCAGGATTTTAGGCACACACACACACCCTCACATACACACACACACACACACACACACACACACGCTCACACACGCTCAGTGTAAGTTTTAAGCTGCCAGGTCCAGGACTTGAACCACTGTCAATTACGTGGGAATCCAATGACGTAACCATTACACCATCTGCTGGTCCCACAATTTCGTTATTAAAAGCAACACCATTTTTCAAGTTAATTATATTAAGTTGTCATGGAGTCTGGTCTTTGCTTAGGACTCAGGTGTTAGTGGAGGTCAGGTTCCTTCCACTCTCTGAGATCCTGGGGCCTATCTAGGCCAAGGCTAGACAACAGTGAGCATAAAGCATCCTCATGTGGATGGTGGCAGTATCACATGCTGCATGGCATCTTGTCAGTAGGAAAATCCTTGTATTATAGGATGCTTCCCAGAGCTGCCTAAGATTTAAATTTTTGTATTTTTCTCAGAGAAATTAAAGCTAATAAGAGAGAATGAAACAACTCTGATCACTGAGCCATGCAGGGTTATTAAAATTTATATTCTTTTAGTTTTTGCCATAAGGCACATGTGCTCACTAGAGAGTGAGAGTGAGTGAGTGAGTGAGTGTGTGTGTGAAAGAGGGTGAGAGAAAGTGAGAGAGAGCGAGAGAGGAAATGTGAGTGAGAGTGAGTGAGAGAGAGTGAGAAATCACCCCCACCCTTCACCAGTGGGATGGCCATACCACTATCCTCGCTTTTCTATTCTCTCAAGATTTTGGGCATGCATGTGTATGCCTGGTATATTTTCCAAATTGCTGGTGTGGGACCTGAACCACACCTGGGCCATGTGGGATCCGGTTATCTTCACCGCCCACCATGCAGGATTTTAAAAACTAATAGGACAGGTGGCAATGAAGCTTGTGGGCACCCCCTGTTTCAGAGCCATGCACTATGTCTGACATAAACCTTCAAAATATTCGATGAATGAAGGATTGAATAGTTTTATGGTGCCATTTAGACATTTTAATAAATTAATCAATAATCCTTGTGTTCTAAAGACGTCCTGAAAACCGGAAGCTTGGAATTCTGTGAGTCTAACAAAAGCCAACTGTGGTTGATTTTCTGCCTTGTCTCTAATGAGCCTATTAGAAGGGTATGGTTTGTCCTCCAAAGTCTCATGTTTCAGTATTTGTTATTGGGGGTGGTCAGGCCTAGGGGGCCCTGATTGGTTTGTGGCGATTGCGTCATGGAGACAGCACTTTCATGAGTAGATTGCTGGTGTCTCACAAGGACTGGCGAGTTTTAGCTCTCATGAATAAATAAAAGTTCGTTCTTGTGAGACCTGATTGCTAGAAAAGAAAACAAGCTGCTCATTCTCTCTGCTTTCACCATCCACACTCTGTGCTCCTGTCCGCCATGCTGTAGGCCTACGCCTTTGGACTTTCTAACCACCACAGTTATTAGTTTGTAAATAAACCTCCCTCTTCTTAATGAAATGACTCAGGCTCAAGTATTTCTGTTAGCAATGCAAAATCAGACTAAGACTGTCTTAGAAATTTAACCTCAGTTTTTTGTTTGTTAGTTTTGTTACATGATATGTGTGCTTGTTGAAGAGAGACAGGGAGGAAAAATGAGAATTCGCTCATTCGAGAACTGCAGTATGGCAATCCCCCCTCCTCCATTCCCTTGGGATTCGGGGTATGCATTCACGCGGACCTGGCATGTATTTCAAGCCTCTGGGTCCAGTTTGAAATACTGAGTTAACCATGTGGGATTTTGTGCCTTAACTTTCATGCTACCTGCCATCTTTAACCTTAGCTTTTAAGCACCTGTGTGTTCTCTAGATGTCCGAAAGGTTAAATCAGGCATTTTGTAACATGGCTTTAATTGTACTTTTCCATTTCTAATAGAAAAGGCATTTTATGGGAACCAGCAGTTAGCATAATGGCTATGTCACTGGACTCCCATGTAGTCAACCGCGGTTCACATCCCGGACCCAGTGGCTTAAAACTCACGCACGTGTGCGTGTGTGCCCAAGATCCCGAGAGGAGAATGGAGGAGAAGGGATTGCTGCGTGGCCATCCCCGCTGGGGGGTGATTTCTCGCTTTCTGTCTCTATGTCCCTCTCTGTCTGTCTGGCGAGCGCACGCGCCCTATAGCGAAATAAACAACCTCTCCAAAAAAAAGAAAAGGCATTTTATTGGAGGTAGAAAGTTCATAGCTAAAGAAGAGTATGAACTGTAAGATAATCTGGAATCTAATGAGCATATTCATCTAATATTTAGAAATGCATATGTTTATTTAGCTTTTAATTTCCTACACTAATAAAGGGAGGAACCATTTAATAACAATTTGATATAATGAAAGAAAAAGTATTTGTAATGAAACCTGGAAAAGCCAGACTTCCACAATATGAAATTTCTGATCATTCAACTGGAGTAGAACTAAAATTTTAAACATGCTATTTCAAAAACTCGTATGTGTTTGTTAAGGCTGTTCTGGTTAAATTGCCCTTGAAGTGGTTGGTAGAAGTTATTGTATTCTGAAAAGCATAAAGCTACATTTCTGGAAACAAGAGCAGTAATTTTGATGAAACTTCTTCATAATTACTCTGAATTAATAAGGGTTTCTTTTTGTCTTAAAAAGCATGATAGAATATTCAGAGGCAGCAGATTTATCATCCTGAATGTTCTTTGGCATAGTCTAGATATTAAAAATGACTTGACCTTTCTAGATTATACTAGGTGACCTGGACAAGGGACCCTGATAACCTTCTCATTGATAATTGTGCCATTCATGTTTCTAAATTGTTCTTGGGGTCTGCGGAAATGCCTAGAGCAAGGCCAAGTCATGATACTACTCACATAAACATCTATCATTTTAACTGGCCTTCCTGCCTAATTAAGAAAGAGAACTGAGTCTTTTCTCATGAGAGCCTGAAATCCTATTCAGAGGCCTGTAAGAGTCCGGAGGAGTCCTGTTGATGTGAACTCACTGCAGCTTTGTTCTCCTTGTCATGGCTCAGCTCTATGTATTCTGGGACATCAACCCAAACTGCTTCGAGCTCCATCAACCCAACCATCCCCTCAGTCACAGCAGAAAGGGCCTCCCAGGCAGGATGTAACATCAGAAGCCAAGGTTCCAGTTCTCTTAGTGGCTTATGGAAAGAGAGCCCATGATTCCAGAAGCAGAGTGGTTCTCTTTCCAGAAGTTTGCCCTCTGTTCTTTGCCCTACAGCGCTGTTTGCAGTCAGGTAGGCCTGGCTTTGAACTGGGTAAGTTATGTACTTCCGCTAAGGTAGTGGTGTACCACTGGGGTGATTGTTCTCTCCGGAGGACATTTGGCAATGTGTAGAGGCAGATACTACTGGCATCTGGAGCTAGAGAGGATGCTGGACATCCTTCCTGTCCTGAAGAACTATCTGGCTCAAATGCCAATAATGCTATGGTTGAAAACCCTGGCTTTGGCTTCTCCCTCAGCAGTGTAGAAATAACTGTGCTTCCTTGAGAGGATTTCATAAGGAAAGAATGGTCTCAGGTAGATACCCGGCACAGAGTAGGTATTCAGTAATAGACACCTACTTGAGACCAGTAGTTAGCATAATGGCTATGTCGCTGGACTCCCATGTAGTCAACTGTGGTTCGAGTCCCAGACCCCGTGGCTTAAACTCACGCTGGACACACGTGCATGCATGCCCAAGATCCCAAGAGGAAAAAGGAGAAGGGATTGCGGCATAAGCCACTAGGTCTGAGACTTGAACTGTGGTTGGCCATGTGGGAGTCCAGCGGCTTTAACCACCATGCCACCTGCCGGCCCTGAAGCTAGATAATGCTTAAAAAAAAAAAAAAAAAAAAAAGACACATACTATGACATTTAGTGCCTATTGTCTTGAAAACCTCCTTGTCCCCTGCTTGGTCTCATGTGGCCTTATTTTTCTTTGCAAGTCTACATCTACACTACAAGGATCTCTGCCATTTCTTACATGTGACATGTCTTTGTGCTTTAAAATCTTTATTTTTTTTTTAAGTCCTTTAATTGGTAATAGATGAATTTATCTAATTGTGGCTCAGCTTTGGTAGGGCAGGCAGCAGTATGTTGTTCTGTGGTGCTATAAGCAATATAGTTGACTGTGAGTTCAAATCCCACGTCAACCTAAGATCCCAACTAGCTGGAGGGCTAGAGGAAGGGGATCTTAGTGTGATGAGACCCTGTTGAGAGGGCCTTTCTGTTTCTTTCATGTAAGCTGTCTCTTATAAATAAACTTTAAAAAGAAAAAAAGTTGGTAAAGTGGTGGCATGGTGATTAAAGGTGCTGGACTCCCACATGGCCAACAGCCGATCGAGTCCTGTACCTGGTGGCTTGCTTTCTCACTTTCCCTATCTCTCTCTCTCACCCTGCCTCTCTGGTCAAATTAAATGAATAAAGTTAAATAAAATAATTCTTTAAAAAAAAAAAGAAAAGAAAAAGGTTATTAAATTATTTTTTCAGAAAGGAGTTTGTGAATGAATGTGTTCCATATCTGCTCATGTAGGAATATTATTCTGCTCGTTTTGGATGCACACAATAGTCCTAAAGCCTGAAAACAAAGTTTTTATGGTATTTTCTTCTGGTGTTTAGAATTAAGAAAGGCAAACTTTATGACTTAATCTAAGTCTTGTCCCCCACGCCCCGCCCCCCCCCACGCCCAGGTAATTTGGATTTTCTATTTGGACTTGTAGGATATTCACCCTTTGCTTGACATTTAAAAAAATGATAAACCACTAGAGTTTGTTTACCTGCTCTTCTTCTTCATTAATGAATTAGGAACTTGATGGGATCTTAAAATTTAAGGTGTTATTTGGCCAAGCTAATTTTTAAAAAATTAACAGCTCTTGGAACCAGCAGTTGGCGTAATGGCTATGTCGCTGGACTCCCATGTAGTAGACCGTGGTTTGCGTCCTGGACCTCATGGCTTAAAACTCATACCAGTCGCATGTGTGTGCGAGCCCAAGATCCTGAGAGGAGAATGGAGGAGAAGGGATTGTGGCATGGCCATCCCTCCTGGGGGTGATTTCTCGCTTTCTGTCTCTCTGTCTGGCGAGTGCATATGCCCTATAGCAAAAACCTCTCCAAAAAATTATTAGCTGTGTTGGGATATAAATCATACCTCAAGCAATCCACCTATTAAAGTATTCAATTAAGTGAATTTGCATATATTCATAATAATGTAACCGTCACCACATCACATCAATGTTAGAATAATCCTCCTCTCCATAAATCCCCATGCCCCTTGATGGTCACTCTTTATTCCCGACCCAGAGACCCATTCCTCCAGTCCTGGATAACCACCAATGAACTACTTTTTCCCCAGAGATTGGTCTTGTCTAGCTATTTGATATAAACAGGATCTTAGACTGCGTGGTCTTTTCTGACTGGCTTCTTTCTTTGGAATAATGTGTTCATGATTTATCCGTATTGTAGCATGTGTCAGAGCTTCATTCCTTTTTATGGCCGAATACTGTTCCATTATACAGAGATGCCACATGTTGTTTATCAGTTGATGGGCATTGGGATCGTTTCCACTTTTAAGCTACTGTAAATAATGTGACTATGAACCTGTATGCACATGTTTTTGTGTGGACATATGATTTCATTTCTCTTGTGTTCGTATCTAGGAATGGAATACTAGGTCATAATTCTATGTGTTTTTTTTCTTTCTCTTGTGATTTCCATTTCAAATATTATTATACAGTGGGGGTACAGTATTGTTTTTCAAAGCGTGCATATACGCAGTGTGTAATAAAGCAAGGATATAGCCATTTTAATCTTATTTGACCTTGAACATTCCGTTGTGTTGTGCACCTTTAAGAATAGTTCTAGTGGGAACCAGCAGTTAGTGTAATGGCTCTGTCGCTGGACTCCCACGTAGTCGACCGCGGTTCGTGTCCCGGACCCGGTGGCTTAAAACTCACGCCGGGCGCGTGTGCGTGCGTGCCCAAGATCCCGAGAGGAGAATGGAGGAGAAGGGATTGCGGCGTGACCATCCCCCCTGGGGGGTGATTTCTCGCTTTCTGTCTCTATGTCTCTCTCTGTCTGTCTGGCGAGCGCACGCGCCCTACAGTGAAAATCTCTCAAAAAAAAAAAAAAAAAAAGAATAGTTCTAGTAATGGGGGGCTTTTTGGGAAGTATTTATTGAATGGTCAGTGACATGTTTTACTCTATCGTGTTAAAGTTCTGTGACCTAACCTACTTGTTTTCATACATTCGTGTGTCA
The DNA here is from genome assembly GCF_000334495.1 of Tupaia belangeri chinensis. NCBI lineage: Eukaryota > Metazoa > Chordata > Mammalia > Scandentia > Tupaiidae > Tupaia > Tupaia belangeri. Next base: position 8,140,432 of record NW_006159539.1, read on the forward strand.
GTCATTTTTCCTGCCATATCCTCCCATCCTCCCACAACTCCCCACCCCTGTGCACCTTCTGGAATCCACCATTACTATGTCTGCTTCTATGCTATCAGGTCCTTCCATCCGTACTGCAGAGTGTGGATATTCGGCGTATGTTCAGCAGAGACATACAGTGTTTGTCTTCACTTGCTGGTTTTTTATTGTATTTGTTTGTGTTGGGGGGGTGGTGGGGGTTGATGAGTTGTTTTACTTCCTTATAGAAACTCAAAGGGAAGGAAAGACAGGTACAGAGGATCACCAGGTTCACCTTGCGTTATTGTTAGCCTCAACACCGGGAGCTGCTTCTGTCTGGCTATCCTCAGTCCTCCCTCATTGGATGCCTGAGCAGAGAGAGTGTGACTGGGAGGGTGACAGTGAGATGAGCAGCCACTTTACGTGCATGGCTCTGATGAAGTTCTCAGAGTTCTCCCAGCTGTGCCCCTGTGGGCCCCTTTCATCTAGCCTCTGCTGGTAGGATTTAAGCACCCTTCACTTTTTGGCCATAGCTTTCATAGGAAGTAAGATGAATGAGGGACATGGTTAGAGTATGACCACTTAGTTGCCATTCCCATATTTCCTTCCTTCCTCCCTTCTTTCCTTCCTTCCTTTCTTTTTTTTTAAAATTTTTAAGAGTTTTTTGCCTGAGAGCATGTGTACTCACGGAGAAAGACAGAGATAGAGACAGTGAGAGGGACAGTGGGAGGGAGCATGGGAAATCACTCCCCTGGGGGGGGGGTGGAATGGCCATGCTACAATCCTTTCTCCTCCATTCCCACTCCCAGGATCTTGTGTACACACACACCTGATGTGAGTTTCACGCCACCGGATCCGGGACTCAAACTGCAGTCAACCATGTGGGAGTCCAGCAATGTAACTGCTATGCTTGTTGCTGACTGTAGCCCATATTTTCTTTAATTGTTTAAGCAAATCTTGAAAGCAGACATGTGGCCAGAGTGGTTGCTCTGTCTCATAGCTCATGACGTCGGCCTGTGTCCTGACCTGCTATTGCTCTCAGCATCAACACTATAGCTTTCATTGTCCATTATTTTCAGAGTCTGTGGTGAAGATGGTTGCTTGCAGACAGATCCCTATCCTTTAACCTAAATTTAGTTGCGAAATCATGTCCTTCGCATCATAATTCAGTATTTATTTTTTAAAGATTTCATCATCTTTGTGATGGTTAATTGTATGTGTCAATCTACCTGGGCTACAAGGTACCCAGACATTTGGTCAAACATTATTCTGAGAGTGTCTGTGAAGGTATTTTTAGAAGATATCATCATTTAAATTTGTAGACCAAGAAAAGCAGATCGCCCTCCCTAGAGTGGGTGAACTGCATTCAGTCAGTTGAAGGCTTATATACAACAAAAAGGCCTACCTTCCCTTGAGAGAGAATTCTTCACTTCCGACTCTCTTCAGATGTGAACACTGGCTTTTTCCTGCCTCTGGACTCAAACTGAAACCTCAGCTCTGCCTGTGTCCGTGGACTAGAATGACACTGTTGGCTCTCTTGATCTTTAGTCGACTGGCTCACCCTGCAGACCTTGGAACTAGTCAGTCTCCCTAGAGGAGAATGGAGGAGAGGGGATCACGGCGTGGCCATCCCCGCTGGGGGGTGATTTCTGGTTGAGGCAATTCCTTCCAGGAATCAGAATACGTGTCTCTATATCCATGTGTATGTCTGTCCCTACCCTACCGGTTACTTCCCTGAGGAACACAGGCTTCATATTGCCCTCAAGTTTCTTGTCTTCTAATGTGTCCTCCTCCTTTTTCAGTGCTGCTGTAGAGATAATTATTCTGTATCTCCGTGGTCATTCTAATGAGTTTCGAGGAGGGAAGTGAGATCAACATGTGAGCTCAAATCTCCAACTTGAAACCGAAAGCTTATGAAAGTTGTCCAAGAAGTAAAGAAGTCGTCCTCGCTCTTTCTTCCTGTAAGCTCCTTTTCCTTTGACATGCCGCGCCTCTCCTCAAGCAGGCCTCGTCTCCTTTCCTCTCCCATCTCTCTCACTGCAGTCTGTACTCTGGACCTCTTAAAAATATGTCCATTTCTGTACTTTTTGGTAGTTAAATGCCAGCTATGTCTCTCTTCAAAGCGTGTCATTTTCCTTTTTATTCCGCTCACTGACCCTGTAAATGACATTTGATGAGCAAGAGCTGGAACAGTCATTAGCTTAAAATGGCTATATTTTTTTTTTTTTGAAAAATGAAAAACCTCACAGCTCTGAATCATGTCCTTAAAAAAAAATGAAAAATAAAAAGGTATCCTACGGTAAACTCTTGATGTCCGTGCCTGGCCCTGCTGGGCTTTGATTTCAAAGGAGAGCAAAGACACAAGGGGTAAGGTGGGGTTGTGTGCAGGTTAAGCAAATGGCTGAGCCACTTCTGGCTCTAAGGAAAGGCTCCAAGTATCAGCTATTGCTTTTTTTTTTCTTGTGTTTTTTGTTGTTGTTGTTTTGTTTTATTTTGTTTTGTTTTTTAATAAGCCTCATTTTCTCTCTGAAATTTCAAAAACCAAGCTTCTATGTCTTTCCTGTTATTTCATTTAAACAGAACTCTGGGGACCAGCAGTTAGCATAATGGCTATGTCGCTGGACTCCCACATAGTCGACCGCGGTTCGAGTCCTGGACCCGGTGGCTTAAACTCATGCTGGGCACGTGTGCATGTGTGCATGCCCAAGATCCCGAGAGGAGACTGGAGGAGAAGGGACTGCGGCGTGGCTATCCCCCCTCGGGGGTGATTTCCTGCTTTCTGTCTCTGTGTCTCTCTGTCTGTCTGGCGAGCGCACACGCCCTATAACAAAAAAAAAAAAAAGAAAAAACAACAACTCTGAGAGAAATCTAATGCAAAGGAATGTCAGGTTGAAGTCACATGTTTGCTAAGGCGAGTTGTGGTTGCATCTGGAAATTATTACTAGCTCGGTACAGTAAATTAGTTTCCCCTAGGCTGGAGCCAGAGACATGCCTATCATTTGTCATGACACAAAGGAGTACTAGCAATAAGACCATGTGTCTTAGTCCGTTTGTGCCGCTATAACAAAATACCTGAGACTGGGTAATTTATAAAGAGCAGAAATTTGTTTCTCACAGTTCTGAAGGTTGAGAAATCCAAGATCAAGTCTCCCGCAGGACTTGGGTGTGCTCAGAGTTGCTCTGTGCTTTGAAGATGGCCGCTTGTTGGCACATCCTCTAAAGGACAGGAACTCTATGTTCCCACATGGCAAAGGAACAGAAGGGGTGAAAAGGAGTAAGCCTTCCCATCAAACCCTGTTCTAAAAGCACCTAATCTGATGCATGAGAGTGGAGCCTTCATCCCTCATGTCCTCAAGGCTATACTTCATGATCCCCGTTGCATTGGGGATTAAGCTTCAACACGAATTTTGGAGGGAACACCATTATTCAAACCATAGCCCCAGGTCACCCTTTTCAATGTAGGGGCCTATCCAGGTTACTCAGATTTGCATACTGTGTAGGACATAGCATCTGCAAAGTATCCTGAATAGGGACCAGCAGATGGCATAGAGGTTAAGGAGCTGGATTCCCATTTGGCCAACCATGGTTCAAATCCTGGACCCAGTGGCTTGAAAATCATGCCAGGCACATGTGCCCAGAATCCTCAGAGGAGACTGGAGGAGAAAGGAGTGCGGTGTGGCCACCATCCCCTACCCCCAGGTGGGCAATTTCTCTCTCTCTCTCTCTCTCTCTCTCTGTGTGTGTGTGTGTGTGTGTGTGTGTGTGTGTGTGTGTGTGTCTATCCAGTGAGCACATACACCCTATGGGAGAAAATTTTCACACAAAAAACTACTATCTTGAATGGATACCCCCCCTATGGAACAGGGGCATCCTACCATCTCTGTCCTATTCAGGGTACACTTAACAGGGCTCATTCCATTCCTGTGTTGGCATCCTTGAACCCATTTGTTACTTCTTTAGAGACTGAGCGAGCCCCTGGAACTTACATAGTCCTGTGGGTATTGCTCTGCAGAAGGTTAACGTGACCACAAAACTGTCATCAAGGTGCCTGGTGACACACGTGACCCATGGTGTACGTGATGACGAACTTTGAGAAGAGTTTATGAGCAGGGAAGTACTGAGTAGGTGGTTGCTCTGAGCGCCAATATTACTCTTTAAGAAGGTGTGCTTGGGTGGCAGGGCCAGATGTGCACTCCAGTTAAGTACATTCCATGTGTTAGCAGGTAGTGTGCTGGTCAGGGCACTGGATCCCACATGACCAACTCCATGGTTTGAGTTCTGGACCAGGCAGCTTGAAAAACACCCTGGGCATGTGTGTGTGTGTGCCCAGAATCCTGAGAAGAGAATGGAGGAGAAGGGATTGCAAGGTGTCCATCCCCCCAGGGATGTCTACTCTGTTCAAAGTGTTCAGTTTTAGAGAAGCTTTGTGTGAGGCACTGTATTCGAGGAACTACTCCTGAGAAACCTCATTTATACCTGTATCTGACTGAGGTGGAAGATGAGCCTGTTTCTGATGCTGTAAATGAATGAAAAATTATTGGGGATCTTGGGTAAGTTTGAGTGTATTTTACATGTGGTAGAAATGTAGATAATTTGTAGACAGTAGACAGATGGTAGTGGCTTAAAATATACCAATGAGGGACCAGCAGTTGGCATAATGGCTATGTCATTGGACTCCTATGTAGTCGACTGCAGTTCGAGTCCCGGACCCAGTGGCTTAAAGTCAAGCCGAGCATGTGTGCATGCATGCCCAAGATCCCGAGAGGAAAGTGGAGGAGAAGGGATTGTGGCGTGGCCATCCCCCCAAGGGTGTGATTTCTCGCTTTCTGTCTCTATGTCTCTCTCTGTCTTTCTGGCTCTTGGAGCCCTTGGATCCCAGCCCCTGTCTTATGAGGAAGTGTGGGCCACTAGGAAGGCACATGTAGGTTATCTAGCAAATAACCCTGGGTGCGGGTCTACTGAACAGCCACCGGCAGCATCCAGAGGAGCGAGGGAGCTCTCGGCTGGTTCCAAGCTCTAGTCCTTGGCTCTCAGAGTGGATGCCAGGTGGAGCAGACACTCAACTATCCATATCAAATGACAGCTTTCTGAGTAAAATAAAAGTAGCCATTTTTTAAAAGATATTAAGTGTAGGAGTCATTTATTACCCAGTCATACTGGAAGAGGGTCATCTGTCCTTCCTCTCTTGCTTCTCCTATTTTTTCTATTCTGCATAGATACTTGTGACACATTTTGGGGTCCCTCTTTGTTATTTTCTCCTTCAAAATAGGATATTATTATCAGGTTTCTTTGGTGAAAAGAGGAAAAGATGTAGAGCCATTGTTCCCTTGAGAAGGACATGCCCATAGTAGATCATCTTGTATTTCTCTTCAAGAACACGTTGTCAGGTTTTTTCTTTGATAGCTTTCCTGGAATGTCCTAGCCCTTACTGTATGACAGCTGGTCCCTCTTTCTAGTGACGGTCCCCCTCACTTCCCTGTATGATGTGCCATTTGTAAACTGGTTTCAAGTTACCTCTGTGACTGAAATAACAGTCATTCTCTTTTCCCCTCTGGAAGAATTTTGTTTCTCTTTTATATGTAATTTTTTATAACAAAGCATGTGCATGCATGTGTAAGAGAGGAGGAGAGAGAAAGTATTTTCAACAGCATGCCATAACTCTGCAATCCCCTTCCTCCAGCCCCCTTTTCTACTAAAGTTTGTATTTAAAAAAATGGTTTATTATTTTTAATATGTTATAGGGCACATGTGCTTATGTGAGAGAGAGCGAGAGCGAGAAAGCAAGGTGTCAGGTCTGGGATTTGAACCTTGGTTGGTCATGTGAAAGTCCAGCACCTTCCCCATCATGCCGTCTGCTGGCCCCTTATATTTTACTCTTTTTTTTTTTCTCCCAAAGAATTATTCCATTTTATTTATTATTTTTAAATTTGCTATAGGACACCAGAGAGAGTCAGAGAGGGAAAGTGAAAAAGCAAGCTTCCAGGTCCAGGACTCAGACCCCGATCAGCCACGGTGGGAGTCCAGCACCTTAACTGCCATGCCACCTACTGTCCCCTTGTGTTTTTCTAATGTCATTTTATGACATTCCTATTTGGTAATCTGATGATAAATGCAGGTAACTTGGCATGCACAAAAGCATGATATCTGAGACACCAGGAATGATTGACAACTTTGACTTAATCATCTCATCATACCAGTAAGATAACATTCCATTTTTCTCCATTGTTCATTCTGGGATGATGGAAACACTTCAAAGATATTTTAATATTATAATCCATAGTAATTTGTTAAATATACTCTCTGGGTCAAATTTGGATGAAACACAACCTAGTTTTGTGATATTGATGGGCATTATATAGTCAACAAAACTCTAAGATGCTGCAGACTTAAAGTATTTTTGTCACTAAGAGTTCATGACTGCCTTGTGACTGTGGGGGACCTTATTTCATACAATCCTGAGAAAAATGACATCCTTGGCATCTCCCTCACTAGATAAAATTATGTCATTAAACAGTGTGGGTCCAGTTAAACAGAAAAAAATAAGTCTTATGATACACCATAAAGCAAAAACATCATTTTTAAATAATGAGATTATTTTTAATTATAAAAGTACTACTTTTTAAAATTTTCTGTAAAAAGTACATAATACATTGGGTCAGCTGGTGGCATGGTGGTTAAGATGGCTGGGCACATGGCCTACTGTGTGGTTCGAGTTCCAGACCTGCTGGCTTGCAAAACATGCCAGGCATGTGCGTGCGTGTGTGTGCACATGCCCAAAATCCCAAGAGGAGACTGGGAACACAGAACTGTGGTGTGGCCATTTCCCTTAAGAGGTACTTTCTCATTTTCCCTCTCTGTGTCTCTCCACCCACCACATGTGCCCGGTAGCTAAAGTTAAGAAAATAAAAATTTAAGAAATAAAAAAAAAAATGTATGTAATACTTTAAAAAGAATAATAAAGTCTATTCTAGCAAATTTTTTATTTTAAATAATGGTAATATTTATTTATTTATTTATTTATTTGTTTATTTATTTATTTATTATTTTTCAATTTGACCGGAGAGAGACAGAAAGGGTGGGAAAGCAAGCTGCCAAGTCCAGGACTTGAACTGTGGTCAGCCATATAGGAGTTCAGCACCTTTTGCCACCATGCCACCTGCCAGCCCCCAGTTTGTGGGTTTTTTTTAAATAATGATTGTATGTATGTGTGTATTTATTATTTTTTCTAGTCCAGCAGTCTTATGGCTGTATACTTTGGTAGTGTTTCTCTCTCACACGTACACACACAAATCCATATATAAATAATTCGAACCTCCTTAAAATCATAATTTTGTACACATTTATGTATACATTATCAGTGTCATATATATATATATACAGTTTCTATCCTGCTTTTTAAAAACCCGATGGTATTAACCTCACACTCTAACCAACTGAGCTAACCAGCCATCAAAAGTGGTTGGCAGGTGGCATGGTGGTTAATAGCAATGGTCTCCCACATGGGTGACCACGGTTTGAGTCCTGGACCTGGTGGCTTGCTTTCTCACTTTCTCTCTCACTCTGTCCCTCTCTGGTCAAATTAAAATAAATAAAAGTTAAATAATTCTTTAAAAAAATCTAATGGTAGCAGAAGTACTTTTCCATGTTATCAAAAACTCTATACATTTTTTTAATGGCTGAATAATGTTCTGTTTTAAACGTGTACCTTAAATGTATATAAGTCTTCCTTTTGTGTATTAAGGTTGTTTCTAGTGTTCCAGTACTGAAAATAATGTCATGATGAACTACTTTATAGATAAATTTTTGTCTTCATTGTTGATGACTTCCCTCTGGAACCATTCATAGAAGTAAAATTACTGATTCAAAGAGAATGAAACTCTTTATAGCTTATGACAGATATTTACAAATCATGTTCCAGAGGGCTTCAGCAAATGATGTTGCCACCATGAGTTTCTGAGAATATATGTCTTTCTGAACCCTCCCAAATACTAAGTACTGCTATTTTTTACATCTTTGTCAGCACTGAGTTGTGAAGAACAGTATCTCTCTAATATTTTACTTTTCATTTCTTTGCTTAACACTGGGTCTGCACATTTTTGCGTTTGTTCATGAGCCTTTTGTATTTCATTTTTAAATAAATTTCTTTTTGATTACAGTTTATTTTAGTTTGCCAAAGGGTACTCGTGCTCGTTGGAGACAGAGGGAAGTGAGAAAGACCTCCTTCATGGGGCATGGTCATGCCACAATCTCTTCTTCTCCATTTCTCCCTCCTTTTGGGACTTTGGGCACACACTCACATAAACCCAGTGTGTTTTTCAAGCTACTAGGTATGGGTCTTGAACTATATGGTCAACCATGTGGGATATAGCTGCCTTAAGCACCAGACCACAGACAGGCTTTACAACTTACTGTATTTTTTTTTTTTTTTAGGTTTTTGCTATAGAGCATGTGCGTCGCCAGAAAGACAAAGAGAGAAAGACAGAAAGCGAGAAATCACCCCCCCCCCCGCAGGGGGCATGGCCACGCTGCAATCCCTTCTCCTCCACTCTCCTCTCAGGATCTTATGCACACTTGCCCAGCGTGAGTTTAAGCCTCCAGGTCCAGGACTCGAACTGTGGTCGACTACATGGGAGTCCAGCAACATAGCCATTACACCAACTGCTGGTCCCATGGCTCTACAACTTTTGGTATACATATATTTAATATATATCTTTGTGGGGTACAGTACGGTTTTTTAAAAGCACGCCTATAGTATAATCAAATCAAGGAAGTGTGTGTGTGTGTGTATGTATATATAGATAGATAGATTTGTGTTCTTCAACAATGAACATTACATTATTTTGTGTACATTTGATAAATAGTCCTACTAGTTATTTTTTAAAAATACATTTTATTGTTGTTTTCTTTTTAAGAGAGATTTTTGCTGTAGGGTGCATGCTCTCACCAATGAGACAGAGAGAAACGAGAAATCGCCCCTCAGGGGGATGGCCATGTTGCAATCCCTCCTCCTCCATTCTCCTCTCCACATGAGTTTTAAGTCGCTAGATCCAGGATTCGAACCATGGTCAACTACGTGGGAGTCCAGCAGCATAACCATTACGCCATCTGCTGGTCCCCATATTGTAGGTAATTTCAACTCTGCTGTGATGAACCATCCCATAGCCTCTTCCACTTCTTTACATGCATTCTTGAGTCCATTAGCATTCTGTCTGTAACTACCACCTCCCCTTTCCCCCTCAACAGCTCTGGTGTCTACCATCAGTCTATTTCTGTGCCACCAATTCCCTAAATTTTCACCGCTCATTTGGTATGTGTTGAGCCGAGACATACTTGTCTTTCCTAGCCTGGTTTATTTCATTTATCATCATATGTTCTGTGTTCATCCACTAGAATTGATTTTTTTTTTAACTTTTTTTTTTTTTTTGGAGAGATTTTCACTGTAGGGCGCGTGAGCTCGCCAGACAGATAGAGAGAGACATAGAGACAGAAAGCGAGAAATCACCCCCCAGGGGGGAATGGTCACGCTGCAATCCCTTCTTCTCTATTCTCCTCTCGGGATCTTGGGCACGCACGCACACGTGCCCAGCGTGAGTTTTAAGCCACAGGGTCCGGGACACGAACCGCGGTCGACTACGTGGGAGTCCAGTGACATAGCCATTACGCTAACTGCTGGTTCCCGACTAGAATTGATTTTGTTCTTCATGGCTAAGGTGGTGTTCCATTGTGTATGTGCCAGGTTTGTCCAATCCATTCATTGATTGTTGGGCACTTAGATTCATTCCTTGACTCGGCTCTTGGGAATAATACTGTAATAAATGTGAACGTGCAAATATCTTTCTAACCGAGTTCTTTCCTGTCCTATAGGTATATACCTAACAGGGGCATTGCTGGGTCATATGGTAGATCTATTTTTAGATTTTTGAGGTCTCTACATACTGTTTTCCGCAGTGGCTGTACTAATTTACATTCCCATCAGCAGTGCACGAGAGTTCCATTTTTGTCTACAACCTTGCCAGATTTCGTTGTTCTGTTTGAGTTGATTACAGCCATTCTGTCAGGGATTAAGTGATAGCTCATAAATTGTGGTTTTGGTTTTCATTTCCCTTATGATGAGGATATTGAATTATTTTTTTCATATGCTGTTTAGCCACTCATATGTCTTCCTTTGAGAGTTCTGTTCAGGTCAATTGCCTATTTTTTAAATTAGATATTAAGGGGGACCAGGAGATGGTATGGTGGTTAAAGGTGCTGGATTTCCACATGGCCGACTGTGGTTCGAGTCCCGGACCTGGTGGCTTGCTTTCTCACTTTCACTGTCTCTGTCTCTGTCTCTCTCTCCCTCTCTGGTCAAATTGAAATAAACAAATGAATAAATAAAGTTAAATAAAATAATTATTTTTTAAAAATTAGATATTAAGGTGCTTGACTTTTTGGGGTTTTTTGGGGCAGGTGAGTTTTTTGAGTTCCTTGTACATCCTGTTTGTCAATCTCTTAGCTGGAAATATGGCTTTTAAATATTTTCTCCCATTCTGTGGGTTTTCTTTATTTGTTCTTTGCTGTGTAAAATCTTTTTAGGTTGATGTAATCCCATTTATCTATCTATGGTGTCCTTGCTATAGAGGATTTTATTAAAAGAAAGTGTCGTCTACTCCCATATCTTCAGAGTTGTCTCCAGTATTTTCCTTGAGCAGGTTTATGGTTTGGGGCTTTACATTTAAGTCTTTAATTCATTTTGAGTGAACTTTTGTCAATGGTGAGAGAGGAATCGAGTTTCATTTTTCTTTGGGAGGAAATCCAGTTTCCCAGCATCATGTATTGAACACTGTCTTTTCTCCACTGGATTGTCTTGTGCCTTTGTCAAAAATGAGTTCACTGGGACCAGTCAATGGCATAGTGATTATGTTGTTGGACTCTCATATAGTTAACTAGGGTTCAAGGCCCAGACCTGGTGGCTTAAAACTCATACTGGGCACATGTGTGCCTAAGATTCCAAGAGGAGAATGGAGGAAAAGGGCTTGTGGTGTGGCCATCCCCCTGGGGGGTGAGTTCCTGCTTTCTGTCTCTCTTGTCTCTGGCAAGCACACGTGCCCTTTAGCAAAGATAATTTTTTTTTTAATGAGCAGGACCTTATGTTGTTGGGTTTATTTCTGGATTTTTCTATTCTGCTTCATTGACCTATGGGTCTGGTTTCATGTCTATATTTGGTTATTATGGCTTTATAATATATTTCGAAGTCAGGTATTGAAATGGCTCCAAATTTACTCCTTTTGTATTATATTGCGTGGATGATACAGGGTCTTTTATGATTCTAGACAAGTTGTATACTATTTTTTTTTCTTTTTCAGTGAAGAATGATGCTGACATTGTGATATAAACGGCATTGAACTTGTATCTCAGGGGATCAGCAGATGGCATAATGGCTACGTTGCTGACCTCCAATGTAGTCAATCATGGTTCGCGTCCCAGACCCGTGGCTTAAACTCATGTTAGGCATGTGTGTGTTCGTGCATGCGTGTGTGTGCCCAGGATCCCAAGAGGAGAATGGAGAGTAGGGAATCACTGTGTGACCATCCCCCCTGGGGGTGATTTCTCACTTTCTCTCTCTTTCTCTCCCTCCCTCCCTCCCCCTCTCTCTCCCTCCCCCCCCCCCCCCCTCTCTCCCCCTCTCTCTCTCTCTCTCTCTCTCTCTCTCTCTCTGATGAGTGCACAGGCCCTATAGCAAAAACCTCTCACAAATAAATAATAAATAAATAAATAAATAAATAACTCACATGAATTTGTATCTCACTTTGGGTAGTATCAACATTTTAGCTATGTTTACTCTTCCCATCCATGAACTAGGAATGCCTTTTTTTTAAAAAAAAAAAAAACACTTTTGCCATAGGGTGTGTATGCTTCCTGGGGATAGAGAAGGTAAGAGGGAAATGAGAAATTAGCTCCCCTTGCCCCTGGGTTGAGGGTGGATGGCCATTCTGCAATCCCTTCCTCATTCTTTTCTCTGGATCCCAGGCACAAACTCATACATGCTTGGCATGACTCTCAGTTCATTGGGTCCAGGACTCAAACTGCAATTAGCCATAAAGGAGTCCACTGCTTTAACCACTGCCCCACCTGATGGCCCTTGTCTTTCCCTGTGTGTGTGTGTTCATCATTTTCTTCCTCAGTTTTCTACAATTTTCATAGCAGAGATCTTCTTGGGTTAGATTTATTCCTAGATTGTGTGTGTGTGTGTGTGTGTGTGTGTGTGAGTGTTTTCATCATTTTCTTACTCAGTTTTCTACAATTTTCATAGCAGAGATTTTCTTTGGTTAGATTTATTTCTAGATTGTGTGTGTGTGTGTGTGTGTGTGTGTGTGTGTGTTTTGTAAGTGAAGTCAATTTCTGTTCTGCCTCAGTCGTTAGCTCATTGTTAAGAGTACAAAAATGATACAGATTTTGTATATGTTGATTTGGGTTTTTTTCTTGCAACTTTGCAGAATTTGTATATCACCACTAAGAATTTTGGATGGAAACTTTAGAATTTTCTATTTATATAATCATTTCATCTGCAAATAGGGACAATTTATTTCTTCTCTTTCAGTTTGGATGCTTTGTATGTATCTCCTGTCTGATTGTATTGGCTAAAACTTCTAGTAGTATATTGAATAGAAGAGAAAGTAGACATCCCTATCTTGTTCTAGTTTAGAGAGTAAAATCTTTCAACTTTTCCCCATTGAGTATGATGTTAGCTGTGGATTTGTCATATATGACCTTTATTATGTTAAGAAATCTAAGGGTCATGGGAACCAGCAGTTAGCGTAATGGCTATGTCGCTGGACTCCCACGTAGTCAACCGCGGTTCGTGTCCCGGGCCCGGTGGCTTAAAACTCACGCCGGGCGCGTGTGCGTGCGTGCCCAAGATCCCGAGAGGAGAATGGAGGAGAAGGGATTGCGGCGTGACCATCCCCCCTGGGGGGTGATTTCTCGCTTTCTGTCTCTATGTCTGTCTCTGTCTGTCTGGCGAGCGCACGCGCCCTACAGTGAAAATCTCTCAAAAAAAAAAAAAAAAAAGAAAGAAATCTAAGGGTCATTAGGTGGCGTGGTGGTTGGGGCACTGGATTCCCACATGATCAACCGCAGTTAAAGTCCTGGACATGTAGGCTTGAAACTCACGCCAGGCACATGTATGTGTGTGCATAAAATCCGGAGAGGAGAATGGAGGAGAATAAATTGTTGTGTGGTCATTCCCCCTGGGGGATGATTTCTCACTTTCTCTCTGTCTCTTTTTTTCTGCAGTAGCACACACACCCTGTAATAAAAATCTAACTTAAAAAAGAAAAGAAAAGAAAAAGAAATCGACTTCCTACACCTATCTTGTTGAGAATCTGAATCATAAAGGGATACAAATGCTTTTCTGAATCAGTTGACATGATCGTAAGAGTTTTTGGTTTTCCTTCTGTTAATGTGACATATAGCATTCGTTGTTCTTTATTTGCTGAAACATGCTTGCACTCTGGAATAAACCCTACTTGGCGATGGTGGATAATCTTTTCAGTGTATTGCTGGATTGGGTTCACTAGTATTTTGCCGAGGATTTTCCCTTCTTTGTTCACCAGGGATATTGGTCCGTAGTTCTTTTCATTGTGCCTTTGTCTCTCTTTGTATCAAGGTGCTGGTGGCTTTGTAAAATGAGTTTGTGTTGACTCCCTCCATTTGAATATTTTGAAATTGTTTGAGGAGAATGAGTGTGAATTCTATTCTGAAGGATTAGTAGAATTCAATAGTAAAGCCATCTGGACCTGGGTTTTTCTTTGTTGGAAGTCTTTCTGATTCAATCTCATTGCTTGTTATTGGAATATTCATGTTTTCTATTTCTTCCTGGTTCAATCTAAGTGTGCTATATCCAGATATTTTTCCATGTCTTCTAGGTTTTATAGCTTGTTAGCATGTAGTTGCTAGAATAATCCCTAAGGATCTTTTGTATTTTTATGGTACTCGTCATAATGTCTCTCTTGAATTTCTATTTTGTTTTGTTTTTTTAAGATGGGTATTCTTTCTTTTTTTTTCTTAGTTAATCTATTGATAGCTAATGGTTTGTAAGTTCTGTTTTTGTTTTTTTTTTCTTTCTTTCTTTCTTCTTTTTTGGAGAGGTTTTTGCTATAGGGGGCTTGTAAACTCGCCAGAAGACAGAGAGAGACAGAGAGATAGAAAGGGAGAAGTCATCCCTCATGGGGAATGACCATGCTACAATCCCTTCTCCTCTCGGGATCTTGGGCACACATGCACATATGCCCGGCATGAGTTTAAGCCGCCAGGTCCGGGACTCGAACCGTGGTTGACTACATAGGAGTCCAGCAACATAGCTGTTATGCTAACTGCTGGTCCCTGTGAGTTCTGTTTATCCTTTCAAAAAAACAGCTTTTAGCTCCATTGGCTTTTTTTTCTTTTTTGGGGGGGGCGGTGTGTATCACTCTTGTGTTCTCTACTTTCTCTGCTCTGATTTTTACTATTCCTTTTCTTCCATTACATTTGGGTATAGGTTGTTCTTGCTTTACAAGTTTCTTAAAATTCATCACTATATTGTTTATTTGAACTTTTTCTGGTTTTTTGATTATGAGCACTAGTTACTATAAACTTTTCTCTTAGTACTACCTTTACTATATCCAGAGGCTCTGGAATGTAATGTTTTCATTTTTATGTCTTATAAAAGTTTTAAATTTGGGGGACCAGCAGGTGGCATGGTGGTTAAGGTGCTAGACCCTCCCACATGGTCGACCACGGTTCGAGTCCTGAACCTAATGGCTTGCTTTCTCACTCTCCCTCTCTGTCTCTCTCTTTGTGTCTCTCTCTGGTCAAATTAAAATCAATGAATAAATAAATAAAATTAAATAATTTTTGAGAGGTTTTTGCTATAGGGCACGTGCAGTCACCAGAAAGAGAGAGAGAGGCAGAGAGATAGAATGCGAGAAATCACCCCCAGTGGGGATGGCCATGCTGCAATCCCTTCTCCTCCATTCTCCTGTCGGAATCTTGGGCATGCGCACATATGCATCCAGCATGAGTTTAAGCCACCAGGTCTGGGACGAGAGCTACAATCGACTACATGGGAGTCCAGCAACATAGTCTTTATGTCAACTGCTGGTCCCGATAATTAATTTTTCTAAGAACAGTTTTAAATGTTATTTTTAATTTCTTTAGTAGATTTCAAATTATTTAGGAGCATGTTATTTGGTTCTCTCTCTCTCTCTCTCTCTCTCTCTCTCTCTCTCTCTCACACACACACACACACACACACAAATGTGTATCTTTGAGAGTTCTTCCTGATGTTAATTTCAAGTTAAATTTCATTATGGTCAGAGAAAATGCTAGATATGGTTACTGTTTCATATTTGTGGAAGCATGTATTATACCTGATTATGTGGTCAGTCTTAGAGAATGTTCCATGTACCACTGGGGAAAAATAATGTATATTCAGAATTTGTTGACTGAAATGTTCTATAAACTTCTGTCAGGTACATTTGGTTTACAATATCATTTAACTCCATTGTCTTTTTATTTAGATCATCTCTACAGTGGTGAGAGTGTGATATTGAGATCCCCTACAAATTCATGTATTAGTCTCTACCTCTTAAAGTTTTGACTTTGGGAGCAACTCAGATTTTGGATTTTACAGTAGGGATGTCCAACCTGTACCATGTATCAAACAGTCCAGCTTCTTGGTATATATTTAAAAGAACTAAAATTAGTATGTTGAAGAGTTATGTGCACTATCATATTATTGCAACATTCTTCACACTGGCCAGTATGAAAACAACCCGAGAGTCCGTCAGCAAATAGATAAGGACTATAATGTATATACCATTAAATCCTCCTTGGCCTTTAAAAAGACTGTTCGTAGGAACCTGGAGAACATCGTGCTAAGTGAAATAAGCCAGGCATAGAAAAATCAATACCATATGACCCCACTTACAGGTAGATTCTCCAAAAATTGAACTCATAGAAGCAGAGTGGTTACCAGGGGCTGGAGGAGTGGCATGGAAAAATTTTGATTAAAGGACACAGAATTTTGTTTAAAAAGGAAGGATAATGGGGACCAACAGATGGCGTAATGGTTATGTCACTAGACTCCCACATAGTCAACCATGGTTTGTGTTCCGGACCCAGTGGCTTAAAACTCATGCTGGACACGTGTGCATGCCACAAATCCTTAAGGGAGGATACGGGCTTGCGGTATGGCCATCTCCCTCAACCCCAAGGGTGATTTCTCGCTTTCTGTCTCTCTGTCTCTCCGTCAAGCACATGTGCCCTAAAGCCAAAATCTCTGAAAAGAAAAAAAAAAGAGGAGGGATAAGTTCAAGAGATACATTACTGGGAACCAGCAGTTAGCGTAATGGCTATGTCGCTGGACTCCCACGTAGTCGACCGCGGTTCGTGTCCCGGACCCGGTGGCTTAAAACTCACGCCGGGCACGTGTGCGTGCGTGCCCAAGATCCCGAGAGGAGAATGGAGGAGAAGGGCTTGCAGCGTGACCATCCCCCCTGGGGGGTGATTTCTCGCTTTCTGTCTCTATGTCTCTCTCTGTCTGTCTGGCGAGCGCACGCGCCCTACAGTGAAAATCTCTCAAAAAAAATAATAAAAAAAATTTAAAAAAAATAAAAATAAATAAAAATAAAAAAGAGATACATTACCTAGCATAGCAAATATAGGTAATAAGTATATATTATATTCTGGAAAATCATCAACAGTAGACTTTAAGTGTTCTTACTACAAAAAAGGATAAATATTGAGGTAATGTGTATGTTAACTAGCACAGTTTAATCATTGCACATTATGTATTTATGTCTGTAAGTGTGTAAGCATCAAAACATCAAATGGTATCCCATACAGTCATTTGTTGGTTTAAAGTATTAATTTTGGGGGCTGGAAGTTAAGGCTCTGGACTCCCACATGGCTGACCATAGTCAAGTCCCAGACCTGGTAACTGACTTTCTCACTTTTCATCTCTCTCTTTCACTGGTCAGGTTTTTAAAAATACTGATTATGAATAAAGTAAAACAAATCTTCAAAAAATACTAATTTTCAAGAAAGGACATGGCATTGACACTGATTTTAAAAAAAAATGTCAGTAACTTTTATCTTAAGTGCCAAATTTATGGACACAGTATTCCTTCATTATCTTTTTTTTTTTTTTAAAGAATTACCTTATTTACCTTTATTTATTTATTTCAATTTGACCAAGGAGAGAGAGAGGGTGAGAAAGCAAGCCGCCAGGTCTGGGACTCAGACTGCTGTCGGCCATGTAGGAATCCAGCATCTTTAACCACCACACCACCCGCTGGCGCCCCTTCATTATCTTTCAAATATCTGTAGTATCTGTGATAATGTCTTCTTCATTTCCAATGTTGGAATTTTGTGGATTATTTATTTTCTTGTCCGCTTGACTAGAGGTTAATTGATTTTATTGATCTTTTCAAAGAATCAGTTTTTGTTGTTTTGATTTTTGTCTACTCTTTTCTATTAATAATCTTATTTATGTTTTTATCTTTATTCTCATTTTTCTTGCTTTGTGTTTAAATTTCTTTTTGTGTCAACTATGTTTTCAGTTATTTTTTCTAATATAATTTTTTGCTATGAATTTTTATCTAAGCATGCTTTACTGAATCCTACAGATAATATGTTTTATTTTCATTTTCATTCAGTTTGAAATATTTTTCAATTTTCTGAGACATCACATTTCATCTACAGGCTATTTAGATGTGTGTCGTTTTATCTCCTACTATTTGGGGGATTTTCCAGACATCTTTCTGCTATTGAGCTCTAATTTAATTTTTTGACAGAGAAGATTCTTTGCTTTATTTATTTTAAATTTCCTAAGATTTGTTTAATGCCTCAGGACATGATTGATCTTGAAATTTTCATGTGCGCTTGAAGAATATGTGTTTTACTGTAGTTGGCTAAGATGTTCTAACATTATGTATTAAGTCAAGATGATTCATGATGGTGTTTAGGTCCTCTGTGTCATTGCTAATTTTACATCTCTTTATTTCTCTGGTTGAATTTGATTTATCCTTTTAGTTCTATCAGTTTTTGCATTATGAATTTCAAAGTTCCTTTGCTACATGTATACACATTTATGGTAGTTAATTCTCCTTGATGAAATGACCCATGACTTTGTCTGGTAGGGTTGCCATAACAAGACACTGCAGATTGGGTAGCTTAAGCAATATAAATTCATTTCTTATAGTTCTGGAGACTAGGATTCCAAAATCAAGGTGTGCTGTCAGGATTGTTTTGTGAGATCTTTCTTGCTGGTTTGTAAGTGGCTGCCTGTCCCTATATTTTCATTTGACCATTGATAGAGGGAGTGAGTATGGGTGTTTCTTCCTCGTCTGATAAGGATGCTAGTCCTATTATATTAGGCCTCCATTTTTATAACCCCTTAAAGGTTTTATTTCCAAATACATTCACATTGTAGGTTAGGGCTTTAGTATGCACTTTTTTGAGGAGTTAAGGGAAGGTGGGACAATTCAGCCCATTAACAACTCATTTATCATCATATATATCCCTTGTTATCTGTGTTAATTTTCCTCATTTTATATTCTACTTAGGCTGATACTAATATAGCAACCCCAAATTTTTTCATTACTATTTTTATGCTAGATCTGTTTAAATTTTTAAATGTTAAATCTATTGATATCTGGACTTTCAGTGGATTTCTTCTTTGTAATGTAGCATATAGTGGTGGTGGTGATTATTCAGTCTGAAAAAATCTTTGTTTTTATTTTAATAGGTGTATTTAGGCCATTTATATTTAATGTACTTATTGCAGTGGTTGGTTTTAGGTTCACTGGGTTGTTGTTTAGTTTCTGTGAGCCCTTTCTGGTTTTTTTTTCTCTCTGTTTTTCCTTTCTCACCTTATTTTAAGTCATTAAAATATTTTTTCTTAATATTTTGTTCAGCATTTAGTATTTCATTTTTTAGTATTCTGTTCCATAGCAAGCATATTCCTACTAGCTTCTTGATTATAGCTCTTTGTGTCTCTGTTGTTGTTGTCATTATTGTTGTTGTTGCTTTAATGATTACAGTATATATACCAAAACTTCCCAAGTTCTACCAGTAAAATGTAGAAGTTTTATGACCATGCACATCTTTTTACTCTTGGTTCTTTGTGTTAAACTTTTGTTTTTATGCATGTATGAAAGAATTTAAGATAACTTTTTATATTCATCCATATTTATGTATGTAACCAAACATTAGATTTTTTTATCATTATTTCTTTAAACTATTTTCCTGCACAAACTTCTCTCTTTTTTTATTCTCCCCGTAGGGCAGGCACCACCACGCCTGCTCTATTCTTTTTGAGATTTTTTTTAAGAATTATTAGCTTAATATTTATTATTATTGCTAATTTTTAATGTCACTACAGAGAAAAAGAAAGTGAGAAAAGAAGCTACCTGATCCAGGACCTAAACTGTGGTCAGCCATGTGGAAGTCCAGCACCTTAACCATCACACCATGTGCTGGTTCCTCTTTTTGAGATTCTAATTACATGATTTCTACACTTTGTTGTTTTATTTTTTGATAGGTCCTTAAGGCCTTGATTTTTTTTTTTCCTGAAAGATTAATTCCTATTAATCTACCTTCAAGCCCACCGACTCTTTATTCTCTTATTGCCATTCTACAGTTGAATCTAGTAAGTGTTTAATTTCAGGTATTTTATTTTTTAGTTAAAATTTTTATTTGGCTCTTTTTTGTTGTTTCTGTCTCTTCAATGAGGATGTCATATCTTTTCATTTATGACAACTATGTTAATCTTGAAACATAGATGTAATATCTTTTTTTTTTTGTAGAGGTTTTATTGTTTTTGTTTTTGTTTTTGTTTTGCTATAGGGCGCGTACACTCGCCAGACAGACAGAGACAGAGAGACAGAAAGCGAGAAATCACCCCCCGGGGGGATGGTCATGCCGCAATCCCTTCTCCTCCGTTCTCCTCTAGGGATCTTGGGCACGCACACACACGCGCCCAGCGTGAGTTTTAAGCCACCGGGTCCGGGACGCAAACTGCAGTCGACTACATGGGAGTCCAGCAACATAGCCATTACGCTAACTGCTGGTTCCCTCTATTTTAAATTATTTCCTGGTACTTTCAACTTCTGACTCCTGTGAGTGCCAAATATGTTGTTTTTCCACATGTGTATCGTTCACATTTTTCTTACTATTTGTAAGTAAAATAATTTTGTATTGTATTATAGATATTTTAGAAGCTATATCATGAAAGTCTGGGGCTGCTAAAATTCTCAATAATTGTATTTGTTTATCTTACCAGGTAACCTGGTTGAGTTTAAACTGAAAGTTCTATCTTGCTTTATCTGAATGGTGGTTCCAATGTCAATTTATTTTAAAAGCCAGTTCTTCACTACTTTGAATCTGTCCCATGCATGCACTTTTCACAGATGATAGTATACATTATAGATCACTTCTTGAAATCTTTATTCTACTGCTTTGGGGCTGTTCTATTATGTACAACTCAGGGTTGAGTTCAAGACTTAAGCTTCTTTATACATGGAATTAAGAGATCCCCTTTATTTTTTTTCTCTCCACAGTTTGTTTTTCCTGTACTCTGTGTCTTTTAAGGACCCCTTTTCCTACTCTGCTGTCCAGAAAGATGGGATTTCTTTTGGAATTTTATCTAATGACTGCTCCCTAAGGTACAGCTCAATGATTGAGGCTACCCTGAGCAAAAGATAGGGAAAATTAAAAATAATAGTGTAAGGGAATTTAGAGATAGCTCAGTGCATTAGCAGCCTATGATATCGTTACTGCAGCTTGGCAAGTAACACCTGCCTTTGGGATAGGACTAAGAGAGAAAAAAGGAAAAAATGAAATATCCTCTATTAGCTATGGCTCTTAGCGCTCCCTTTTCCTTTTCCTCTGGTTAGGAAGAGAATGTTTCTGAGTTCTGCAGACTATGCCACTGCTCAGCTCTGTGCCTAGGGTCACCCTTTGGCCAAAGTTGTATTAAAAATGAAAATGTAAGACATATTCCTCTATGGATTGTTTTTCATTCCCCCTTCTACCCGATTTACTGCTTACATTTACTTTTCTCCCTCCAAGAATTATTTATTAATTTTATTTATCATTACTATTTTTTTTAATTTGATAGAGGAAATATGCGTGAGAGAGAAAGAAGGAGAAAGCTGTCAGGTTTAGGACTTGAACCTCAGTAGGCCATGTGGAAGTCCAGTGCCTTAACTACCATGCCTCCTAAGTCATCTCTTTTATTTACTTTTTAAAGTTTTTGGGTAGTTGCATTTGTATTTCATCCAGCGTCCTCAGTTGTGATCACTGAGAAAATTAAGCTCCATCCTGGGAACCAGCAGTTAGCGTAATGTCGCTGGACTCCCACGTAGTCGACCGCGGTTCACGTCCTGGACCCGGTGGCTTAGAACTCACGCCGGGCGCGTGTGCGTGCGTGCCCAAGATCCCAAGAGGAGAATGGAGGAGAAGGGATTGCAGCGTGACCATCCCCCCTGGGGGGTGATTTCTCACTTTCTGTCTCTATATGTCTCTCTCTGTCTATCTGGCGAGTGCACGCGCCCTATAGCGCCCTATAACTCTCAAAAAAAAAAAAATTAAGCTCCACCTTGAATAGCACTGAAAGATGTCTTCCTTTTCTTTGGAAATTCACTCATTTCTTATTAGGTTATTTGACCCACAGGTTCAATTCTCCCTATAGTTCAAATATCTTCTCTTTAAAAATGATTTCTCTTCCATTTGTCCTGCTATTTTATTTCTTTTTCAGAAAGATTTGGTTATTCATCTATTAAGTCTTCGATGTCTGCTTTCCCTGTCTAGTATATTTTTTCCCCGTAGTTTATTTCTCTTAGTACTTTTTCTTTGAACTCTTGGTCTTCGTGCTACTGAGTCTGTTTACTACACTGTATCTTTATTTATCTTTTTACATGTTGTTTCTCATGCTTTAAAATCAACAGTTTACCTTTTTTTATTTTTTTTTTGGAGAGATTTTTGCTATAGGGCGCATGCGCTCACCTGACAGACAGAGAGAGACATAGAGACAGAAAGCGAGAAGTCACCCCAGAGAGGGGATGGCCATGCCGCAATCCCTTCTCCTCCATTCTCCTCTCGGGATCTTGGGCATGCACGCACACGCACCCGGCGTGAGTTTTAAGCCACCGGGTCCGGGACACGAACCGCGGTCAACTACGTGGGAGTCCAGCGACATAGCCGTTATGCCAACTGCTAGTTCCCAACAGTTTACCTTTTTTGTTT
Organism: Tupaia belangeri chinensis; assembly: GCF_000334495.1. NCBI lineage: Eukaryota > Metazoa > Chordata > Mammalia > Scandentia > Tupaiidae > Tupaia > Tupaia belangeri. The sequence continues at coordinate 8,162,698 of NW_006159539.1, forward strand.
TATTAAATAATTTATTCAACAATTCAAGTTTCCCTTTTATATTGGTTGTCTCATTTGATCTTTTTTTTTAATTTCCTTCAGGGAGTAATGGTGTAAACAGAAATGTCTGAAGCAAAATCTTCTTTAATATACTTGAAAGCTATCTTTTTTAATACTAGGTGTATTTACTATCTTTAAGGTGCAAAACTGCTTCATATATTCTGGATTTGTAGTCTGTATGTTGTACTGGTGGGCAAATTTATTTGGACTTTCAATTGGCCTCACAATAGTGTAGGCAGATAATCTTTGGGTCCTCTATGGTTTTCGATGCACTTTGATACAGGCTTATCGATACAGAGTACTATTTTCTGCTTTGTCATTTTATAGCAGGTTTGACGAAAGAGTTAAGACTGTGTTATGGCTCACAGGAGAAGCTTGATTTCTTAGTGATTTTTGTATCTCAGGGTCAAGACTTTTTCTCTTGCCTGCATTCCTGGGATAAAACCTTAAAGTACAGCAAATATAACTTTTACTGTCAAATTCAGTATAAAATAATATTTAGAACCTTTAATACTACTTGAGAAGAATGAATCTATTTCCTTTATTTCACTGTTGTTAAAAAGTTGGTTGGAGGGGCCAGCAGGTGGCATGGTGTTTAAGGGTGCTGGAGTCTTTTTTTTTTTTTTTTTTTGAGAGGTTTTCGCTATAGGGCGCATGCGCTCGCCAGACAGCCAGAGAGACAGAAAGCGAGAAATCACCCCCCAGGGGGAATGGTCACGCCACAATCCCTTCTCCTCCATTCTCCTCTCGGGATTTTGGGCACGCACGCACACGCGCCCAGCGTGAGTTTTAAGCCACCGGGTCCGGAGCACAAACTGCGGTCGACTACATGGGAGTCCAGCGACATAGCCATTACGCTAACTGCTGGTTCCCAAGGGTGCTGGATTCTGCCATGGCTGACCGTGGTTCGAGTCCTGGACCTGGCAGCTTTCTCTCTTTCTCTCTCTCTCTCTCTGTTCCTCTCTGATCAAATTAAAAATAAATAAATAAAAATGGATAAAGGAATGAAACAATAATCCTTTAAAAAATGTTGGTTGGATACATGAGGGCCATTGGATTTACTTAGGCTGACTCATACCAAGTTAATCAATTATAAGAGGTGATAATATCTACCATTGTGTTCGCCTCATTTGCCAGTTCTGTTCAATGTGTGCTTTTATGTGTTATCTCTTACTGTCATGAAAGCATTTAAAATAGCTATTTAAATATTTTAGAAGTTTTGAGTCTCAGGGACAGTGGTAAAACGCAAGATTTTGCAAGGCCGACCATAGGGGAAGGTTCTGGGTTTGCATGCTAAGACCTCTCTGAGTATGCCAGGCACTTGTATACTCATGATCCAGGGCTAGCTGGGAATGGATTGTGACATCAAGACCCTGTTGGGGGGAACCAGCAGTTGGCGTAATGGCTATGTCGCTGGACTCCCACGTAGTCGACCGCAGTTCACGTAACGGACATGGTGGCTTAAAACGCACGCCGGGCGCGTGTGTGTACGTGCCCAAGATCCCCAGAAGAGAATGGAGGAGAAGGGATTGCGGCGTGACCATCCCCCCGGGGGGTGATTTCTCGCTTTCTGTCTCTATGTCTCTCTCTGTCTGTCTGGCAAGCACACGCGCCCTACAGTGAAAATCTCTCCAAAAAAAAAAAAAAAAAAAAAAAAAAAGACCCTGTTGGGAATGCTGTATCTCTCTTTCTGCCTCTCTCTCACTCATGGAAGAAATAAGTAAATAAAAAATTAAGTAAATAAGTAAATAAAAAATTGAGTAAATAAGTAAATAAAAAATTGAGTCTCAAAGCAGATATATATATAGATATATAGATAGATATAGATGTATTTCAGGGTTACATTGCTACTAAATGACAATAGATTTTAAATAAAAATTTTCTCTTTTTTTTATGTAAGAGAGATTTTCGCTATAGGGCATGTGTGCTCTCCAGAGAGACAGAGACAGAGAGAGAAACAGAAAGCAAGAAATTACCCAGCCCAGGGGATACGGCCATACCACAGTCCCTTCTCCTCCATTCTCCTCTTGGGATTTGGAGCACACATGCACATGTGCCCAGCATGAGGTTAAGTACCACGTCTGGGACTTGAACCATGGTAAGCCATGTGGGAGTCCAGCAAGGTAACCATTACACCATCTGCTGGTCCTTCAAATACACATTCTTAAAGAGTGTGCAGAACAGTCCTCTGTTATGGAAGGATAAGAAATAGTTTGGGTCTTTTCTTGAGAATAAAACATTTAAACTTTAAATTGAGTTGGAAAGGAAAGATAACTTTTAAATGTATGTTTTGTATTTGGAATAAGAGAAAGAAGTGGCAATAGGTCAGTAGGAAAGGCCTTTAGATATTCCAGGAGCAGAAGTGGAGAAAAAGAGGGAGCATGAGGCAAGCATGTGAACACTAAACCTTCCAAGAACTAAGCTTTTTATAACTATTGAGAGGGGAGGGACCAGCAGTTAGCGTAATGGCTATGTCGCTGGACTCCCATGTAGTTGACCGCGATTCGCATCCCGGACCCCGTGACTTAAAACTCACGCCGGGCGCGTGTGCGTGCATGCCTAAGATCCCGAGAGGAGAATGGAGGAGAAGGGACTGCGGCGTGACCATCCCCCCGGGGGTGATTTCTCGCTTTCTGTCTCTCTGTCTCTGTCTGTCTGCGAGTACACACGCCCGATAGCAAAAAAACTCTCTCAAAAAAAAAAAAAGAGAGAGGGGAAAGCTTCCAAATGTAAATGAAGTTTAAGTAGGCCATGGAAATAAAAACAAGATGGTTGCTTACAACAGAACATTTCCAGGTAGAAAACAAGGTAAATATTTGTGGTTCACCAATATTTATTCTCTCCTTACATAAGAGAGTTGTAGGTGAGCACATGGCCAGAATACAATTTCCTTCAAGTTCTTCCTAGTGGAATTTTAAAAGAGGTTTTAGCTATAGAGCACATGCACTTGCCAGAAAGATAGAGACAGAGAGATAGAAAGCAAGAAATTATATCCAAGAATGTAATTACATGCTGCAGTCTCTTCGATTTTTCTGTTGGGATTTTGGGTGTAAACGCACAAACACCCGGCATGATTTTCAAGTTGCTGGGTTTGGGACTTGAACAACAGTCGACCATGTGGGAGTTCAGCACCTAAACCAACATGCTACTTGCTGGCCCCTGGAATGGCTTTTTAAAAGTGAGGCATTCTCCACCATCTTCCCTGCTTCTACTAGACACATGCCCATAGGACTGAGGCCCTAATCAAGGGCAGAGCCACAAGGTGAAAGGTGAATTCATCCCTGAACCACTTCATGAAGATCACTGCTAAGTAGGAACACTTGGATTTTTATGTTCATTCGAAATAGACTTCTCAGGCTAGCAGGTGGCATGGTTTTTAAAGCACTGGAGTCCACATAGCCTACCACAGTTTGAGTCCCAGACCCACCAGTGTGAAAGTCATGCTGGGCACTTGTGTGTACATGTCCTAAATCCCAGGAGTAGAATGGAGAAGGGATTGTGGAGTGGTCATCCCCACTAGAGAGTGATTTCTCACTCCCTCTCTCTGTCCATCTCTCTCTTGAGTGAGTACGTGAACACTATGGCACAAATGGAAGGAAGGTAGGAAGAATGCTGTTTCGTTTGCAACTCTTTTACATTTTAGTGTCTATTTTTCTCATAGTTTTCTATTTTTCTAATATAATACTTGGATGAAATTTGTTTGCTGCCAAATGTGGTTAGAAATAAGAAATTTCAGGAAACATTAAACTCAACTCATGCAGAAATCTTTAAGTCTTTTCATCCCGTCTCTGCTCCCTCCCCCAATTAGGATATCTAAAAGCGAATAAAATATTCGGTGACATGAAGAGCCAGGAAATCAATACGCTGAACTTTTAGAAATCATTTATAAACTATGTAAGGGAACGAGGGCAGAGCAAGAATTATAGGTGGTTCCAAAAGGCATCATCCTGGTTATTGAGATTGTGCCATTTATAATGGCTAAGGCCAAAGGGGTGGCCCTGATCCAGTTAAGCTCATGCCCCCGCATTCAAAGGGAGTTTGATCTGCAATGTTTTTTGTTTGTTTGTTTTCTTTTATGAGAGATTTTTGCTATAGGTTACAAGTACTCACTAGAGAGACAGAAAGCAAGAAACCATGCCCCCGCTCCCCTGCACCCGAAAGAATGGTCACACTGCAATCCCTTCTCCTCTCAGGATTTTGGGCATGTATGCACATGCCCCGGACCTCCGGGACTTGAACCTTGGTCGACTATGTGAGAGTCTAGCAACATAACCATTATGCCATCTGCCAGTCCCTGATCTGGAATTTTTTTAACCTGTATTAACCTGAGGATTTTCTTTGTTTATGGCAGCAAATTTGAAGCATAAGAAGGACTGATACAGGGATGGCAGGTGGTGTGGTGATTAAGGCACTGGACTCCCACGTGGGTGACCATGGTTCAAGTCCTAGACCTGGCGGCTTGCTTTCTCCCTCTTAATAAATAAAAATAAATAATAAATAATAAATTAAATTAAATAATAATTTTTAAAAAGAAGGATTGAGGAACCAGCAGTTAGCGTAATGGCTATGTCGCTAGACTCCCATGTAGTCAACCACGGTTCATGTCCCGGATATGGTGGCTTAAAACACCGGGCGCAGGTACATTCGTGCCCAAGATCCCGAGAGGAGAATGAAGGAGAAGGGATTGCGGTGTGGCCATCGCCCCTGGGGAGTGATTTCTCGCTTTCTGTCTCTCTGTCTGTCTGGTGAGCGCACGTGCCCTATAGCAAAAAAAAAAAAAAAAGAAGGACTGATGTAAGTAGGCTCAAAATAGCAGAAAATAGTACACAGGGGTTTAACAGATGAGGAAGGTAAAGTTTAGAGAGGGTAGGTAGCTTCCCCTAATTACACAGTCCTAAGTGGCTTGAATAAGGTTTTAAATTCATTTTCAACTGATTTTTAGTAAAGAATCAACATAAAAGCTTATGAAAAGTGGACACAAGAATCTCCAAAGCATGGGAACCAGCAGTTAGCGTAATGGCTATGTCGCTGGACTCCCACGTAGTCGACCACGGTTCGCATCTCAGACCCGGTGGCTTAGAACTCACAGCGGGCGCGTGTGCGTGTGTGCCCAAGATCCCGAGAGGAGAATGGAAGAGAAGGGATTGCAGCGTGACCATCCCCCCTGGGGGGTGATTTCTCGCTTTCTGTCTCTATGTCTCTCTCTGTCTGTCTGGCGAGCGCACGCCCCCTATAGCGAAAACCTCTCCAAAAAAAAAAAAGAATCTCCAAAGCATGAAGGTGTAGGATACTCAATGCTGAGGTAAATAGGCCTGATGAAATAGTTCATTAGCCCCTAAGGATGGTATAATGGACAAGCTAATGGGTAATTTCCATCAGCTGGAGTCACTCAATATAGGGAAATAGCCGCTGAAAGGTATGAACTTCTACTTCTAGAAAAATGAAGTAGACAGACTTTTTCCTCTTCCCCTTCTAAGTACAACTGAAAACTCCGGACATAGACAATGTATTGGGTTGTCGGAAAAGTCATCGTGTATTTTTCTATGCAAAAATGTATCATGACTTTTCTGATAACCCAGTATACACACAAAATCTAACAAGACCGAAAGGTGGAGAAAAGAAGACAGACCTTATTTGTATCAGTCTTCTAGGGATCTTGAGACCCACAGAGAAACATTGATAAGCTCCCTTGGGTTTCACTTTCCCTGATGTCTTACAGACTTGGGTAGAAAACGTCAGTGATTTGGGAAGGCCGACACATGAAAAATCTCTTGGAGAAAATAGGGGAGGAGTACTCTCCAGTCTCTTTGCAATCTTAATACTGCCCTGATACTAAAACCAGAGTTATAAAAAAAACAAACAACAACAACAAAACAGGGCCAGCAGGTGGCATGGACGTTAAGGCGCTGAATGCAACGTGGCTAACTGCAGTTCAGGTCCTGGACCACACAGCCTAGAAATCATGCTGGGCTGTGCATGTCCATCCCAAAATCCTGAGAGGAGAATGGAGGAGAAGGGATTGCAGCAGGGTGATTTCTCCCTTTCCCTCTCTCTCCGGCTCTTTCTGGTTAGTATACAAGCCTTCTAGCAGAAAATGAAACATTAGATGATCAACCAGTTTCTCAGCTGTAAATGGAATGATTCACGATGATCTCTGGAGTTCTAATTCTAATGGTAAAAATGACTATGCATGGATTTCTGTTGTGGCGTTAGGCATTTTACCCATTAACTGATTTCAACTTCGGACAACCTTTTTATTTATTTTTTTTTTTTGGAGAGGTTTTCGCTATAGGGCGCGTGCGCTCGCCAGACAGACAGAGACATAGAGACAGAAAGCGAGAAATCACCCCCCAGGGGGGGGATGGTCACGCCGCAATCCCTTCTCCTCCATTCTCCTCTCGGGATCTTGGGCACACACGCACGCACACGCGCCCGGCGTGAGATTTAAGCCACCGGGTCCGAGACGCGAACCGCGGTCGACTACGTGGGAGTCCAGCGACATAGCCATTACGCTAACTGCTGGTTCCCAACTTCGGACAACCTTTAAAGAAACAACTTATGATCACTGTCATTTTACAAACGAGAAAGCTGAGTGTAAGAAAGGCAAAAGCAGGTTCCCCAGGAATACTCAGCAAGAGGTGGAGGAAGAGAGACGGAGGGAGAGCAGTGAACCCTGTTTGCACAAGACCGAAGGGTTTCCTAGGATAGGGATGTTCCGGGCAAAGTGGGATGTGTCAGTCACACTCTGTGGGAGGCCAATCCGAATTTCATTTGACTTCAGAGTCTGTATTCCCTCTCACTTCTCAATGTCTTACAGGCCCCTTGAGAATTGTCACTATTAAAGAATGTGAGGAAAATTCTGGGGTTTTTTCCCCCCAAAAGAAAGTGGGACTAAAGATACTACCTGGAGAAAGAGGAGAAAATGGTAGGCAAGGAAACCTGTATTTATATTCTCTCTTGTTCAGTTTCAGAAATAATTGGTGGATAGAATGAACGTCACGCAAGCAATTAAAATAGAAATGCATTAAAATGAGTAAATGAAGGGAATGAGAATTATATATATATACATATATATATATATATATGTATATATATATACACACACACATACACATCTTATGGAAGTTTTAATAAATAATGTATGCTCCTCAGAAAACCAAATGCTAATAAATCTAGAAGGATGCATTGCAGTCAGATTTGAGATCAACAGATGCAGAGCATTAATCCAAAGATTGGCAGAGTTAATGGCCCCACACGCAAAAAAGGGCTTGCCTTCTCAGAATTGCAGTTTTGCACAGACTTAACCTCGCATCTCGCTGTAACCTCGCCTGTTGGATAAGTGTTCCTTTGCTGGAAAAGTGTGATGCATTCCTCCGGGAGCAGAGGATCACATCAGGCAAAACGCAGAACCCGTAATAGCTCAGAGGATGCCAAACCAGTGACCGCCGGAGCAGAGTTGGGTAGCAGATGTTGTGTTACCATGGCAACGGTGGGCGGCTCCAAGTGGAGAAGGGACTGGATTCCAAAGACTGAGACCTGAGGGAGACTTTGACCCTGCCCTTCTCTTTGGAAATGTTGGGGGCAAAGAAAGAAATAAGGGGGGGGGGGCATCACCATTTTCTTCTCTCACTGCAATTGTATTGTTGATAAAAGAGAGTTGATTTGTTTTTTTTTTAATAACAACCTCTGACAGGGAACATCCTGCCAGCTGTGAATTAATGAGTTGCCTTGCCTCCAGGAGACTAGGTAATCCTCCTCCCAGTTGAACTAGTGGCTCCTCCCACAGCCTTTTTCCACTTTGCTTCCCAGTGATTGTCGCGTAAGTAATCCTCAGAAGACTGCTCGTAGGCAGAAAGGAGGGCCTAAAGGCCAGTTCCCCTGCCCCTTCTCTAACACAGGAGTCCTCAGTCCCCTCAGAGCAGGGCCTCAGGTTCCATTCGTTGTGGCTAACATACTCCCCAGGGCTGCACCCACCATGGCCCAGGTGGTGCACGGACGTGCTGAGGAGCGATGAGAGAGAAAGGAGATATTCACACACACCCTTTCCGTTGCTCCCCACTACCCCACCGTCCTGACTCGGTGTGCTATGCATTAATTTGTTCTAGGCAAGCTCTAATTATCTTGTGAATAGCACACTATTGCATTCTGGTTTTTGTGTCAAAAGCCTTCATTTTTAAAATATAAACAACTGAAATATTTCTTGATAGGTTAACCTCATTTTGGCATTTCTTTTTTTTTTTTTTTGATACATTCTGAACATCAAAAATTAATAGCCATCCTTGGCCTCCTTGAACCTCTGAAAAGCCCAGAAATCTACATTTTGTGCTAGAAAGAAGAGGCACTGTTGCCAGGCAGGTTTCTGCAAACTTTCTGTGCCTTGGCTGATACTTCTACACTACTGTTCTCCAAAAGTAATCCACTGGGTTACAGGCAGAAAACACGAAAACTTCTCTTTATTTTTCATTTCATCCTCTAAAAGTCTATAGTTTCTGCATTTGTGTCATAATGTAGAGTATGTTAAAACTATGGTATGTTCAAGTGTGTGCGAGTATATTTAATTTTAAACTTAAAAATATTTATGGAGGCCTATCCTATATATATATATATATTTTTTTTTTTTGGAGAGGTTTTTGCTATAGGGCGCGTGCGCTCACCAGAAAGACAGAGACAGAGAGACAGAAAGCGAGATATCACCCCCCCAGGGTGGATGGCCACACTGTAATCCCTTCTCCTCCATTCTCTCAGGATCGTGGGCACACACGCACCCATGCCCGGTGTGAGTTTAAGCCACCAGATCCAGGACTCGAACCTTGGTCAACTACATGGGAGTCCAGCGACATAGCCATTACTCTAACTGCTGGTCCCCCATCCTATAATTTTAAAAACAGTTTTAATATACTGCACAAATTGCCCATTTAAAGCATACAGTTTAGAGCCAGGTGGCATGGTGGTTGAGGTGTTGGACCCCATATGGCTGACTCTCCGGTTCAAGACCCAGATCTGATGGCTTGAAAAACCCACTGGACATGTGTGTGCATACACGTGTACACGCATATCTAAAATCCCAGGCAGAAAACTGAGGAGAAGGGATTATGACATGGCCATCACCCCTGGAGGTGCTTTCTCACTTTCCCTCTCTGTCTTTCTCCAGCCAAGTGCCTGGGCCCACTGGCAAAAAAAAAATTAAAAAATTAAAAAAAGGTGTACAATCCAGTGACATTTGGTATGCTCAAAGTTATACATTCATCACCAAAGTCAACTTTGGAATGCTTTCATTACTCCTTAAAAAAAAAAAAAAAAAAATCCCTCATCCCCTTTAGCCGTTACCTTCCCCAGCCCCTGGTCCTTGGCAAAGACTCCTGCACTTCATGTCTTCCTAGATTTGTCTGTTTTGGATATTTCATATAAATGGGATTGTTCCAAAAATGGCTGTTTATACCTATCTTCTTTCACTTAGCAGAATGTCCTCAAGGGTCACCCGTGTGATAGCATGAATCAGTACTTCATTCTTTTTTAGGGCTGAACAGTATTCTGTTCTGGCTGCCATTCTGCCCATGTATTTCTTTTCAGGGTTATTGCCATGGGTAACCATATATATAGACCTTATTATACACCTGATCTCTATCATTAGATATTATGTGCATTATGCTTCGAAGACAATACTAGAAATACTCAACAGTAGCATGTCACAACAGACATGGCGACCACTGAGACTGGATTCTGGGAGCCCCACGTAGTGCTCAGGTACACCATTCCTTTACTAGGGCCATAGATATGAGGCGCTCAGGCCATGGGGAGCTGAGGACAGAGGCTACTTACCAGCGGTCACAGGAGTACGTCAGTATTTTGACAACTGGTAAACCATATATGTGCACACAAGCTGGGTGCTGGGCTAGGGACATCTCTCTGGCAGATCTACTGAAAGGGATCCGTGAGTCCAGGTACGCAGGAGAGCCTGGGTGGTCTTGTTCAGAAGCTTGTGGTACCTTGCCATGTATCGCCAATGTGACCGTCTAAAGTCACAGTCCACGTTCCCGTCTGTGTAGGACTCTTCCCTGTGATGGAGAGCGACCTTCCTCTAGAAGCCTATTACGCATCTCAAGGGAGCTGCAAGTCTATAGCTTACAGAAGCACACCCACTGAGATATCAAATAGAAGATCACTTGCATGGCCCCCATAACCCCTTCTCTGAAGAAGGAAGGGGGTAAACTTAGCTGGAATCTTACAGAACAGCCTGCATGTGGGCAACTGGGAGACGGGAGGGAAAACACATTCAAACCAAGCCTTTCCTTTTAATTTACCTCTAATTTTCTTGTTTCCTTGGAGTATTCCCTGATTTTGCAGCCTTGTGATCACTTCTCATTTTTTTCCATTAAACCAGAGAATTTAGGAAGAATCAGAGGTCCCGGGGAGGAATGCTACTTGCTCCAGATCACATGAAGCTGGCTAGTGGCAGAGCTGAGCGGAGAGCAGAGGTTTCCCGGTTAAAGCTGAGGGTGACCTCTGGTCCATGTGTCCTGCAAACACAGCAGTGTAACAACAGTGGTTGGGGGCCAGCAAATGGAGTAGTGGTTAAGGTGATGGACTCCCACATGGATGACCGTGGTTCAAGTCCTCGACCTGGTAGCTTGAAACTCACATGGAGTGTGTGTGCGTGCGTGCCCAGAATCCTGAGAGAATAGAGGAGGAAGGGATTGTGGTGTGGCCATCCACCTACAGGTTGATTTCTCATTTTCTGTCTTTCTGTCTCTCCAGTGAGCACATGTGCCCTACAGCAAAAACAAACAAAAAACAAAAATAACTCTTTAAAAAAAAATAATAAAAATAACAGTGGCTGAAATGACTATTCAGAACAACAGAAGGAATAGTGAGTGCAGCCGAGCTCCTCTATTAGTAACAGTGCCCCACGCTCGTGCATGCCCTGTTGGCACTCATGGGGGGAGGGGGTTCACACATCTAGTTTCTTTCAGGCCTTGTTAGAACTGTGTGCAATAGGAGGGCCTTTTTTTTTTTTTAATGTATTTTTTCCATGAGAGAGAGAGAAATTGAAAGTGACTGAGAAACAGGTAACTCCCAACAAGATATCCATGCCTTGATCCACCCTAGTCTCTGCAGCCCAGTCATGGTGATCATGGGTACTCACGTGCCTGGAGTGCACATGGAGGTCACAGGACATGAACCCAGGACCTTTCCCATGTGGGTCTGGTTGTGTTAACACTGTGCCACTACTAGTGACCCAGAGGAGTTTTATTCCTAAAAGAACATAATTAGGGACTAGCAGTTAGCGTAATGGCTATGTCGCTGGACTCCCATGTAGTCGACCACAGTTTGAGTCCCAGACCCAGTGGCTTAAAGTCACACCAGGCGCTTGTGCATGTGTGCCCAAGACCCCGAGAGGAGGATGGAGAAGGGATTGTGGCGTGGCCATCTCCCCTGGGGGGTGATTTCTCGCTTTCTGTCTCTCTGTCTCTCTTTGTCTTCCTGGCGAGCGCACGCGCCCTATAGCAAAACCCTCTCAAAAAAAAAAAAAAACATAATTATTGGACCATCTGATTAGATCCAAATATAGTTTTAAAAATTTAGGAAAAATGTACTTATGAGCATGGACTGAAAGGATTTGGACTGAAGAAAACGATGAGTGGATAGACAGATGACATTTTTGGAGGATTTAGAGGACACGGATTGACAGCAAAGGGAAGAGACAGCAGCTGCTCCTTTCCCCAGGATGGTGGGACTAGGGAAGGCCCCAGGGTCTAAGGAAGGTGAGACGATTGCAGATCTTGAAAGCCTGGAGGCAGTGCTGTTAGATGATGGCCTATCTTCCCGAGAAGGATCGCTATTATCCTGTTGAATTATTCGCATGCACCGACCTTTCTGGCAGCATCATACTGAAAGAAAAGTCACAAACAAAAGCCAAGCAGCA
>NW_006159539.1:8175353-8176981 GCF_000334495.1 Tupaia belangeri chinensis
TTCCCTGCATTGGCTTGTTTCCTTGGAGTATTCCCTGATTTTGCAGCCTTGTGATCACTTCTCATTTTTTTCCATTAAACCAGAGAATTTAGGAAGAATCAGAGGTCCCGGGGAGGAATGCTACTTGCTCCAGATCACATGAAGCTGGCTAGTGGCAGAGCTGAGCGGAGAGCAGAGGTTTCCCGGTTAAAGCTGAGGGTGACCTCTGGTCCATGTGTCCTGCAAACACAGCAGTGTAACAACAGTGGTTGGGGGCCAGCAAATGGAGTAGTGGTTAAGGTGATGGACTCCCACATGGATGACCGTGGTTCAAGTCCTCGACCTGGTAGCTTGAAACTCACATGGAGTGTGTGTGCGTGCGTGCCCAGAATCCTGAGAGAATAGAGGAGGAAGGGATTGTGGTGTGGCCATCCACCTACAGGTTGATTTCTCATTTTCTGTCTTTCTGTCTCTCCAGTGAGCACATGTGCCCTACAGCAAAAACAAACAAAAAACAAAAATAACTCTTTAAAAAAAAATAATAAAAATAACAGTGGCTGAAATGACTATTCAGAACAACAGAAGGAATAGTGAGTGCAGCCGAGCTCCTCTATTAGTAACAGTGCCCCACGCTCGTGCATGCCCTGTTGGCACTCATGGGGGGAGGGGGTTCACACATCTAGTTTCTTTCAGGCCTTGTTAGAACTGTGTGCAATAGGAGGGCCTTTTTTTTTTTTTAATGTATTTTTTCCATGAGAGAGAGAGAAATTGAAAGTGACTGAGAAACAGGTAACTCCCAACAAGATATCCATGCCTTGATCCACCCTAGTCTCTGCAGCCCAGTCATGGTGATCATGGGTACTCACGTGCCTGGAGTGCACATGGAGGTCACAGGACATGAACCCAGGACCTTTCCCATGTGGGTCTGGTTGTGTTAACACTGTGCCACTACTAGTGACCCAGAGGAGTTTTATTCCTAAAAGAACATAATTAGGGACTAGCAGTTAGCGTAATGGCTATGTCGCTGGACTCCCATGTAGTCGACCACAGTTTGAGTCCCAGACCCAGTGGCTTAAAGTCACACCAGGCGCTTGTGCATGTGTGCCCAAGACCCCGAGAGGAGGATGGAGAAGGGATTGTGGCGTGGCCATCTCCCCTGGGGGGTGATTTCTCGCTTTCTGTCTCTCTGTCTCTCTTTGTCTTCCTGGCGAGCGCACGCGCCCTATAGCAAAAACCTCTCAAAAAAAAAAAAAAACATAATTATTGGACCATCTGATTAGATCCAAATATAGTTTTAAAAATTTAGGAAAAATGTACTTATGAGCATGGACTGAAAGGATTTGGACTGAAGAAAACGATGAGTGGATAGACAGATGACATTTTTGGAGGATTTAGAGGACACGGATTGACAGCAAAGGGAAGAGACAGCAGCTGCTCCTTTCCCCAGGATGGTGGGACTAGGGAAGGCCCCAGGGTCTAAGGAAGGTGAGACGATTGCAGATCTTGAAAGCCTGGAGGCAGTGCTGTTAGATGATGGCCTATCTTCCCAGGAAGGATCGCCATTATCCTATTGAATTATTCTCATGCACCGACCTTTCTGGCAGCATCATACTGAAAGAAAAGTCACAAACAAAAGCCAAGCAGCAGGA
>NW_006159539.1:8177042-8178340 GCF_000334495.1 Tupaia belangeri chinensis
AGCAGGAATCCCTGCCAAACAGAAAGCCAAGCAGCAGGAACCCCTGCCAAACGGTGTGAAGGAAGCTGCAGAACGCTGGAGCCAGAGGCACACGCTCTTCTCCTCTGCCCCTCATACCTCCATGTTCCTAACTGGAAGTAAATAGGTTTCTGGCTCCTCTGAGCCTCTTGAGAGAGTTCAGGATCAGAAGGGGCTTTGAGCTGTGGGTGAAGCCTTGGTCTCTTTGGGTCGCTCTGACAAAAATACCATTGACCAAGTACCAACAAACAATATAAATGTGTTGCTTAGGGTTCTGGAGGCTCGGGAATTTAAGATCAATGCACCAGCAGATTCATTGCCTGCTTTCTGGTTCATAGATGTCACCTGTTTGTTGTGTCCTCATGTGGCAGAAGGGGCCTCGTGGCTCTGTGGGGCCTCTGTTGGAAGGACCCTAATCCCATCATGAGGGCTCTGTGCTCATGACCTAATTGGTAGAGTGCCCAGTGCCACGGGCTGTGAAAGAATTCAGTGACTCAGAATAAGTGGAGAGAAAAGAGATGATTCTCTCTCTAAGAGAGGAAAGGGGCCAGAGGCTGAGTGTGGCATTGGCTCTGGGGGTACAGGCTAGGGGCTTTTACTGGGTTTTGGAGAAAGGGGGTTATGATCCAGATAGTCAAGGCCATCCTCGGACAGGATGCCTTTTGGTCTTTTACAACATTTTGTTGTTGTCTTTTTGTTTTTCGTCTATTGCCAGCTGATAACGAGTGTAGCAATCTTTTCTCTTTTTTAAAAAGGAATTATTTATTTGATCCTATTTACTTTTTTTAAAAATTATTTTTAAGAATTATTTATGATTATAATAATGTTTTTAACTTTCTTTTTTTATTTAAATTTATTTATTTGCATTCATTCACTGTACATCATTACAGCATACAAAATGAGATTTTCCATCCAGAGTACGCTGTATATTGTCTCAATCAAGCACATCAACAAACCTGTTATTGTCAGCAAATGATCTTCCATTTCTTGTTTTCTGTATGTTTAGCTTTTTCCCCCCATCTTTGATTCCCTACCTCTTAACCTCTGTCATCTCCCATTCTCCTCCCCCACTGTCTCAGGTTTCTATGTTTGCTTTCTATACTGTTTCCCCCCACATTTTATTGAATCACCAAAGACCCTAATCAATCAAATACCCTCATAGCAAACACAGGTGACACACACATTTCCATGAACACAAGTCTAACTTTACACATCCTATAAAGTAGCACCTAGCTGGGGCTACATATCCTACTGCAGTCATTGAATAGATACTTTTTTTT
>NW_006159539.1:8178380-8182782 GCF_000334495.1 Tupaia belangeri chinensis
CACACAAAATGTGATCTCCCATCCAGTACACACTGCATAGTGACTCAATCATGCACATTACAAAAAATTTTCCATTTCTAGTTCCTAGAAATATTTCCACCCCTCTTTCTGACCCTCTGTCCCTTCCCACCCTCCTCTCACACCACCTCCGGTGTCCACAATTGTCCTTCATTCCCTTCCCACCCACATTACATTGATCACACAATTTCCTACATAATCTAACTACGTTCAATGGCGAGTTCACTCATTACTACTAAGAAAACCAGTTTAAACTTAAAGAAACAGTTTTGCTTAAAGCCAGGAAACAGGTTAGGATTCTGTTCAAATGGTAGGTGCATGAACCTATCAGTCTCATGTACTTTTATCTTCTGTTCTGGTTCAATTTCTATATTTTTAACTTTCTATAGGACATATGTGTTCACCAGAGAGAGGGAGGGTGAAAGCGAGCCGCCAGTTCTGGAACTCAAACTGTGGTTGGCTATGTGGGAGTCCAGCACCTTAATCACCACACCACCTGCTGGTCCCTATTTTTATTTTTTAATTTGCTGTAGGGCACATGTGCTCACCAGAGAGAGAGAGAGACAGAGAGAGTAAGAAAGTAAGCCCACCACGTCTGGAACTCTAACCATGGTCAGCCATGTGGAAGTCCAACGACTTAACCACCATGCCATCTGCTGGCCCCAAGTGTAGCAGTCCTTACATCTGAGGGCAGAGACTCAGAAAAACAAGAGTCAGCCTTCTGTAGTGGGAAAATAAATGCCTGAAGCACCTGAGAGGCACTGAATGAGTCCAGGTCTCAACCTGTGGATCTGGGGGGATGCAGACACTCAGATCACAACAACAGTGGAAAACCCCAGTTCACACTGGCCTACCTGATAAAAGAAGGCATCATCTTCTATCGCAGGAGGTGGAGAGGCAGGCCAGGACCTAGGCACGGAATGAGGTATCGCTCAGGCTTGTTTTCAAAGGTCCCAGCCTCTTTTTTTTTTTTTTTAATCAGTTTGTACATTTTTTTAGATACTGTCTTACGGTGCCAAGATCCTTCTGCCTCAGCCTACCAGCTTGCTGGGACTATGGGCAAACCACCATGCCTGTTTTTTTGTTGTTGTTGTTGTTTGTTTGTTTGTTTGTTTGCAGTCTTGACACATTGCCTATTTCAGACTTGAGTTTATAATACTCTTGCTTCAGCCTCCTGAGTCACTGGGATTGCAGGTGCACGGCACCATGTATGGACCAGAAATTGAACACAGGGCTCCCGTGTGATCCCAGCCTGTCAGCACAGCATCTGAGCAGCAAGCACAGCTGTCAGCCTGAAGTCACACTCTTGGCTCTCTTCTGTCTGGGGTTTCATCACACCATGCCAGCTAGTGTGGTGAGCTTGTCTTTCTCTCTTTCGTCCTTCATTCCTTTTTTTCTTTTTTTATAGAGGTTTTGCCATACGACACTTGTGCTTGCTGGAGAGAAAGAGAGATACAGTGAGAGGGAAAGTAAGAAATCACGCCCCCCTGGAGAGGTGGCCATGCCACAATCCCTTCTCCATTCTCTTCCTGCGACCTTGGGCACGCACACACTTGCATCCACTGTGCCTTTCAGGCTACTGGGTTCAGGACTCGAACCACAGTTGGCCATGTGGGAGTTCAGCGACATAGCCACTACACCATCTCCTGGCCCCAAACTTTTCTTTTACAGTGGCAGCCTCAAGCAGTTAGGGCTACAGGCTTTCTTAGTAGTGGGGGAAAGAGAAAGGCCATACTCCTGGTCATGACATAGAAGCCCGCCCTTTTCACCTGCGGAAGCTAAGTTAGGTCCCGCTTGCCACTGCTAGGCCAGTCAGTTGCCAAAAAATGCCATGACTCTTTGTCCTTAGGCTAAATGGTACGGACGGAAGTTTGAGAGTCAATTGCGATGCCCATTACACTTCCAGTCCCTTCAGCACAAACCCGCTGCAGAGAGGGCCTGCTGGCAGGGAGCAGATAGGGGTCACTGGCTCTCACCGGCTCCCACGTCCCAGACTGCAGATGAGGGCGTTTCTGAGTCCAGGGTCCAGCGTCTGTCTCCCACCGTTCATCTCACGCTATCAAACTGCTGTCATTCGGCAGCACCTTCACGTTCTTCCTTGCAGCATCAGCACACCATCTGTGGTGTTTCTTACTTGCTATTTTTCTTCAAATACGCTCATTTCTTTTGCATGGGTTTGTTTAAAAATGAAACCTTAGCACTATTGGAAATGGAGAACCTGGATCTCTTGCCAAAAGTATAAGGTTGCCATAAAAACGAATAGGATTAACGGTATTAGTTAACTTTATATAGGTACCTGCTTCTAAGATAGCTGCTTGATTTACAGAGGCAATTAGCAAGAGTGTTAAAATATCAGACACACCAGTACTAAACAGAGACTTTCTCTTTAACTTAAGCAGATGAATTGGAAGAAGTTTGGAAGTAGAATTATTTCTCACTGTGTGATCCCCTTTTTTTTTTTTTTTTTTTAAGATTTTTGCCATAGGGAGTGTATATTACCAGAGAAGGACAGACAGTGAGAGGGAACGTGATAAATCAACCCCTAGGGGAGATGGCAGCACCTCAGTCCCTTCTATGTTTTTCTCCCGGGATTTTGGGCATGCACGCACACGGACCAGGTGTGGGACTCAAACTGCGGTCCGCCATGTGCAAGTCCCACACCTTAACCACCATGCTTCTCACTGGCCCCATGATCCAGTGTTCTCAATGACATTGTTTCTATACCACGTTCAGTTACCAGTGTGGACTGGGCACATAGCATAGTGGTTAAGTTCAGTGCAAAGGGGGCCAGATCCCACATGGTCAACCACAGTTCAAATCCCAGGCCTGGTGGCTCAAAAAATGCCCTGGGGATGTGTGCGCATGTGCTCCAAATCCTGACGTGCAGGAGAAATGGAGGGGAAAAAAATGCAGTGCGACCATGCGTCACTGAGGGGTGCTTTCTCTTTCTGATGTACATGCACGCTGTGCATATGCATGCTAGCAGTAAAAACAAAAACCAATGTGACGAACTAAAAACCAAATTAAAATAGCTAGTTTTATCTCATCATTGTATGTGAGTAATGCGAGACCTAACCTCATCCTGTGTACCATCAGAGATCCACGCGCTTGTCTTTGGGAAACTTTGGACTATAGTACCTGCCTTCCTTCTGTGTTCATGCCTCCCCTAGGACTAAGGTAGTGAGAGCATTTGTGAGAGTCATACCACGTTTGCTAGACATGGGCCCATTTATCGGGAATCAAGCTGTACATACATTTGTTGAGCCTTACTATGATTTTAGAGGAGGTAAGTTGGAGTCCTTACCTTCAATCTACTGAGGAAAGAAGATGTATAGAAGAAAGGTTATCCAGCAATAGAAAATGCAGTGAGCTTCAGAACCAGCAGTTAGCGTAATGGCTATGTCGCTGGACTCCCATGTAGTCGACCGCGGTTCACGTCCCGGACCCGGTGGCTTAAAACTCACACCGGGCGCGTGTGCGTGCGTGCCCAAAGTCCCGAGAGGAGAATGGAGGAGAAGGGATTGCGGCGTGACCATCCCCACTTGGGGGTGAGTTCTCGCTTTTCTGTCTCTCTGTCGCTCTCGGTCTGTCTGGCAAGCGCACGCGCCCTATAGCGAAAATCTCTCCCCCCAAAAAAGAAAATGCAGTAAGCTCCAATGCCAAATTAAAAATCACTCAGGTGCTGATTACACAGCTGTGTTCTTTTTGGGGAAAATCACTGAATTGTATACTTACAAGGTCTGTACTTTCATGCAAGTGCGTTATTTATTCTTCCATGAGGATTTTCCTTTAAGAAGTCAGAAGAGCAACAGATGATTAGCTGGAAAAAAAGGTCACTGGGAACTCATCCTTGTGGGTTTGCAAGATCTGCTTGGTGGAAAAGTAAAGGAAGAGCAACCTGGGAGGTGCAGATGAGGAGGCAGGAACGGGGAGAGCAGGACAAGGCGGCAGAGAAAGCCTCGGAAAGGACGGCCTGGAATGACCCGTTGAACACTGGCTCAGGGGTTTGGCACGCACACTGTTGGCTGATTGATTGGTTGGCTGGCTTAACCAAGCACCATAAGGTACCAGCAGAGAACTGAATTTAGAAGTCAGGCAGGCAGAGGTGGATGAAGGAGAACTGGAGGAGGATGTGAGGCAACTCTAAGAAAGGGAAAGTGAGAGAGCCTCCCTCAGAAGGATGGCCACACTGCGATCACTTCTCCTCCATTCTCCTCTTCAGGATTTTGGGCATCCAAGCACACACCCCTCTGACGAGTGCACCCTCCCTCTCTTTTTTTTTTTTTTTTTTTTTTTTTTATAGGTTTTTGCCATGGGGCATATATGTTCACTGGAGAGAAACTGAGAAAGTGAGGAATGGCCATGCCACAGTCCCTTCCTTTCA
>NW_006159539.1:8183324-8197881 GCF_000334495.1 Tupaia belangeri chinensis
GCAAGCCCTGCTCCTCCATTCTCCTCTCGGGATCTTGGGCACGCATGCACATGCGCCCGGCGTGAGTTTTAAGCCACCGGGTCCGGGACGCGAACCGCGGTCGACTACGTGGGAGTCCAGTGACATAGCCATTACGCTAACTGCTGGTTCCCCCTCCCTCTCTTCTGAGGCCCTGTCCATGGCAGACTTGGTTGGACATTGCCTACTGGAACAATGTCTTCCTCACAGACAGACTTTGGGCATTGAGTGGCTAAGTTTAGAAAAGGTAGCTAAGCCATCGCTCCCATGGGAGGGAGAGACAGACAGATGAATGGGGGGTGGTGGAGGACACCCTAACAGGATTTTCACACTATGATCCACCCGCTCAACATCAAGCCAGCCAGGATCACAGACATTACCCAGCTGCAGGAAGAGGGCTCAGGATGCAGACCTGGGACTTTCCTGTATGACTTTAGTATTACAGGCCATGGCGTTGTGGCTGCCCACTATGGCTGGCCTATAGCCAATAAATTCTTTTTTTAATTTTTTTGACTGTCCTAAATTGTTTATTAGGTATGAATTTTACAAACATTTCTTAGATTACTGGTAACGGTGGAGCTGGTAAGTATTGCACCTTCTCCAAGCTGCAAGGTGAGAGCCACCAATTGTGTGGTGGAATTTGTGGCCCTTTCCAAGTCCTCGGCACTTGCGACCTGCGGATGTCAGCCCACGCATCTCCCTGTGCTTGTGGACTGGCTTGGTAATCCACCGGGTGTCAGGGTTTCTTCTGAGAGCTTTATGGAATGGATCAATGAGGATAACCTCGCAGAATTTGTATGTGGAATCTTCACCCACCCAGTAAGAATTCAGGACTCTGAGAGCCCCACAGGGGTGTCCAGCTCGCTCCTCTGCAACAGACTGGAGGCTCCGAGCAAACTTGAGCACCAGGCTTGCCATAGGTTGCACCCATGGGGACTGGACGTTTACGGCCTACACGCCGCACATGAATCCTGTATATCACATAACCTTGCTTCGCCTTGTAGCCCAGTCTTTGCTCTTTATCCGGCCAGGTGGGGTGGGGCGCCCTGTGCAGCGCCGAGAGCTGGCGGTACTGCCAGCAGCGGACACGCAGGAGAAAGCGCATCACGTTGGACTGCTTCTTCCGCCACAGCTCCTGGATGTACTTGTACGCGCCCATCTTGGCTTACCTGATGGCTGCCACCAGACAGAAAGGATAAATTCTTTTTTTAATAGACCCTAGTTGATTTTAACACCCATCATGTCATGAATTCGTAGGGAATAGGTTCCAGACGCTCAGGCTCCTTTCCATTGGTTCTCACCAAGTGTGCTTCTCTGGGTGAGGCAGGCTGGCGCTTCAGTTGAACCCAGGTACCTTTCTCTTTGGCTTCCTTATTTTCTGGTCATTTCCTTTCACACATTTTAGAAAGCTGTCTCTTCTCTCAGAATGCTTAAAATGTTCAAGACGCACATTGTTTCTCTAGGCAAGAATCTCGCCCTTAGCTTGTTTACAACAATGCCAACAGCATGCTGGGTAGCGTTGTAGACTCTTCCAGTTTTGCCACGGTATCTTTTGTGGGGCATTCCTTTGTGAACAGTCCCCATTCCCTTGATGTCTACAGTATCACCTTTCTTGTAGATTTGCATGTATGTTGCCAAAGGAACCACTCCAGGTTTTCTAAAAGACCTCGAGACCATATATCGGGTGCCTCTCCTCTTTCGCATTGTGTTCGTCATTTTAGTGAGTTATTGGAAGATGGCAGTTGCAGACAAAAGACACCAGTAAATTCTTAATGATGAAAGTGTATTCTGAGGTCTGTCGTGCCTTGAAGAAAATTTGTAATTTCTTTTTTTTTTTTATTTTTATTTTTTGGAGAGGTTCTTTCTGTAGGGCACATGCACTCACTAGAGAGACAGAAAGTGAGAAATCACTCCCCAGGGGGGATGGCCACACCGCAATCCCTTCTCCTCCATTCTCCCCTTGGGATCTTGGGCATGCACGCACATGCGCCCGACATGAATTTAAGCTACTGGGTTCTAGGACTTGAACCGTGGTCGACTATATAGGAGTTCAGCGACATAGCCATTATGCTAACTGCTGGTCCCCCAAATTTGTAATTTCTTAATAACAAATTCTACATGCAATTAGAAAATAAGTGTGTGTATGGGAGGGGTGTTAAAAAGTTGTATTTTCCCTCTCTGTGGCTGATGCTTGGCATGCGTGATTGCCCTAGTTCCTGCGTTCACCAAGCTGAAGTTCCTGGGTTGGGACTGACCAGGTTAAAGGGACTTGGGAAGATGCACTTAAATCGTGTTCACCATGCAACTGGAAGCTCAGAGAAGTTGCCTGACTTGTCTGTGGCCGCACAGAAAGGTTAGGGAACTCCAGTGGGTGTTTCAATTCCTAAAATACCCCAATGGCTGGATGATACCTAAATTGTGTGCGTTTTAAATGATTACAGTCACACCAACCTGTCAGGCTAATTTTGTGTGTGTGTGTGTGTGTGTGTGTGTGTGTGTGTGTAGGGAGAGATTTTTGCTATGGGGCACGTATGTTTACTGGAGAGACAGAAAGTGAGAAATCACCCCTCGGGGTCATGGCCACATCACAATCCCTTCTCCATTCTCCTCTCGGGATCTTGGGCATGCACACACATGAGCCTGGTGTGAGTTTGAAGCCGCCAGGGCCGGGATTCAAACCACAGTTGACTACATGGGAGTCCAGTGCTGTAACCATTATGCCATCTGCTGGTTCCTACTTATCTTTTTTAAAAATCCATTCCTGGGCTAACCAGGCTGGGTCCCACAATGGCTGACAATGCAATTTGAGTTCCAGACCTGGAGGCTTGAAAAACACTCTAGGCACATGTGCATGCACGCCTGAAATCCTGAGAGAAGAATGGAGGAGAAGGGATTGTGGCATGGCCACCCCTCTGAGGGGTGCTTTCTTACTTTGTCTGTTTCTGTCTTCAGCCAAATGCAAGCCTCCTATAGCAAAAATTTAAAAAAATCTGTTCCTATGTGAAGAAAGGACTAGAATATTTAGGATTTATTACATGCCAGGCTCTCAGCTAAGTAGTGGGTACACATAGTCCCTTATTGGAAACTCACAACCCCCGTTTTCTAACTTCCCAAGGTAAACTTATGCTCTGGAGTCGTACCTGAGACCAAGGTGCACCTGCACCGATTGTTAGCTTTATGGTTTGAGGCTAGTGGAGTCAGCTCCCTGGACCTTGGTGTCTCCATCTGCAAAGCTGTCGTACAGTAGCTCCTTCATCGAGCTGTCATGAGAATAATTGAGTGAGAGGCCCTGCAGTACACATCAAGTCCTACCCACTTTCTCCTCTCATTTCTATTGTTTCCTTCAAGTTCTGCTAATTAGAAAAAAAAATACTTGGGTGGGTTTTTTTTTCCAGCAAAATATTGTGGTGTGTAGAGAATGAGACATGAAGTGTTATGTACCCAACACAAGAGTCACACCCTAGGGCCAGGCAGTGGGGCAGAGTAACACAACTGAACCACATGGGAAAGGTTCTGGGTTTGTGTCCTGGGACCATCCTGAGTACACCGGGTATGTGTGTGCATTTAATTCTGGCTGCCCGAGCCTGGGAGTGGTCAGTGTGATGACCCTGTTGGGTGTGCCTTTGTCTCTTTCCATCCGTCTCTCTTTCATGGAAGAGACAAATGAATTAACCTGACGAAGAAGAAGAAAAGTCACAGGTGATACTGCCAGATCTCTTTCTCTCTTACTTTGCTGACCTTGATGAAGAAGAAGAACAGTCAGAGGTGATACTGCTAGATCTCTTTCTCTCTTACTTTGCTTAGGACAGATGTAGAAATAGTCCCAGGGCCTAATTTATGAGCCAATGATTAAAAAGAGGGGAAAACATGAATAGGAGTCACTGCTTGGTCCCCAGGGTCCGAGGTGGATTTTAACCCCAACCTGTACCTCCTCCCACCCAGTGAAGACTGCGTCTGCTCCTCCTCCCAGTCTCACCTGAATGCCCGATGGGCCCTGAGGAGAGAGATGCCATCCTGGCTTCTGAAAATAACTGGAATAACCAGCATGGCTGTGGCCTTCTGTCTAGGTAGAGAAATAGCATGCTGAAGTCTCCCCATCATGTTCAGGGAGCCCCAGCTTTCAGGGGAGTTCAGCCAGGCACTGAAGCAGGGGACAAAGGACAAGATACGGCTACTGTGGTGTGTGTGTGTGTGTGTGTGCACGTGTGCATGCTTATGGGGGATTAGGCATTCTATGGAGCCTCAGCCGGGAGTGCCACGGAAGGGTATGGTAACTAAGAGGGCTTCCCTGTAAGGGCGGTGCCACTCGAGATCCCAGGGCTGGGCCCTGAGTTCTGTTGGACCTGTTCACCCTGGTAATGGCTGGGGTGTTGTGCTTACTGTGGGGGGAGGCATGCTGGTCACAGGGGTCAGCATGGGGTGTGGAGTCCATGAGAACCTGGCCCGGATTAATAATAACTTACTGGTTCAGGCTCCACCAATGAGCTCTCCTTATGGGACATGAGCGAGGACACCATTGCCCTTTGACCCTATGTTGTTTATCCACCACCCCGCAAGGCATATGGATGGCTGACCCGCTGGGCTCAGGCCCCATGCAGATCACCCCGTGGGCCACTGCTTGGATCCCACATAATGTCCCCGTCCTCCTACGCGAGTCATCAGTCGCATTAACAATCTTTCGCTCCTTCCTGCTCCCCACCAGACTTAGCTTCTGAATTATTTAGCAAACTTCTGACTAGCTCAAAGGACGTCTTTTCATCCCGCTAATATATTTTTTTAATTCCCTCACTAAGTATAGGATTTGAGAGCATCTGCCTTTTTAGTTTAGTTTTTTTAAGTTTATTTTATTTCTTCCATGACTGAGCAAGAGAGAGAGGGTATCCTCAACAGGGTCTTGATACGATCCACCCCCAGCCAGCCCTGGATCATGGGCATCGGGTGTGCCTAGTGGTGTCAGGGAGGTCTCTGGACATGAACCTGGAACCTCTCCAAAACCTCTCCAAAACCTCTCCAAAAAAAAAAAGAAAGAGAGAGAGAGAGAATGCGACAACCCACTTTGAGTTCTCCGAGGGTCTTGAGCCATGGGACGTGCCTTTCAGCCGCTACAGGATGTGGCTGTCTTTAGAAAGAGTTGGTCCTCGGAAGCCAGAGGAGGCTTGTTTTACCCTGGTGTGAGAAACAGAGGGTTTCACTGTTGGGCTAACCCTTTGAAGCTCGTGCTCAACTTGGCTTTGATCTTGGGGATATGGCAGCGAGGAGGAAAGCTGGGCATCGGTTGGCAACAAACTCTGCCACTGTATCATTGCCTGGACTGCGGAGAGGACCAGCTGACCGCAACCCTGGGCAGGTCCTGGAGAAAAATTACAGGGCCAGGCTTAGGCTGCAAGGCAGATCAAAGCCCGAGCCACGGCATGGGAAAATACTGAAAGGGACTTCAGATACTCAATGTTTTCAGTAAGAGTTGAGTGGATATCTTCTCAGCAGGGAGGTATCTTGGGATTGCAATGAGAGGAGGAGGAGGCTCTCTCAATCTCTCTGTAGATTCCGCTCAGCTTTGGGTCCTCATTTCCGTGACTAGGGTGGCATGAAAATATTCTGCAGCCTTAGCTCATATATTTTCATATCTAGTTATTCCTTTTTCACTTTTTAGTCCTTTCTCATTTAAACTGGCTGCAAGATATGCATTGCTTCAGTAACAGGTTGGTAGGCAAGAAAAGCAGACGAGTGTGAATGCTTGGACATTCAAGTATCAAAACTCAAGACTTTGAAGGATGGTGACTGGTCAGAAATCAGTCAGTTCTTCCCTCTTCAACCACCCCTGAGTAAAAGTCCCTTGACATGGAAGACAGGAAAAAAAAAAAATAATAATCAGAGGGTTAGCTGTAGAAGGAAATTCCGGGAACCAGCAGTTAGCGTAATGTAGAAGGAAATTCTTATATGGGTCCCGAGAAGGTGTCCTGAATCCTGTCCATCTTCCCCAGAGTACAGTAACAATGATGAACCTCGCCCCTCCTCCCAACCCTTGGCAGGTTAGGGATAATCCAAGAGTAGCTGGTCACCTGTGTCTCCTTTTTTTTTTTTTGAAAGTTTATAGTTTATCTGGGGCCAGCAGGTGGCATGGTGGTTAAGGGCGCTGGACTCCAACAAAGTCAATCATGGTTCAAGTCCCAGACCCTGGAGGCTTGCCTTTTCCCTTTCTCTCTCTCTCTCTGTGTGGAAATGCTTAAATAGTAATAATAAATAGAGAAAAATAAAATCATTTTTATAAACTTTATTTGCATGAGGGAGAGAGACAGAGCATCCCCGACAGGATCTTGATGTCATAACCTCCCATCAGCCTTCAGCCATCCCTGCATCATGAACGTGCTTTGGCCAATATACACGGAAAGGTTCTGAGACTTGAACTGGGAACCTTCCCGTGTGGGGTTGACGGTCAGTGTCGCATTTACCACTGGGCCATTTTCTGGCCCGTTACGTGTGTCTCACTGCTTGGTTTGAAGCCTGGGGATTTGGTAAACTTCATCAACCCCACCTAGCTAGGAAGGATACAATAAAAATGGCTGCTTGGCATTTTCTTGGCAGGAAAATCTTGAAGTGGCCTCATAAATCCAAAGCCCCCAGCAATGGCAGACAGCAGCTGAAATTCCTCTGTGCCCCGGAAGAGAGCGTGGAAGTGGCAGGGACGGAGCTAGTTCCGGGGGGATTCTGCTATGCAGTCGAAGGGGCTGAGTGGCAACCTGACTCTGGGGTCTCAGTCTTGGAAGAGTGGGGTTTTTTCCCCAATAGGGAGGGGGAAATCAAATAGTTTAGACCAAAATTTCTTAAGGAATCCAGACTAATACTTGCCCAAAGCACTAGCCCTTTGACTTGGAAACTCTGCAGGAGAAGCCTGTTCACCTCCAGGAAGACGTAGTGTAATGTTGGAGCCTGCATGTGCTGGAGTCGCAGCCACTAGACACAAGTAACTATCCCAATGAAATAGAATTCGGTTAGAATCAAATTCTAATTCTGGGGCCAGCAGATGACATCATGTTATGTCACTGGACTCCCATGTAGTCAACCAGTTTGAGTCCGAGACCTTGCAGCTTAAACTCAGGCTGTGTGTGTGTGTGTGTGTGTGTGTGTGTGTGTGTGTGCACACACACACGCATGCGTGCATGCCCAAAATCCCAAGAGGAGAATGGAGGAGAAGGGACTGTGGCATCGCCATCCTCCCTGGGGGTTGATTTCTTACTTTCCGTCTCTCTGGCAAGCAGACATGCCCTGTAGCAAAAAATCTCTTAAAAAAGAAAAGAAAAAGAAAAAAAGTGATTTCTTTCCTCCCTTGCATTAGCCACAGTTTGAGTGCTCAAAAGCCACATGTGACTAGTGGCTACCTGTCTAACTGTGAGAGCAAAAAATGAAGCCAGTGATTTAAGAAAGGGTTTAATTAAAGTGTGTTCTCGGAGGGTGACTTACAGATGGGGGTTTGGGGGATCCACAAAGGCCAATTTTCATACATGGGCAGCTACATGTTTCATTTCCCCATGTCCCCCTTTGCCATCCGTGCCGAGTGCCATATGTGGTGACTGCAGCCCTGTAGCCCAACCCAGCCTTTGCCTGAGCTGCTGTGCCTTCTCCAGCCTCCTCTGCACTGCCAGCGAGGGGACCCATAGGCGGGTGTACCTCCGACAGAAAGCTTGCCTAAGGGTGGTACCGACGAACTTTGAAATACAGTGGAGGAATGGAAGGGGTGTCCGCTCGACTCGCTTACACACATACACTGCCATTGAGCGGAGCAGCTCGGTGCATCTTCGCTGTCACTGGAGGTTATACTGGGCAGTGCCGCTGCCTTGGCTGCTGCCCCTATGGAGACAGTGCAGCGACCACGACCCACCTCCCCCCACCTCCTGGCACACACACAGGCAGGCTGAATCCAGAAAACGCAGCCACTAGTCTCTGACCCAACATCTGTGACGGTGGCCACGTTTAATTACTGGCGTCGCTGCTGCTGCTTCGTCCCCAAGCAGCACTCACTAGTACCACCATTTCTGGTTCTTTGATACTGAGAGCAAGCAAGCCAGTGTTGTCAAGCCTCAAGGTTGGCAGATAATCAGGGTATACCTACTCCTCCAGCAGTTGCCTCAGAGGTCCTAGTCTCTGTGAGACCTGATGACTTTATGACATGGACATCCTGGGACCAACGGACTTCCTGTGTCTTACCTGGAGTCTGTAAGTCTGAGCAGGGCAGGTAACATCATGGCTTGTGTAAGCCTCACATGGCTCAAGTGAACCCTCCCGGCTCCACCATTCTTAGGAGAGACTTTGAGTACCTCTTTCTCTGAAAAATGAGATTACTGGCCCTACCACATACGATTGTAGAGATAAATGAAAACACCTAGAATGGTGGCTGGCATCTAGTTGGGCCTCCCATTGACTGGCTGTCCCAGCTATACTGCATCCGGTTTTCCATGGGCAACCTACAGAGCTTTGTCGGTTCCCAGAATGCTCCATTCCCATCAACGTCATCACCTCTTCTTCTCCCAAGACTAGAAAGGAAGCCAGCATTCTCTAACAGATACGGGAGTCAGAGACAATGGGGCTGGGACCCTAGCCTTCACCTATTCTGAAGTATCTCTTTTTCTCAAAAATGAGAAAACCGTGCTTTCCTCATAAGATTGTGGGAATGCATGTAAAACACCTCAGATGGTAACTGGCACATAACTGGGTCTCAATAAATAACAGCTGCTATGTTTACTTCTGAGCTGCCCCCTGGTATAATCCACATTTCTAGGGAAAAACAGTAAGAGGGAGGAGAGACAGCAGTGGCCCCCTGCACCACAGGCCACTCCATCTTGCCATCTGGCATCATGAGAAATTGCCCTGCCACCTCTGTTTTTTTGTTTGTTTGTTTGTTTGTTTGTTTGTTTAGAGATTTTCACTGTAGGGCGCGTGCGCTCGCCAGACAGACAGAGAGAGACATAGAGACAGAAAGCGAGAAATCACCCCCCAGGGGGGATGGTCACGCCGCAATCCCTTTCTCCTCCATTCTCCTCTCGGGATCTTGGGCACGCACGCACACGCGCCCGGCGTGAGTTTTAAGCCACCGGGTCCGGGACACGAACCACGGTCGACTACGAGGGAGTCCAGCGACATAGCCATTATTACGCTAACTGCCGGTTCCCGCCCTGCTTCATTTGTGAAAGCTGCCTCATACCTCAGTCTGCACCTGGTTTGCTCTGGGGAGCGTTCAGGCGTTTTTCAGGGGGTGCTGTGGTGACCCAGCCTGCCATAGTGTTCCTTGGCCCAAGGGCCAGATCCCAGCTGGGAGGACAGATCGGTCGGTCAGTGTGTCCTGAAAAGATGAATTAAGTGATGAAATATCCACCACTTCCCCGGGGGCTGCAAAATCCTAGGTCGCTCCCTGAGCCCCCACAGTCGCATCTACCTGAGAACGGCAGTGTGGTAGTCCCAGAAAGGCATTCGGTTCTGGTCCTGTTTCCTACCCATCTACCCCCGAGTGGAGGAATTAACTCCTGATTTCACTGCAAAGACGGAAATAGTATGATGGAGACAAAAATACTTGAGCCTTGGAGACAGGTACCCCGAGCTTCTCATTGCAGCCTAGCTGCACTAGTCAAGTATCTCTGGGTAATCCACTCAACGCCTGGACCTCTACTTACTTCTCTAGATTACTGGGGAATCCAGAGCAGTCCTAACCGAGGGGGTTGAATGGGGCACAGCCATAAGACATGACACTCTGTGAGGCTGACTCACATAGGGAGGCTCTGAGTTTCTGTCTGGGGACCTTCCTAAGTACCCCTGGCAGACGTTCGCCTGTGATCCGGGCCTGACTGAAGCTGTAGTTGGGTTGCAGTGTCTAGACTGTTGGGGGTGCTTGCTCTGTTTCTCTCATGAAAGACTAAAGCAAACTTCTTGATTTTTGTTTGGTTTTGGGGGGGGTTGTGTGGGGGGGGAGAGGTTTTTGCTACAGGGCATGTACGCTTGCTAGAAAGAGACAGAGAGACAGAAAGTGAGAAATCACCCCCCGGGGGTATGGCCATGCCACAATCCCTTCTCCTCCATTCTCCTCTCGGGATCTTGGGCACGCACGCACACGCGCCCGGCGTGAATTGAAGCCACCGGATCTGGGACTCGAACCACGGTCGACTACGTGGGAGTCCAGCAACATAGCCATGACGCTAACTGCTGGTCCCTAAAGCAAACTTTTAAGAAGTACTATGAAAGAAAGGAAAAAACGATCACAATGGATTGTAGGAAAACTTTGGGAACTCTAAAAAGTTCTGTCTCGGTTAATAAAAGGCTACCAACTTTGAACTAGGCTAGAGAGAGAGAGATAACAGACGCATGGTTCTGGTCTTCCATAATGTTGGCAGGGGTGTGGTCAGTTACAGGTGTGTAGGGTCAGAATGCCTCTGGATGTCAGACCCTCCTCCTGGCTGTGTAGTCTGCTATGTTAGGCGATTCGACATAAATCCACTTCATACGATTAAAAGTGCGGTTGTTTATAGACTTATAATAGGGTTTACATCAGGATAAATTCATCGTAAACTGAAAATATTGTAAGTAAGAAGTGCATTTAGGGCCAGCCAGGTGGTGTGGTAGTTAGGTGGCTGGATCCTACGTGGCCGACTATGCAGTTTGAGTCCTGGACCTGGCGACTGGAAACACGTGCTGGCCATATGCATATGGGTGCCCCAGATCTCGAGGAGAAGGGATTGCAACATGGTCATTTCCCTTGAGGATACTTCTTGATTTTTGTTTGGTTTTGGGGGGGGTTGTGTGGGGGGGGAGAGGTTTTTGCTACAGGGCATGTACGCTTGCTAGAAAGAGACAGAGAGACAGAAAGTGAGAAATCACCCCCCGGGGGTATGGCCATGCCACAATCCCTTCTCCTCCATTCTCCTCTTGGGATCTTGAGCGAGCACGCACGCACGCACGCACGCACACGCGCCCGGCGTGAATTGAAGCCACCGGATCTGGGACTCGAACCACGGTCGACTACGTGGGAGTCCAGCAACATAGCCATGACGCTAACTGCTGGTCCCTAAAGCAAACTTTTAAGAAGTACTATGAAAGAAAGGAAAAAACGATCACAATGGATTGTAGGAAAACTTTGGGAACTCTAAAAAGTTCTGTCTCGGTTAATAAAAGGCTACCAACTTTGAACTAGGCTAGAGAGAGAGAGATAACAGACGCATGGTTCTGGTCTTCCATAATGTTGGCAGGGGTGTGGTCAGTTACAGGTGTGTAGGGTCAGAATGCCTCTGGATGTCAGACCCTCCTCCTGGCTGTGTAGTCTGCTATGTTAGGCGATTCGACATAAATCCACTTCATACGATTAAAAGTGCGGTTGTTTATAGACTTATAATAGGGTTTACATCAGGATAAATTCATCGTAAACTGAAAATATTGTAAGTAAGAAGTGCATTTAGGGCCAGCCAGGTGGTGTGGTAGTTAGGTGGCTGGATCCTACGTGGCCGACTATGCAGTTTGAGTCCTGGACCTGGCGACTGGAAACACGTGCTGGCCATATGCATATGGGTGCCCCAGATCTCGAGGAGAAGGGATTGCAACATGGTCATTTCCCTTGAGGATGCCTTCTCTCTCTCTCTCCCCCTCCCTTGCTCCCTTTCTCCCTCCCCTCCCTCCCCCTCTGTCTCCCTCCCTCTCTCCCCTCCTGTCTCTCTCCAGGAAGTTTATGTGCCTTATAGCAAAGTTAAAACAAAAATTAATATACTTAACCTACCAAATGTCATCGCTTAGCCCAGCCTACCTTAAGCCTGCTCAGAATGCATGAATTAACCTATAGTTGGGCAAAATTACCCAACACAAAGCCCGTTTTATAATAAGGTGTAGACTATGCCACATAGTTTATTAAATACTGCGCTGAAATGAAAAACAGAACACCTGTATAGGTACTCAAAGGACAGTCTTCACTGAGTGTGCATTGCTTTTGTCCCATCATAAAGTTGAAAACAAGTTGAAGCATTGTAAGCTGGGGATCATCTATATTTAATATACTTTTATATGTATAGGTCGTTAGTCTTACCCATTTTCTGTTACTGTAAGAGACACCTAAGCTAGGTTTATTGGGTTGTCAGAAAAGTCATGACATATTTTTGTGTGTTTTCCTATGCAAAAATGCGTCGTAACTTTTCTGGCAACCTAATATTTATCTCGGACCTCTGGAGCCTGGGAAGTTCAAGATTGGGTAGCCACATCTGGCGAGAACCTCACACTCTCACAATATGACACATGGCAACATGCGGCAGGAGCACGGGTGAGCCGTGAGCAGGCACGTACAAAAGACAAAATACAAGAGGTGGACTCGCTCCCTAACAGCTTGTTCTCATGGTAATTAATCCAGTCCCCCAAGAACAAGAACTCGCTAAATCTCACAAGAATTAACCCAGTCCCAAGAGTGGCATTAATCCCTCTTAATGACTTAATCACCCCTTAATACCTCTCAATAACTTTACATTGGCAATTAAATTTCAGCATGAGTTTTGAAGGGGATAAACCATATACCAGAGTGGCGTTATCTTTAATCCTGCCAGAATTGGAGAATGAAATGAAAAGCAGGCATCATCTGTAAGAAATATATCATAATAGAGGTGCTATAACATATGGATCTAAATATGATTTATACAGAACATGAGTCTTGAGAGAGCAAAGGATTGTGGTAAATAGTGGAAGTTAGTGAGGAGGTGATGGGGGCGGAGGCGTGGAGCCGTGGAGCCAGCCAGCTCTCCACCGTCTCACAGTGACTTCGCTGGTGCATTAAGACTCCCCCAGCCCAGCTTCTGCTTGGGGAGCCCCAGTGGAGGGTTTGAAAAATCCTTTAATGTCGTCATTCTGAGGATACCCAGGACGGGTATGATATCACTTGGAAACTATTTCATGAACAAGGTATTGAGCCATTGACAATAAGTCAAGCTTCATGAGCTAATCCTGGAGCACCCCGAGCTCCTCTGCAATATTTGTGTGTGTGTCGAAGATGGGCCAGATTTTTTGTTTTAAAAGAATTATGTATTTAACTTTATTTGTTCACTCATTTATTTTTAATTTGACCAGGAGAGAGAGAGAGAGAGAGAGCATGAGCACAAACGAGAAAGCGGGCAAGCAAGCCACCACGTCCAGAACTCAAACTGTGGGTGGCCACATGGGAGTATGTAGCCCCTTAACCACCATGCCATCTGCTGGTCCCCAGAAGATGAGCCGTATTTAAACTGAGAGAGGAAGTGGGGTTATAACAGGGATGGCAGGTAGCAGGAAATGAAGCTATGTGATCATCCCTGCTCTGTGTAAGTCACAGTGGGGGAAAGATTTGAGGATAGCCAAGGAACTTGACCCCTGAACACCCGCATCCTTTCACGACATGGGACTCCCCTTCTTTCTGTATCCCCAGCCCTTCCTTTATTTAGGGTGGATGCTGGAAAATGGATTATTTCTGGCTTACACTGTGTAAGCATTTAAAATTGAAATAGAAATTGCCACATGACCTCCTGGAATGTACCATGAGTAACACTCCAGTGTTTTGCATTCTGCCCTGATAGGAGATAGTATCAATCTGTATTTTTGGTGTTGTTAAAATTTTAGGTGAAAAATGAGTAAGTTAAAATAAAAAAAATGTAAAAAAAGAAAAGAAAGAAGGAAAACTGAGAGGTGGGCAACCAGTGTGTGATGGTTAAGGCAGCTGGATCCCATATGGCCGACTACATGGTTCAAGTCCTGGACTCCTTGAAAAACACGCTGGGTGCATGTGCTTACGACTCAGAATCCCGAGAGGAGAATAGAGGAGAGGGGATCGTGGCATGGCCATCTTCCCCACCCCTCGGAGGGGATCTCTCACTTTCTCTTTCTCTCTTTCTCTAGCATGTGCACATGCCCTATAGAGAACTAAAACAAACAAGCAAAAAGATCATTTAAAGAAATTGGGAGAACCAGCAGTTAGCGTAATGGCTATGTCACTGGACTCCCACGTAGTCGACCGCGGTTCGTGTCCCAGACCCGGTGGCTTAAAACTCACAGCGGGCACATGTGCATGTGTGCCCAAGATCGCGAGAGGAGAATGGAGGAGAAGGGATTGCAGTGTGACCATTCCCCCTGGGGGATGATTTCTCACTTTCTGTCTCTCTGTCTGTCTCTGTCTGTCTGGCGAGCGCACGCGCCCTATAGTGAAAATCCCTCCAAAAAAAAAAAAAAGAAATTGGGTGTTTCCTTGATTGTTAGTGAGTTCAAGACTTACAGGATATTTTGACTTCTCTTTTGCGACCTGCCCACTAATGCTTTGCTTAGTTTTCTCCTGGATTTGTGGGTGTCATGATGAAAATGGCAGCCCCTAGGACTGTGTGGTTCCACAGCCTCTGTCATTTATCCTTTTCTCGTGCATATGTAGGGAGGGATTCCTGATGAGGGAGGGAGTTCCAAAAGTTAGTGTAAAAGTGGAATTAAAGTAGAAGTTTATCTTGGTGCAATTTTTCCAAAAAATAAAAAATTCATGCATAGTTTTTTTTTTTTTTTTTGAGAGGTTTTT
>NW_006159539.1:8197987-8205780 GCF_000334495.1 Tupaia belangeri chinensis
TCCCTTCTCCTCCATTCTCCTCTCGGGATCTTGGGCACACACGCACACGCGCCCGGCGTGAGTTTTAAGCCACCGGGTCCGGGACGCGAACCGCGGTCGACTATGTGGGAGTCCAGCGACATAGCCATTACGCTAACTGCTGGTTCCCAGTTTTTTTTGTAACATAGATTTTCCATGAACTATGTGAAGGCCCTCTGAAATTGACAGGAATCCTTTGTTATTTATAGGTATTTCAAATATTCTCTTTTGACTTTTTTATATGCTGTTTTGGACTGTACAGCTAGTTAAACTTCTAAATAGTCAAACTTATCCGTTTAGTTATGGATTTTTTATCTTTTCAGTCTTTTTAGAAAACCTCTAAGCCTTAAGTATATTTTCTTTTTTTCCTAAATTCTTACAGTTTCTACATACTTTAAGCTATGTAAATTATGTCAGGTTTGTATTTTTCACGGATGAGCAGTAATAAATTGTTTCCAAATTGTCTCCTCAAACCATTAATAGAATAGAAAGAACAATAGTTTCCTCATAATTTGAAATGCTCCCTTTTAATTAATGTGTTCTAAATTCCGTCTATATAAAAATCTGTTTATGAATGACATGCCAAGCCTTAGATCGACCTGGTACCGTGTGAACACCACACGCTCTTCAGCACACCACACTTCATTTCCATGTTGAGTTTTCAGGCTACTCTTCATTCCTGTTTTAGTTTTATTTGTATTTTCAGATTTACCGTAGCTATGCTTAAGTACTTCTATTTGAATTTTGCAGTTGGCTTCTGAATTTCCATTAAAAAAAAAAAACTCCTACTGAGATTTTCTTGGGGATTGTATTGAAATTACAGATTCATTTGAGAGAAATCACATTTAATATTTAACTATCCAATCGTGGGATATGGTAATGTTCTCTGTATTTCAAGTTACTACTTTTGTCTTTGAGAATAGTTTTATATTTAAAAAATGCACACTTCTGTTAGGTTTATTACTACACATTTTTATAGGTTACACATGCTACCATAAATTGTGGTTGTTACTAAGTATGAAGTAATAAAATCTTTGGGACCAGCATTTGGCGTAATGGCTGTGTTGCTGGACTCCCATATAGTCTACCACGGTTTGAGTACCAGAACCAGTGGCTTAAACTCACGCTGGGTGCGAGTGCATGCATGCTCAAAATCCCGAGAGGAGAAAGGAGGAGAAGGGATTGTGGTGTGGCCATCACCCCGGGGGGTGATTTTTCACTTTCTGTCTCCCCACTCCTCTCTGTTGTTCAGGCGAGTGCACGCACCATATAGCAAAAACCTCTCCAAAAAAAAAATCCTTTGTAAATGATCTGGACCAAGTATGGTCTTTTCTAGAACTAGAGAAATCACCCCCCAGGGGGGATGGTCACGCCGCAATCCCTTCTCCTCCATTCTCCTCTCGGGATCTTGGGCACACACGCACACGCGCCCGGCGTGAGTTTTAAGCCACCGGGTCCGGGACGCGAACCGCGGTCGACTATGTGGGAGTCCAGCGACATAGCCATTACGCTAACTGCTGGTTCCCAGTTTTTTTTGTAACATAGATTTTCCATGAACTATGTGAAGGCCCTCTGAAATTGACAGGAATCCTTTGTTATTTATAGGTATTTCAAATATTCTCTTTTGATTTTTTTATATGCTGTTTTGGACTGTACAGCTAGTTAAACTTCTAAATAGTTAAACTTATCCGTTTAGTTATGGATTTTTTATCTTTTCAGTCTTTTTAGAAAACCTCTAAGCCTTAAGTATATTTTCTTTTTTTCCTAAATTCTTACAGTTTCTACATACTTTAAGCTATGTAAATTATGTCAGGTTTGTATTTTTCACGGATGAGCAGTAATAAATTGTTTCCAAATTGTCTCCTCAAACCATTAATAGAATAGAAAGAACAATAGTTTCCTCATAATTTGAAATGCTCCCTTTTAATTAATGTGTTCTAAATTCCGTCTATATAAAAATCTGTTTATGAATGACATGCCAAGCCTTAGATCGACCTGGTACCGTGTGAACACCACACGCTCTTCAGCACACCACACTTCATTTCCATGTTGAGTTTTCAGGCTACTCTTCATTCCTGTTTTAGTTTTATTTGTATTTTCAGATTTACCGTAGCTATGCTTAAGTACTTCTATTTGAATTTTGCAGTTGGCTTCTGAATTTCCATTAAAAAAAAAAAACTCCTACTGAGATTTTCTTGGGGATTGTATTGAAATTACAGATTCATTTGAGAGAAATCACATTTAATATTTAACTATCCAATCGTGGGATATGGTAATGTTCTCTGTATTTCAAGTTACTACTTTTGTCTTTGAGAATAGTTTTATATTTAAAAAATGCACACTTCTGTTAGGTTTATTACTACACATTTTTATAGGTTACACATGCTACCATAAATTGTGGTTGTTACTAAGTATGAAGTAATAAAATCTTTGGGACCAGCATTTGGCGTAATGGCTGTGTTGCTGGACTCCCATATAGTCTACCACGGTTTGAGTACCAGAACCAGTGGCTTAAACTCACGCTGGGTGCGAGTGCATGCATGCTCAAAATCCCGAGAGGAGAAAGGAGGAGAAGGGATTGTGGTGTGGCCATCACCCCGGGGGGTGATTTTTCACTTTCTGTCTCCCCACTCCTCTCTGTTGTTCAGGCGAGTGCACGCACCATATAGCAAAAACCTCTCCAAAAAAAAAATCCTTTGTAAATGATCTGGACCAAGTATGGTCTTTTCTAGAACTATGACTTTGCATTTTGCTTTTTTAGAAATTCAAAAGCTAAGCAGGTAGGAAATTCACATTCATCAGTACTGAAGTGACAGAGCCTTGTCTACACCTAGTATTCCCCAATGAAAGGGTGTATAGATTTGTGCAAATGAGAGGATGACTATGGGGCCAGCAGGTGGTATAGACGGTAAGGTGCTGGATCCCACATGGCTGACTGCAGTTTAAGTCCCAGATCTGGTTGCTTGAAAATCATGCCATGTTAAAAAAAGAAAGCCATGCCATGAGCCTTGTGCATGCATGGCCAAAATCCCAGAGCTGACTGGAGAAGAAGGGATTGTGATGTGGCCATCCCCTCAGAGGACTGAGTTCTCACTCTCCCTTTTCCTCTATGTGTAGCATGAGACTGGCCCAGGCTTTTTCCTTTTGTATTTTGGTTCTGGAAGTGACATGACCTCTCAATGACCAGCTGCCTTTCTCTGTTCAAGATCACCATGGTGACAGCATAGGATACCCTATGCTCTTTCTGTAGCGCCCACCCTTCTCACTGCTAGCTCTGGACCCCAATCCCACCATTCGCAGCCCTAATCTCCATTGCCTTGAGAAGCCCAGGACAGCTAGTCATGAGAGGCCACCGTGTGTCCAGGTGGGAGCCAGGAGCTGTGAGGGAGACTGCCAGAGAGCACATGTGCTCACCAGAGAGACACACAGAGGGGAGGGAGGGAGAAGGAGAAAGAGAAAGCACCCTTCACTGCGGCGTGGTCTCACTGCAATCCGCCTCTTTAATTTCTCCATCCTGTCAGGATTGGGGCTCTACACCCATACACACGAGGCCAATGTGTGTTCTAAGCTGCCAGAGCCAGAATGCTAAGGGTGGTCAGTCGTGTGGGATCCAGTTCCCTTAGCCACTGGGCCACAGGGCCAGCCCAAAAGCCAAGTCTATGTCAGCCCATGTCAAACCTTCCAGTGGCTGCCCATTGTCTTCAGTGATAAAACTCAAAACTCCCTTGCAAGGTTTACAGGACATACGAGGCCCAGCACAACCTGGCGCTGTTTCCCTCTTAGACCTCCATTTACACCTCCACAACCACCACAGGAAGGCTTATTTTCCAGCCACATGAACATCTGGAGATTCTCAGACTCTCCCACATCATTGCTCACTGTTGGGCCTTGGCACAAGCAGTTTCCTCTCCCTAGACCCATTTCCCATCATCCCGCTCTGCCCGTTACTCCATAGTTCCTCTAGCTGAACCCCTATGTGTCCTTCTGGACCCTGTTCTCTCACATCACCTCCTCCAGGCTGTACTCCCTGACCAGCCTTGCTTGTGTTCTCCCTCCCCTAACCTGAGTCTCGGCTGGCTGCTTCACCACTGGGCCTTTAAGGACAAAGAGCTGATCTAATTCATGCACTCAGTAAATCCTTCACGTGTGCTAGAGGAGTCTCCCGAGCCCCACCCCTCGGTCCCTCTGAATGGTTAAGGGGCTTTCTGCTGCAAAGAAATACTTGTGGGAGAAGAGAGCTGCTGCTCCCTGTGCTGCCGTGAAATCTCACCAGCTCAGTCCTGGCTCTGCCCTTCCTCCGAGCCCAGCCGTCCTCTTCGTTTCCCTCCCCAGACCAAGCCTCTGTGAGCAGCACTGTTTCTGCTGCTCTCTAATTGCCCGGCGGAGATAACTATCGTTTCCTTTAAGGATTGTTCCTGCACGGTAAACAGAAACCGCCTGGCCGAGATCCAAACACCAATCATCCTACAAAGTTTCCACCGGCTTCTTGGAAAGATAAAGGAACCGTGTCCTGCCCCTGCTCTCTCTCCTCCCAAGCTTTCTGACTCCTCAGTGAACTTGGTGCACTCTATTTCAAAAATACTTCTCGCTCTGTTCATACTGCAAAGGGTGAACACATTTAATGAAGTCGGAGACGACTCATCTCCTCCAACATCCTTCGGTGTTTCAGGCTCCATGATACTCTGCCTCTTCATGCACCCTGGCTTCTACTCCTGGAGTTGGCAGGCTCTCCCTGTCCAGAGGAGTCTGTCTTTCACTGAAGGGGTGGCACTGGGCAGATCAGAGCTCCGATGTCATCCAGGTGTCCCTATCGAACTGTTCCTAACTGACCCTTTGGGCAGGCAGGAATCCTGGCCTGGGCATCATGTGGAACAAGGAATGCAGGTCCTGAGGGCTTAGGGTGATGCTGGATTGTCCCGACCCGCAGGACAGTCGAACAGGTTTCCTGAGGGAAGGAGTGAGAGACAGGACAAACAGTGCAGTGTTACAAAACGGGGACCCCACAGTGTTAGGAAGGAGTGAGAGACAGGACAAACGGCGCAGTGTTACAAAACAGGGACCCCACAGTGTTACAGCTCTTTAGGGTCGTCCATTTATTGTGGGTAGCGCGGAGACGACGCCAAGATGACGCGGTGTTACAACTCCTCAGGGTCTTCCGGAGACAATGCAGTGTTACAACTCTTCAGGGTCTTCCGGAGATGATGCAGTGTTACAACTCTTCTGGGTCGTCTGGTGATTGTGGGCCAGGCATCGTGGTTATATACATGCTGGTGGGCTGTGATTGGTTGTTAAAGGTGGGTTATGATTGGTTACTTTTGGACCAATCATGAGGTGCTGGATATGCAAATCTGAGGGATTCTAGTGGCCAATCAGAGCAAGTTTTGAAGGTGAGGTTTTTGAAGGGGAGCCAGTCATGGCCTTTGGCATTGTGTAATTGTTTGCTGAGAAACCAAAACCTAAGGGCGATATTCTCTGGTGCGCAGCCTCCCACACTGGATCACTGATCTGTTTCGTGTGAAATGCTTGCAGGCTGGCTCAGGGGCCCCTGCTGACAGTCTTCAATGCCAGCAGTATGGAGGACCCTAGAAACCATTTAGCAAATGGTTGAAAGTAGATTCCTCTTTGTTAAAGATGGGAACAGGACAGGATGGCCACAAGGGCCTAAGCACTTCCATAGTCAGTGACTCAACCACTTGGCTCCCATATACATGGCTGATGTTTCTGCATATTTACTGAGTGGGGGTTGGCCCTGTATGTAGCCTAATGGCTAAAGAAGCCAGATCCCACATGGCTAACCATGGTTCAAATCCTGGCCCTGGTGGCTTGAAAGATATGCCAGTTGTGTGTGTGACAGGGGACCAGCAGATAGCATAGTAGTTACATTGCTGGACTCCCACGTGGCTGACCACAGTTCAAGTCCTGGATCCGGTGGCTTCTGACTCACATTGGATATGTGCAAATGTGCCCAAAATCCCCAGACAAGAATAGAGGAGAGGGAACCAGCAGTTAGCGTAATGGCTATGTCACTGGACTCCCACGTAGTCGACCACGGTTCACGTCCTGGACCCAGTGGCTTAAAACTCACGCCAGGTGTGTGTGTGTGCCCAAGATCTGGAGAGGAGAATAGAGGAGAAGGGATGGTGGCGTGGCCATCCATCCTAGAGGGTGATTTCTCCATTTCTGTGTCTCTGTCTCTCTCCAGCAAGTGCACATGCCCTATAGCAAAAACTTCTCTCTTAAAAAAAAAAAAAAAGAGGAGAAGGGATTGTGGCGTGGCCATCCATCCTAGAGGGTGATTTCTCCATTTTTGTGTCTCTGTCTCTCTCCAGCAAGTGCACATGCCCTATAGCAAAAACTTCTAAAAAAAAAAAAAAAAAAAAAAAAAAGAAAGAAAAGGCAAAACAAAATCCAGGCAGGATGGAAAAACTGAGAAAAAGAAATTGCAGCATGACCATTTCTTTGAAAGAGCTTTCTCTCTCTCTGGACAGTGCAGGCACCCTATGACAAAAAACTAAAAAAAAAAAAAAAGGCTTTGTGGATGGAATTGAGACTGTGGGCCAAGGGCAGCAGCTGCTGGGTCCCCTTGCCCCCAAGGACCTCTCAAGAAAAGGTCTGCTCCCCTGAGGCTGCCCCATTCACTGTGGTCTTTGTGAGCGCTGGGAAGGACTCCATCTCCACTTTGGTTCTCTGGCGCCATCTTGTGTCGCTTTCTCAAACAGCCACGAAGATAATTTTTTTGTTTTTTTGTTTTAAGGGAATTTGTCTCTAACATTTTTTGATGAGTGTAAAATTATTTTCAAAGCCTTGTTGTAGAAAGTATTTGCTACTCAGGGTCAGCAAGTGGCATGATGGTTAAAGCAGCTAGATCCCACATGGCTGACTGTACAGTCCTGGACCCAGTGGGTTGAAAAGCACGCCAGCTGTGTGTGCACGCACACGTGCACCCAAAATCCTAGGTGAATGGAAGAGAAGTAATTGTGACGTGGTTATCACCCCTAGGGGTGATTTCTTACTTTCCTTTTCTCTCTCTCTCTCTCTCTCTCCCCCCCTTCCCGGTAAGTGCATGCACCCTATAGCAAAAACTAAAAATATAAAATAAAATAAGGGCCCTTCAGATGGCATGGTGGTATAGATTGTGAATTCCTTGTGAATTCCCACGTGACTGACCACTATTCAGTTCCCAGACCTGCCTGCTTGACAATCACACTAGCCGCGTCAGATCCAGTTCCCTTAGCCATGGGCCACAGGGCCAGCCCAAAAGCCATGTCTCTGTCAGCCTCTGTGTCAAACCTTCCAGTGTCTGCCCATTGCGTCGGGGCGTACAGGCCCAAAATCTCGGGAAAAGAATGGAGGAGAAGGGACTGTGGTATGGCTATCCTTCTGGGGAGTGATTTCTCACTTTCCATCTTTCTGTCTCTCTCCAGTGAATGCACATGCCCTATGGCAAAAACCTAAAAATAAATAAATAAATATAAATAATATAAATAAAAATATCTGCTTCTCTAGACGAGGCCAAAGGTCAGCTATAACCCTAGCATTGGGTGAGCAAGGCTTTGTTTCCTGAACATATTCATGTAAATATTTCAGAGATGATCTTAAGTGTAGATGTTAGTTTTATCCACCTTGCTTTTTGCATTGTCTGTGACAGAGACACTATCAGAGATATTAAAAGAAAGTAAAATGGGGACCACAGTTAGCGTAATGGCTATGTTGCTGGACTCCCACGTAGTCGACCGCAGTTCGAGTCCTGGACCCAGTGGCTTAAAACTCACGCC
>NW_006159539.1:8205849-8227633 GCF_000334495.1 Tupaia belangeri chinensis
TGGGGGGGTTGATTTCTCACTTTCTATCTCTCTGTCTCTCTCTGTCTCTCTGGCGAGCGCACACGCCTTATAGCAAAAATCTCTCAAAAAAAAAAAAGTAAAATGAATTTTTGTATTTAAAAATTAATTGGAGCTAGGTGAGGAGCAATATAAGAAAAAATATACTATAAAACTTTGTTCACACAAATGGGTTTCAAAAAATGTATGGAATTAAAAAATGAGTTTACTTTGGTAAAACCATGCATAATACATTTTCCATACACTTTTTGAAGATCCCTTATAGAAATTCTATTTTGTTTTTCTATAGGGCAGGTGAGTTTGTGGGAGACTGACAGAGACAGAGACAGAGACAGAGAGAAGAAAACGAGAAAGCACTCCACAGCAGAAATGACTGCACTACAATCCATCCTCCTCCATCTCCTCTTCGATTTTGGGCTTGTATGCAACATGCACGTGGCATGATTTTCAAGCCATTGGTCTAGGACTCCGACCATCCAGTGGGCCTGTGGGGTCCAGCTCTCTTAACCTTCATGCCATCTGCTGGCATAGTATCTTTTTTTTTTTGGAGAGGTTTTCGCTATAGGGCGCGTGCCCTCACCAGACAGACAGAGAGAGACATAGAGACAGAAAGTGAGAAATCACCCCCCAGGGGGGATGGTCACGCCACAATCCCTTCTCCATTCTCCTCTCGGGATCTTGGGCATGCACGCACATGCGCCCGGCGTGAGTTTTAAGCCACCAGGTCTGGGACGCGAACCACAGTCAACTATGTGGGAGTCCAGCAACATAGCTGTTACGCTAACTGCGCTGGTTCCCATGGCGTGCTATCTTGACCCAGCAAGCACACATTGTACAAGTGGGCACAACTTCAACAATTACAGGCAGCATTGTCTTGCTAATATTTAAAAAGCCGATGCCATCCAGGCGTGCCCTATAATGCTAGTGAATGGGATAGGTTACGTCGGTAAAAACCAAAATTGATATTTCAGAGGGAGAAGGGAGGGAGCAAAAATTAACATGTGATTGTGACAAGAAATCAGTCATGGGTAAATACAGTAAAAGCGGTTGGGACCAGCAGGTGGTGTAGTGCTTAAGACACTGTACTCCCACTTGGCCCACCACAATGAGTCCCAGACCCGGTGGCTTGAAAATCACACCCAGTGCATGTATGTCCAGGACCAAAATCCCAAGAGGAGAATGAAAGAGAAGGGATTACAGTGTGGCCATCCCCCTTGGGGAGGGTGATTTCTCACTTTCCCTCTCTCTAGTTCTCTCTGTTGAGTGCGTATACTCTATGGCAAAAAAAAAAAAAAAAAAAAAAAAGGAAAGAAAGAAAATCAATAGTCTAGTATATCTAGTCCTAGATTTTAAAGTACCAACCCTGGGGCCACCACTTGGTGGTGAAGGTGCTAGATTCCCACATGGCGGACCCCAGTTTGAGTTCTGGACCTGGTGGCTTTATTTTCCCACTTTCCTTTTCTCTCTCTGTCTCTCTCTGGTGAGTACATACACCCTGTAGCAAATTTTTAAAAAAAATTTAATAATAATAACTAAAATTAAATAAATGATTTTTTAAATAAAGTGCCAATAAATAATAATAACTAAAATTAAATAAATTATTTTTTAACTAAAGTGCCAATACCTTGGACATTAAAATGAGCCTTTCTAATTCTTGCAGAATTGCAAACAAGTCTTTCTCTGCTCCACTAGGAAAAAGATGAAAGGTACCTCTGGCAAGATACACAAGAAGGGAAGGACACACACACACACACACACACACACACACACACTTTGGCGTAATCCCACCCCAGGTTATCAGTGCCTTTGAGAGGATTTTAAATGACCTGTTCTATT
This sequence comes from Tupaia belangeri chinensis, assembly GCF_000334495.1. Classification (NCBI taxonomy): domain Eukaryota; kingdom Metazoa; phylum Chordata; class Mammalia; order Scandentia; family Tupaiidae; genus Tupaia; species Tupaia belangeri. Next base: position 8,207,704 of record NW_006159539.1, read on the forward strand.
CCCAGAGGCCACAGCTGACATGACCCTCACGCGACTCAGTTACTGGTTGTGCTCAGGAGGTCCCAGTTTCCACTGACCGACTCCACATGGAACCTGCGATTTCTAACAGAACAGAGAAGCACCAGAACCCTGACGGGGAAAGGAGACAGGCCCTCCACACTGGGGACTAACCTGTCAACTCAAACATTAATTTATAAAGTCAGATCTTCACAACTTGAAATAGTGAAAGTCTTAAGAAAGGAAAACATGCTTCCCCAGCGAGAAGGCAAGCAGATGGAAACTTCTTTTTTTTTTTATTTGAATAAGAGTCACATTTCCCAAAAATGCCATCCCTGCAGTTGAAGGAATCAGGTTTTGAGGTTGGAGAGCACTGCATTTTTCAGCCTGCCCATGTGATTTCTGATGGCTACAACAGCAGTTCTGAGCAGCTCTGATCCCAGAGTCCCTGGTCAGGATTAATAATAGCTGCTTGAGGTGGGACCAGCAATTAGCATAATGTCTACGTCGCTGGACTCCCATGTACTCGACTGCGGTTCGAGTCCCGGACCCAGTGGCTTAAAACACGCCGGGCGCATATGTATGTGTGCCCAAGATCCCGAGAGGAGAATGGAGGAGAAGGGAATGCAGCATTGCCATCCCCCATGGGGGCAGGGGGTAATTTCTCCCTTTCTGTCTCTCTGTCTCTCTCTGTCTCTGTCTGGCGAGCACACGCTCCCTATAGCAAAAACCTCTCCAAAAGAAAAAAAATAGCTGCTTGGAGAACTGAAATGAACAAAAATGAAACATCCCTAGGACAGAGCCCAGCCCAAGCAGGTGCTCAGTGCACAGCAATGCCTCCTGATGCTGTGGGTGAGAAGAAAGGTTGGTCCCACTATTGCTGACAAACATGTCCTCTCCTTACTGGCATTCACATCCACTTATAAACAATAGCTAACGTTCATAGGGTACTTCCTATGTTGTCAAATTATTTAACTTGCAGGGCTTGTATGCAACATGCACATGGCATGTAGGTAGCTCCAGCTAATACCCACACCACAGATAAAGAAACGGGTTCCAGGACTAGCAGTTAGTGTAATGGCTATGTCGCTGGACTCCCACGTAGTAGACTGCGGTTCGAGTCCCGGACCCAGCGGCTTAAACTCACGCCAGGCGTGTGTGCGTGCGTGCCCAAGATCCCGAGAGGAGAATGGAGGAGAAGGGATTGTGGCGTGGCCATCCCCCGTGGGGGGTGATTTCTCACTTTCTGTCTCTATGTCTCTCTCTGTCTGTCTGGTGAGGGCACGCGCCCTATAGCAAAAACTTCTCAAAAAAAAAAAAAAAGAAACGGGTTCCGATACTGTATTAGTCAGGGCAAGCCCACTGCTACAACCCCTAAACCCCACAGATCACTTTCTCTCTTGCCGCATCCTGGTTGGCAGGGGCATGAGAGGAAGGACGGACTCCGGCTGTCATTCAAGGAGCCAGGAGCCTCCTGGTCAACTTTCACAAACCCCTCAACTCCCACTCCTGATTCAAGAATCACAAGGAAAAGTAAATGAAAGAGGCCATTCATTACACTCGCCTACGTGAAGCGAAGGCCTCCAACATGCCTGGCCCAGAGACGTTGTAATAGTTACCAGTTGCTGTGTAACAAGTCACCTCAAATCTTCACAGCGTAAAATAGTCAACCTTTACTGTGTCTCAGCTTCTGCAGGTCAGGAATCTTGGCAAGGCTTAAGTAGGTCTCTGGCTCAGGATCCCTAACAAGGCAAAAATCAAAGCCTGGAATCTCATCTGAAGACTCAACAGGGTGAAAAATCTGCATCCAAGCTCACGCGCTGGCTGTTAGCTGAGGCCACCCTCAGTTCTGTGCCACAGTGTGACAAATGAGTTCCCATGCATGGCTGTTTGGCCATGAGGGTTAGAAAACGGAGGATTCTTTATTTCACTCACTAGAGTGAAGAACAGAGGCAGAGAGAGGAAGACAGCACTCCGGACCTGTCTTGACAGGATGATCCATCCCCAGCCTCGGTCGGCTCTGATCATGGGCGCACACGTGCCCGGCATACTCACGGAGGTCTCCAGGAATGAATCTAGGACCTTCCCGTGGGATTCAAGCTCACAGAGCATGTTACTGTTATGCCACCATCCAGCCCCCTACTGTTGCTTTTTCTTTCCGTATGGCATGTGTGCTTGCTAGAGAGAGAGACAGAGACAGAGAGAGAGGAGGCATTCCTCAGGAAGGGTCATCACACTGCAGTCCCTTCTCCTTCATTCTCCTCTTGGGATTTTGGGGCATGTATGCACATGAGCCGGGTCCAGCGTTCAAATTTCAGAGTCAGCCAAGTAGGATCCCACGGCCTTGACCTCCACACCATACACTGTCCCGTTACATTTTTAAATTTGATTTTAATTCAATTCCACCATAGATTGAATTGTTTTTTATACCAGCCTAGACATTTATTTATATATATATTTTTTTTAATTTAATTTTCTATAGGGTGCATGTCCCCACTGAGAGAGACCGAGAAAAAGTGAACAAGCACCCCGAGGGGTTGCAGTCATGCCACAATCCCATCTCCTCCATTCTCCCTCCTTTCAGAATTTTGGGCACGTATGTATGTACATACACCCAGTATGTTTCTCAAGCCACCAGGTTTAAGGCTTAAGCCACATGGTTGGCCGCGTGTGATCCAGCTGCCTTAACCACCACACCACCAGCTGGTTCCTATTTATGTATTTGATGAGGAAATATTGTCCAGTCCCCAAAATCCAAAGATATAAGTGAACATAAATATCGCAGGTCTTGAATTTCATATGCTTATTCTTTAGTATCATCACTTTTTTATTTAATTTATTATTATTTCATTTTCTATAGGACAAATACACTCACCAGAAAGAGAGAGAGTGAAAGAAAACCCACCAGGTTCCAACCCACTGGATCTGGAACTCGAACTATGGTCTGCTATGTGGGAGTCCAGAGCCTTAACCACCATGCCACCCGCTGGCCCCAGTACCATCACTTTTAAACTTTTATTTTTGAAGCACCAAAATATTTTTTAAAGCAAAAGCATAGCAGTGTCTCCCAAATGAAAGATGTGGGACCAGCAGCTGGTGTAATGGCTATGTCGCTGGACTCCCATGTAGTCAACTGCACTTCAAGTCCCAGACCCAGTGGCTTAAACTCATGCCAAGCACGTGTGCATGCGTGCCCAAGGTCCCGAGAGGAGAGTGAAGGAGAAGGGATTGTGGTGTGTCCCTCCCCCAGGCGGGTTGATTTCTTGCTTTCTGTCTCTTTTGACAATTTTAAAAACAGTCATCAAAGTGTCTTGGGAATATCAAAAAAAAAAAAAAAAAAGAAAGAAAGATGTAAATAACAGTGGTGTTTCTGTGCTAACTGTGATAAGGCCAGTCTAGCCTGCTCAGCATCCTTCCCCCTCACTTCAGGTTTCCAAGATCTTCTACAGAATCCTGGGTTTCACAGAACACAATCTCTTATTCATAAATTAATCTGCATTTTTCAGATCCGACACCAGAGGGCCCAGGGATATGCTCCCTATTCACTATTCTATTTGTGCCCAGAATGATAAAGATTCCTATTACAAACTAGATTTAAAAGAATTCCCATTTCAAAGCACACTGTGTTTGTGAAATATAGGTCTCTATTAAAGCAAAAGTCATCGTGGTGCACCCTGGGAAAATAAACTATTTAACAGCATGCTTCAGTGAGATTTGACTTCCGCAAACCTCAAAAAAAAACAGCTGAAAAAATTGCTTTGTTTTTCTTTTCAGTAAGAAAGGAATACACTTGAGCTTTGACAGTGGACAAAGCATAAATAAGCTTAGAAAATAATAAAGAACGTAAGAAAATAATTAGGCTGTGCCTGTAGACAAAATGAAACCATCTCATTAAGCCTAAATTAATTTAAAAGGTCAACAATGCATAATTTATGCAAGCTCATAAAACGTATTAGGTACACAATGAGTAAACCAATATCTTCTTTTCCTTCTCTCTATCCCATTAAGTGTAAAAGCACTAGAACTGGTGAATGTTATGTGATAATAATAAATTTAAATGATACCATGTTTTGGGAACCAGCAGTTAGCGTAATGGCTATGTCGCTGGACTCCCACATAGTCAACCGCGGTTCGTGTCCCGGACCACGTAGCTTCAAACTCACGCCGGGCGCGTGTGCGTGCGTGCCCAAGATCCCGAGAGGAGAATGGAGGAGAAGGGATTGTGGCGTGACCATCCCCCCTGGGAGGTGATTTCTCGCTTTCTGTCTCTATGTCTCTCTCAGTCTGTCTGGCGAGCGCACGTGCCCTATAGTGAAAAAAAACTCTCAAAAAAAAAAAAAATGATACCATGTTTCCCTTTGGAGAGGTTTTTGCCAGCTGGTGCCGCGGGCCGCCAGACAGACAGAGACAGAGAAACAGAAAGTGAGAAATCACCCCCCAGAGGGGATGGCCACACAATCCCTTCTCCTCTAGTCTCTTCTCAAGATCTTGGGCACACACGCACACACACCCGGCGTGAGTTTTAAGCCACCGGGTCCGGGACGCAAACCACGGTCGACTACATGGGAGTCGAGCGACACAACCATTATGCTAACTGCTGGTCCCCCCTGAAATTATTTCTGATAAAAATAACTCAAACCATGGGGGCTGGCAGGTGGTGTGATGGTTAAAATGCTGGACTCCCACATGGCCAACTTAGGTTCAAGTCCTGGAGCTGATGGCTTGCTTTCTCACTTTCCCTTTCTCTTTCTCTCTGTCTCTCTCTGATCAAATTTTAAAAAAATAATATCAAATAAAATTAGTGATGAATTCTTTTTAAAAAAAACACCCCACAGACACTAAATTCACTGATACTTTATCAAATTTCACATTGTGTCCCAGGGTTGACCGCTGTGACAGAGGAACTATAGGAAAGACTCTACAGGAATAAAGAGAAATGGCCAAAACTAAAACATGCCCGTCTCACAATGTGGCTGGGAACGGTTCCATATGACTGAGACATAGGTACTCAGAACTCAGGAGCTGAACCAGTCGGATCCCCTGTGGAGAAAGAAGCCCTGATCCATGCCCGAGGCATGGGTTCTGGGCCCTGGGAATACAGAGGTTAACCCAACAAACAAAACCCCCTGCCTTCATGGGACCTGTATCCTTCTAAAGAGGGATAGTTAATTAACAAGTTGGCTGTAAAACTATCCTGAGAAAGTCAATCAGGAAAGATGGAGAGAGATTGTAGGAATAGGTAGGGAGATAGGAATCTATGAATTTAAATAAGATAAAGGAGGTTTATTCTAAGAAGAGAGGACAGGGACCAGCAGTTAGCATAATGGCTATGTCGCTGAACTCCCATGTAGCCGACCGCGGTTCGAGTTCTGGACCCGGTGACTTAAACTCACGCCGGGCGCGTGTGCATGCATGCCCAAGATCCCAAGAGGAGAACGGAGGAGAAGGGATTGTGGCGTGGCCATCCCCCCTGGGAGGCAATTTCTCACTTTTGTCTCTCTGTCTCTTTCTTTCTGGCAGGTGCACACACCGTATAGCAAAAAAAAAAAAAAAGAATTTATGACTCCTTGTAATAAGGCAGAAAATAGGGATATTAAGTACACGGACAGGGAAAGACCAAGACAGAGTCACAATGGCTAAGTTTCACAGCCCAAAATTGGCTACATTGGGACTTAAGCAACTACAGTGAAGGACAACAGCTTCTATTTAGTAACTTTATTCTAATAATAAGTACAGAATGCTATGGTCTGTTGATCCCACAAGGAACAGAGTAACAAGCCACTCAGGTTACCATGCAACTATTTTCTAACCCCCCCACTTCCTTATCAAAAAGCCAGCCCATACTCTTAGATAAGAAACCCCTCACCTCCAGCTCCTCTTTGGAAACCCATTCAGGACCCCTCCCTGTTTGGAAGCTCTGTTGTTCCTTACCTCTTAATAAACTCTGCTTTGCTATTCCCTCTCTGTGTCTGCATCTCTAATTCTTCATGAGCGTCGGATAAGAACCAGCACAGGTGTTGGCTCTGACCACCCAGCACCCTTGTGTCAGTTGGGGTGACTGTACGCCACATGACTAACTATATAGTGCAAGTCCTGGACCTGTTGGCTTAAAAAGCGAACCAGGTGCATTTGCAGATGTTCCCAAAATTCCAAAAGAAGAATGGAGAAGATATTGCAGCTTGGCAATCCCCCCAAAGGGTGATTTCTCATTCTCCCTATCTCTCTCTCTTTCTCTTTTAATCTCTGTTTCTCGGTTCCTCTCTGCCAAGTGCATGGGCCCATGAGCCCTATTTCAAAACAGCAAGGGAAAAACAAAACAGAAAAATGATGTTGTCTTGCCCCAGCACTTTTGAACAATGGCTAACCCTTTTACAGGATTAGGGCACTATGCAAAGAATAACTGAAAATAATCTCCAGAAAAACAGAGTTGCAGTAAGGAATCACACTATCGTCAATTTCACTGTTAAATACCTTGAGAAACACTTTTTCTCTTGAGTGAAGGAAAAGTCTCATGGAATATATTCCAGAAAATTAGCAGTGATCATCTCTAAGATAATTTCACATTACTAGTTGTAGTTCTATAATAAAAAAATTTAAAAAAAAACTTATAGGGTAGTGTGGTGGTTATGGTGCTGGACTACCACATGGCAACCAAAGTTTGAGTCCTGGCCCTGGATCTGGTGGCTTACTTTCTCACTTTCCCTCCCTCGCTTTCTCTCTCTCTGGTCAAATTATAAATAAATAAATAAATTTAAATAATTCTTTAAACATTTTTTTAAAGTTTTATAACAATTGCTTTATATCCTAGAAAAGCCTTTAAACCTTGATGGTAATGATAGTTTCATGAGTGTATACCGAAATTCAAACTGAGATGTATACATATTTTTTTTTTTTGAGAGATTTTTGCTATAGGGCGTGTGCGCTCGCCAGACAGACAGAGAGAGACAGAGAGACAGAAAGCAGGAAATCAGCCCCCAGGGGGGATGGCCACGCCGCAATCCCTTCTCCTCCATCCTCCTCTCGGGGTCTTGGGCATGCACACACACACTCCCAGCGTAAGTTTAAGCCACCGGGTCTGGGACTCAAACCACGGTTGACTACATGGGAGTCCAGCGACATAGCCATTACACCAACTGCTGGTCCCGAGATGTATACACTAAAATATGCAGTATTTTGGTTTTAGGTTTTTGCCATAGGGCGCATAGGTGTGACAGAAAGACACAGAGAGGGAATATGGGAACTCACCCTGGGGGGGGATAGACACATCACAGTCCTTTCTCCACTCCCATTTCAGGATTTGGGCCTTGCACGTACAAGCATCCTGGTGTAATTTTCAAGCTACTGGGTCTGAGTCTTAAACCATGGTTGATCATGTAGGGATCCACTACCTTAACCCCCTCTCCCATCCAGATAATTATAATAAGATTTTTGCCACAAACTCAGGTATTACCAGGAAATTCTTTTTTCCTTTTCTTTGTTTTTTTAAGAGGTTTTTGCCTTAGGGCACGTGCGCTGGGGTAGAAGGTGAGAGAGAGACAGAGGCAGTGAAAAGAGAAGTGAAACATCACTCCCCCTCTCCCCAGGGAGGATGATCATGCCACACTCCCTTTTTCCCCATTCTCCTCCTGGAATCTTAGGCATGAATGCACGTGTGCCCAGTCTGATGTTTGAAACCACTGGGTCTAGGACTCAAACCACAGTCCGTCATGTGGGAATCCAGCTACATAATTGCTAAGCCATTTGCTTGCGTCAAGAATTATTTCTTTAATTTTACTTACTATTATTTATTTTTTATTTGCTATAAGTAACATGTGCTCACCAGAGAGAGAGAGTGAGAAAGCAAGCTTTCAGGTCTGAGACTCAAACCAAGGTCAGCCATGTGGGAGTCCACCCCTTAACCGCTAGGCCACCTGCTGGTCTCCTAAGGTGGGTCTTTCAACAGGAGGATCCAATTTGGATTGGGCAAAAGTCATGATGTTATCCTTTACAGTTGGAAACCACAGTGAGGCAAGGGTTTTAGAGCAAGTCTTTTTTTTTTTTTTAATTAGTTTGCTATAAGGCACATACACTTGCTGGGGAGAGACAGGGCAAGAAAGAGAAAAAGAACCCCTCAGGGAAGATGGCCCTGCTGCAATGCCTTCTCATCCATTCTCCTCTTGCGATTTTGGGCACACATGTACATGCATTGGTGTGATTTTCAAGCCACTGGGTCAGGGACTCAGCACAGTAAGCCACATGGAATCCAGCCACCTTAACCTCTACACCACCTCTTGGTCCAAAATAAGTATTCTTGACTTGATCTCACCATGTAAAGATCCTTCGTTCCCCAGCCTCCCAGTCAGCCAGGACCCAAGTGTGCGGCACCACACTCTACCTGCTTGGGCTGGGCTGGAAGCAAGTCCAGGCCCCGTGTACTGCCCCGGCTATTACACAGCGACGTCCTCCCTCTTGTGCCAGCACAGCTGGGCCAGAGTCTGTATTTTTACAATCCTACACTGAAGGCAGAAGCCAAGGTCGGGTTTACAACAGCTTGGCTAAAGGATGCCTCATCACATCGAGGAAGCATGAAGCCCTGAGCTCCTGAATGATCTCTGCATCTGCTCCCGACTAAGCCTTCATAGAAAGGGCATTGTCAGCCCAGACAGAATAACTAGGTACGCCAGGCTATCCTTCAAAAGGCAACTCAAATGTTACGTCCTCTTTGAAGTCTCATCACCTCTGTCCCAAGCCAAACAAAGGGCTCCTGGGCCTGTGTCCCCCCACAGCCCAGCATCCAGCTGTGTGGACCTGGATCGGGCAAGGCGCTTGTTCTATTGTTCTCTGAGTTCTCTGTGTTCAGAGCTCCGGGCTCTGTTTATCTTTGTAGCCATCTTAATCCCAGATGGAGAGTCTGGGGTGGGGGTGGGGAGGGGCTCTACTAATGTTGGTTTGACAAACAAGCAGTGAATGAATGACTGCTCCTATTCCACAGATCGAACATCCAAGGCCCAGAAAAACTAAATGTGAGGGACCAGCAGTTAGTGTAATGGCTATGTCGCTGAACTCCCATGTAGCCGTCCACAGTTCGTATCCCGGACCTGGTGGCTTAAACTCACACTGGGCGCGTGTGCGTGCATTCCCAAGATCTTGAGAGGAGAATGCAGGAGAAGGGATTGTGGAGTGGCCATCCCCCCTGGGGGGTGATTTCTCGCTTTCTATCGCTCTGTCTCTCTCTCTCTTTCTGCCAAGTGAATGAGCCCTATAGCAAAAACCTCTCCAAAAAGAAAGAAAGAAAGAAAGAAAGAAAGAAAGAAAGAAAGGAAGGAAGGAAGGAAGGAAGGAAAGGAAAGGAAAGGAAAGGAAAGGAAAGGAAAGGAAAGGAAAGGAAAGGAAGGAAGAAAAGAAAGAAAGAAAAGAAAAGAAAAGGAAAAGGAAAAGGAAAAGAAAAGAATAGGCAAAGCAAGGGTTGATAAAGAGGGCCCAAAATGAGCACTACCTAAGGAAATAAGTAAACGCTACTCAAGTTAATGAAAAGGGCCCAAGATAAGCTTTCTTTTTTTAGTGTTTTTTGTTTGTTTTTAGTTTTTTTGCCATCCAGTGCATGTGCTCACCAGAGAGACAGAGAAAGTGAGAAATGGCTCCTTCCCCACGGAGGAATCCCTTGCCCACAATCCCTTCTCTTATACCCTCCTTCCAGGACTTTGGGAACACATGCACACATGCCCACCATGATTTTCAAGATCCTGGGTCTGGAACTCAAACTGCTCATGTGGGATCCAGCCACCGAACCTCCACACCACCTACTGGCCCTCCTTTTACATTTTTTGAAACTTGACCTGTATATATATTTACTTAGTTTTTTAATTTAACAAAGAAAAAAAATGTAATGAAAAGAAAGAAAAATAAAAGTCTTTTAGAGAATATATCATTTTAAGACTCTCTGATCCTAAAATGACAACTCAAGAATCTTATAATAAAGTAAACTCTTCATAAATCTATCAGGGCTTGGGGCCAGCAAGTGGGCATGGTTTTTAAGGCCCTGGGCTCTCACATGGATGACCACAGTTCGAGTCCTGGACCTGGTGACTTTCTTTCTCATTTTTCCTTTCTCTTTCTGTCTCTCTTTGGTGAAGTTAAAAAACAGAAACAAAAACCAATAATAACAATAAATTAAATTAAAATAATTTTTTAAAGAGAATAAAAATAAACCTGTTAGGACTTACACACACACAGATACACACCATCAGAGAAGTCCATGCATGAACATAAGGACCTTCTCCTTTTCAGACCCCTTTGTACAATCCCTATTGCTTTTCCCCATTCCACTCCTGAGTCTCATTCAAAACCAGCACTCAAGCTCCAATGACATCTGGTAACTTGGGTAACCGTGGGCAACTGGCTTCTCTCGTGGTTGTCATAGCAACAGTGCTGCGCCTACAGTTGGGTTTTCATTGTGAAGTAATTATCAGGCTTTCCGGTGGGCGCCTCCACATTTGCAGTTATTTACATCAGTGAGGTCTATGAATGAGCCTCAATTAGATGCAATTTCAACTGAGCCCGTTAAGAGAGGCTGTAAATTTTGTCAGATTTACACATCCTTCCATCATGCCTGCCAAGCTTGGTGAATTATGCCTAGCACAGTTCAGGGAGGGGATGCCACTTGCCTTGAAGCCATCAAAAGCCACTAGATGGCCAAAGACCTACCAAGTTCCAACTCAGGAAGGGTAGTCTCTTCGCTATTCCCTTTCCCTTCCCCTCCCACAGACAGCTGGATGAGACCCAACAGGTCCTTGGTTCTAACCCAGTACATAAAACTTGGTGATTTATCAAACTTTGTAAAACTCATAGCCCTATGTGATCAGCCCCACTTTACAGTAGAGACATCAGAAGTTTAGACTACGCAGTGTCTCTCCACTGGAAAGTGATGAAGCTGGGATTTATAACTACATCTGAGAGCTTCTTCAATTTCTGCCACCTGCTCAGGGGCCAGGGATGGGCATTTCATACTCTTTGGAAGGTGATCCTGAATTTTTATATGTTTTTGTTTTTTAGAGAGATTTCTGTTAGAGGGCACATGCACTCACTAGAGAGACAGCGAGAAAGAAAGTGAGAAATCATCCCCAGGGAGGACAGCTATGTCACAGTCCCTTCTCTTCCATTCTCCTCTTGGGATTTTGGGCACACATGCACACATACCTGGCATGAGTTTTAAGCTGCCGGGTCTGGGACTCAGACTCTGGTCAACTACATGAAAGTCCAGGGATGTAACCATTACATGATCTGCTGGTCCCAGATCCAGAGTTTTATAGTAACCACATACCTTCATGAAAAGAAACAAACGCTTCTGCATCTATCAGTCAAAGATCAAGGTCAATAGAAAGTAGCTTGTCTTGGGACCAGCAGATGTCGTAATGGTTCCGTAGCTGGACTCCCATGTAGCAACCATGGTTTGAATTCCAAACCCAGTGGCTAACTGACACTGGGCATATGTATGTGCATGCCCAGAATTCTAAGAGGAGAAAGGAGGAGAAGGAATTGCAGCACGGCCATCCTCCGGGGGGTGATTTCTTGCTTTCTGTCTCTCCATCTCTCTTTTTTGTCTATGGCGAGAGTACGTGCCCTACAGCAAGAATCTGAAGGAAAAAAAAAAAAAAAGTGGGGCCTAATGGGAAGGTACCATTCATTCGACTGGGGCCATGGAAGGGACAAGCAAGGCAAGTAAGGAATTCTATTTTCTCTTTCTTTGCATAGACCCAACTTACTCTTTGCTTCTATTAGCTATGCTGTGACATAGCACCAGAGATAAGCTTGAGGCCAACCCTATGCCTTTGGACTTTCCAACCACCAGCATCATGCGCCAAATAAATCTCTATTCTTTATAAATCATCCGGTCTCAGGTATTTCCATTTAGCAACACAATAATGGACTAAGACACCAACCCATATTCAAATATGTTATAATCTCCTGTCACCTTTCAGTATTCCATTGCTATGCAAGGTACCATCTCAGAGGTTCATCTATTTTGATGGTCTGTCATCAAAATACAGTTATAGGAAGGAACCAAAGGAAAGACACTGTCCGATGTTTGGAAGAAGTATTGAGGGCTCCCCCAAGCTACCCATACTCCTAAAAAATGAAAAAAAGAGAAGGAAGACATCTGAAATTAATCAAGTCTTGAGAGGACTGTGGATGTGAGACTTCAGCCTTGCACACTGACCATTAGGGAGTTAAAAGAGCTGCTTCCAGTCTCCTGGGCTGTGACATGAAAGATGGCAGAAATAGAAACTCAACCTTGAAGCAGTGCACAGACAATAAAATTTCATGCTAAACTTGGTAATGAATGCGAATCACAAAAATCCTTAAGGAATGGGGAACCAGCAGTTAGCGTAATGGCTATGTCACTGGACTCCCACGTAGTCGACCGCGGTTCGCGTCCCAGTCCCGGTGGCTTAAAACTCACTCCGGGCGCGTGTGTGTGCGTGCCCAAGATCCCGAGAGGAGAATGGAGGAGAAGGGATTGCGGCGTGACCATCCCCCCGGGGGGTGATTTCTCGCTTTCTGTCTCTCTGTCTCTCTCTGTCTGGCGAGCGCATGCACCCTATAGCAAAAACCTCTCAAAAAAAAAAAAAAAAAAAAACCCTTAAGGAATCATTTTGCAACTTTTGTCTTTCGTAACATTTCTCTTTCTTCTCACTTCCCTTTGTTCTCTTTCCCAATAAAAGAAACCCCCAAACTCTGCCATTTCAGAGCACTGGTTACAGTGTTTGAGGCTTTTGCTCTCATGCATATCCTCAAGTTTTAGCTTCAGTAAACTTTTTTTGCTTGCTTGACAAGCTTGGATCAGACCTCTTTATTTCAGGTTGACACTCCTGTGTCAAGTAGGTGACATACAGGACTTTTGAGCCTTTAGGCTGTGGGGCAGCTCGAAGAGAAAAAAAGTGAGGATGGGTGAAGGGAGCAATGGTGGAGGTAAGACACAGCCACCCACTGCTGTGAGGCTGCTTCTGCATGTGCGTGTCCCAGCAACTCACGGTTTGGCTTCAGAAGGAAGAAAGATGGGGAACCAGCAGTTAGCGTAATGGCTATGTCGCTGGATTCCCACGTAGTTGACTGTGGTTCACGTCCCGGACCCGGTGGCTTAAATCTCACGCCGGGCGTGTGTACGTGCGTGCCTAAGATCCCAAGAGGAGAATGGAGGAGAAGGGATTGCGGCATGGCCATCCCCCCTGGGGGGTGATTTCTCGCTTTCTGTCTCTGAGTCTCTCTCTGTCTGTCTGGCGAGCGCATGCACCCTATAGCGAAAGCCTCTCAAAAAAAAAAAAAAAAAAAAGGAAGAAGGATGGTGTCTGCAAAGCTCTACATACATTCACACTTCATGTAGTTTCTCTATTTAAGCCAACCAGCCCTTCCTGGTAGGTAAAAATGTACTCTAAAGAAACTAAGTTTAGGTAGCTTTCTTCCTTAGGCCAAAGGCTCCGAATCATGGTTAAATGGTTTGATCCATTTATCCTTGAGTGGACTTCCAATCAGTGAACCTAAGGAAGGTGCATGTGGGCGAAAGGTTTCATATGTAGCAAATGGGAATCTGCAACCCTACACTCAGGTTTGTAAGAAATGTAGCAATTCTTGGGCAAGCTCCTGACATAATGGCTACAGCACATGGCGGACTGCATGGTTCAAGTCCTGGAGAGAAATGGTCAGAGAGAGAGAGAAAGCACCTCCCAAGGGGGCCTGGTCATGCCACAATCCCTTCTCCACGTCTCCAACCCATTGGACTTTGGGCATGCGCACACACACACACACACACACACACACACACTCCTGGTGTGTTTTTCAAGCTACCAGGGCTAGAATTTGAACCGTGTGGTGGGCCATGTGGCATCAGTTCTCTTAAACACTGGGCTATGGAGCTGGCACTAAATTGAAATATTTAAACCAGAAAAATTATGTGTCACACATGTCCAGGGTACAAAATGATTCACTTCCCATCTGTCATTGCATTGAGGTGGCAACGTGATGTTATAGTCATCCAACAGGAGGAAGGATAATTTGATAATCATAGCTTTTCATGGCATGAAAGACAGCAGATATTCTTACACTGTTCAGGCATCCATGCGCCTATAATAAAAATGACAGTGATTAAGTCAAATAGAGGCCTCAGTAATCAGAGGAAGACCAACCAATCACCCCTGGACTAGAGCTACTGTTGTCCCTTTGGGTCCAGACATAGCACTTATTAGAACAAGGCTATCAAATTCGTCTTTTTTCTTTTTAAAATTTGGCCAGAGGGCATGAGCTCATACTGAAGAGAGAGGAAGTGAGAAAGCATGGGAGATGGTCACAGTGCAGTCCCTTCTCCTCCATTCTCCTCTCAGGATTTCGGGCACACATGTGCACATGCCTGGAACATCCCTCAAGTCGCCAGGTCCAGAGCTCGAACTGTGCACTCAGCTATGTGGGATGTAGCCACGTTAACCGCCATGACACCCGCCGGCCTTCACACTCATCTTAAACAATGCCCCTTGGTGTTAGAGGTAGCTCAGAAGGGACAGGAACTTGAAGGCGGCACTAGAGCAGCTGCTAAGAGAACAGTGTATAAAATCAAGGCTTCGTCCTTAGATTCATGCAGATGAAGGATTTCCAGGCCAAGAATATTGAAAACATCTCATCATTATACTGCCAGTAATATTCAGTGTTTTAAAAATCCCTAAGGTAATCAAAGAATCACATCAATGTTTATCTTTTCTGAGAGTCAAGAAAATTAGCTAACCAAGGTTAATTTAATTTCGGGTTTCCTTACTGAGCATCTTTCCCAGGACAAGATCTGAGGGAAATGAATCACTGTGTTTCTGAACAGATTTATTTGCATTCTTTTCAACATTTTTTTCTTTTGTTTGTTTGGGTTTTAATTGTTCTGTTTGCTGTAGGGTGTATGCCTCTTGCCAGAGAAAGAAAGAAAGTAAGAAAGCACCTCCTGGGGCCAGCAGGTGGTGTGGTGATTAAAGGTGCTGGACTCCCACATGGCCAACCATGGTTCAAGTCCTAGACCTGGAGGAGGGTTGCTTTCTCACTTCCTCTCTCTCTCTCTCTCTCTCTCTCTCTCTCTCTCACACACACACACACACACACACACACACACACACCCCACTCTGTCCTTCTCTGGTCAAATTAAAATAAATAAAGTTAAAAAATTCTAAAAAAAAAAAAGAAAAAAAGAGGGGCCAGCAGGTGGCATAGTGGTTAAGGGTGCTGGACTCCCACATGGCTGACCACAGTTCAAGTCCTGGACCTAGTGGCTTGCTTTCTCACATTCTGTCTCTCTCTCTTTCTCTGTCTCTCTCTCTCTGGTCAAATTAATTAATTAATTAATTAATTAAATAAAACTAAATTTTTAAAAATTCTTTTAAAAAAATAAATAAAGAAAGAGAGGCTGGGAGGTGGCATGGTGGTTAAGTGCACTAGACTCTCACATGGTCGACCATGGTTCAAATCCTGGACCAGACAACTTGGTTTCTCACCGTCTCTCTCTCTCCCTGTTCCTCTCTGGGCAAATAAATAAATAAATAAAGTTTAAAAAATAAAATAATTCTGGGACCAGCAGATAGTGTAATGGCTGGACTCTCATGTAGTCAACCATGGTTTGAGTCCCGGGCCCAATGGCTTAAACTCATGCCGGGCACGCGTGCATGCGTGCCCAAGATCCTGGGAGGAGAAAGGAGAAGGGATTGTAGTGTGGCCATCCCCCTGGGGGTGATTTCTCCCTTTCTGTCTCTCTGTCTTTCTCTGCCTTCCTGGCGAGCGCCCGCGGCCTATAGCAAAAACCTCTCCAAAAAAAAAAAAGAAAGCAAGCACCTTCTGGAAGGGAAAGCCATGCTGCAATCCCTTCTCCTCCATTCTCCTCTAGGGATTCTGAGCATGCACGCACGTGCTCCCAGTGTGTTTTTCAAGCTACCAGGTCTGAGATTCAAACAGTGTAAGCGGCCATGTGGGATCCAGCTGCCTTAACCACTATGCCTCCTGGCTGGCCCCATGAGTTCGAGTTTAAAACCACTTTTCTATAATAGAGTTCACCACAGTATCATCTCTTAGTGCACTGTCTGTTCCTCGATCCAATTTCCCCGCTAAAATTGACATTCTGGCTCCTTTTTTTTTGAAGGGAGATTTTTTTGCTGTAGGGTACGTGTGCTCACTGTAGAGACGAAAAGTGAGAAGTGAACCCCCAGGGAGAATGGATACACCTCACTCCCTTCTTCTCCATTCTCCTCTCAGGATTTGGGGCATGCACGCACGAGCCTAGCATGAGTTTTAAGCTGCCAGGTCCGGGACTTGAACTGTGGTTGGCTATATGCTAGAGGCCACGCTCACCTGTGCCATGACCATGTGGAATACCCATTGGCAATGACCAGAAGTGCCCTAATAAAGCCAGAAAATGGGAGGGACTGTGGTTCCAGGAAAACCACCGCCTCTTTCCTGGAAAAGTCATGAGTAAACCAGCACTTATTTAGCCTGGCATTGTGCCAAGCCATATAACACACACCCACTGAAGTCTGATGCTGCCCTGCCTATGAGGTAGCCCTCATTTGGGGTCACAGTTCTCCCTTTCCTCTTGGAGAAAAGAAGGGAAACCATTCACCCATCTCTGCTCACAGGGCTGCTCTTCCTATGTAGTCCACTCTGTACATTTCCTTAATAAGCTTTTCTTTTTAATTTTTTTTCTTTCTTTTCTTTTTTTTTTTTTTTAGAGAGAGGTTTTTGCTATAGGGCATGTGCACTACAGAGAGCGACAGAAAGACAGAAAGTGAAAAATCACACCCCCAAGGGGGATAGCCTCGCTGCAATCCCTTCTCCTCCATTCTCCTCTCAGGATCTTGGGCACGTGTGCACATGCGCCTAGTGTGAGTTTAAGCCACCAGGTCTGGGACTCGAACCATGGTCAAGTACGTGGGAGTCCAGTGACATGGTCATTACGCCATCTGCTGGTCCCCCCTTAATAAACTTTTACTCTCCCTCAGTGGCTTGCTCTTCTTTTCTTTTTCCTATGCAAAGTCAAGGATCCTTACACCCCGAATAGAGACCTCCACAGGTTTGAGTTTCCCCAGGAACACTAGATCTTGACTTGAAAGCAAGAGTGTTTGAGGTCGCCAAGTCAGAAAGCCTCCAAAACATGCACCAAAAGAGACTGTGAGCAGCACAGAAATGCTGCACATCCATTGTTCTCAGGGCCTTCAAGATAAGAGCATTTGGGCCAGCTAGTGGCGTGGTGGTTAAGGTGCTGGATCCTACATGGCTGAGGGCAAGGTTCAAATCCTGAACCAGGCAACTTGAGAAATTCACCAGGTGCATGAGTATGTGTAGCCAAATCCCCAGAGGAGAATGGAGGAGAAGGGATTGCAGTGTCGCCATCCCACTGGGGCGTGACTTCTTGCTTTCTGTCTCTCTGGTGAATGCACATGCCTTATAGCAAAAATCTCTCAAAAAAAAAAAGATTTATTCAATTAATTAATTATTCTTCAATTTGACCAGAGAGAGATGGGGTGGGAGGCAGTGAGAAAGCAAGTTGTCAAATTCAGGATTCAAACTATAGTCAGCCATGTGGGAGTCCAGTGCTTAACCACCGCACCACCTGCCGGTCTCATCATCTCATTTTTTGTTTTTAAAAAGTTTGTTAGAGAGTCCACGCACTTTCCTGAGAGACATAGAGAGAAAGAAGGAGGGAGGGAAAACTCACTCTCCCAGTGTGAGGTTTTTTTTTTTTTTTTTGGAGAGATTTTCACTGTAGGGTGCGTGCGCTCGCCAGACAGAGAGAGAGAGACATAGAGACAGAAAGCGAGAAATCACCCCCCCAGGGGGGATGGTCGCGCCGCAATCCCTTCTCCTCCATTCTCCTCTCGGGATCTTGGGCACGCACGCACACGTGCCCGGCGTGAGATTTAAGCCACCGGGTCCGGGACGAAACCCACGGTCGACTACATGGGAGTCTAGCGACATAGCCATTACGCTAACTGTTGGTTCCCTCCCAGTGTGAGTTTTTAAGCTGCTGGTTTGAGATTCAAGCCATAGTCAACTATGTAGGAGTCCAGTGACAAAACCATTATGCCATTCATTTGTCCTTAAATAAGTAATTTTTTTAAGGGGCAGCAGCTGGCATGGTGGTTAAGGCGCTGGACATTCCCACATGCCCAACCACAGTTTAAGTCCTGGACCTGGTGTTTTTCTTTCTCTCTCTCTCTCTCTGTCTGTGTGTGTGTGTGTGTGTGTGTCTGTCTCTGGTCAAATTAAAATAAATGTATGAATAAATAAAATTAAATTAAGTAATTCTTTAAAATAAATAGATAAATAATTCTTTTTTAAAAGATGAGAACAACCAGTGAACTTCAGTGAGGGTACAACCAAAAATGTGTGAAAACTGAGAGGCCACATTTTACCCTCCCTATTAATAAAATATGTGCCATTAAGGAGAGTTTTGATTTCGCTCTACAATTCCAGCCTCTTCCTTATGGGTATGCCGTTAGTGTAGTACAGAAAAAACACGGTCTTCATCCCGATGCTGAATTCGGGGCTCCTCAGCTCGTGACCTTGGGAACACAGCTTACGCTCCCTTTGCTCATGTACCAAAAATACAGTGCTGTAAAGTGCATTGTACAAAGCCCGAAACAAGGCAAACACTCAACAAATATCAATTATTTACATGTTGATTCCCCGCTTTGCCAGAACAGCGACAGATCTTAAAATCACTGAGAAAGGCCCCAGCAGTGTAGTAACAACAGCTACCACTAGATGGCAGTAGTAGTGCTGAGTAATTCGTTAAGACCGTTCCTTCTTAGAACTAAGGACTTGGTTATTTGTTACCCAGTATTTATTCATACATTCTTTCAATCAATTATGTATTCAATGTCTACTACGTGCCAGGCATCAGAGAAAGCAGTTAGGATGAAAGTGTCGGCAAAGGAAGACCTGTTCCCTGCCACAGACACAGTGTCTATCTAGGTAAATCACGCCAATAAGGTGTCAATGCTGTTAGGTGCATGCATAAGAGAAGAACCACTCCAATAGAGAGGAGGGAGATGTCCCTGAGGAAGAGATCAGAAAAATACAAAAGGGGCCAGCAGGTGGTGTGGAGATGAAGGTGGTGGATCTGGCATGGCTGGTTGCACGGTTTGAACACGGGGCCCTCGAAAAATCACACCAGGCACATGTGCATGCATTCCCAAAATCCTGAGAGGTGAATGAAGGAGAAAGGATTACTCCCCTGAGGAGTGAATTCTCACTCCCCCAACACACACACACACACACACACACACACACACACACACACACCATCTCTCTCAAGAGCACACAGCCTATCACAAAAACTAAAAAAAGAAAAGAGGAAAGAGGATGAACCAGAGTTGGTAGGTGAGGAGGTGGGTATGCCCAGGGAGGGCCTTCAAGGCTTCCCTAGGAGAGCAGGCTGAGAGCTGGCTGGAGGGACTAGCAGGGGTCAGGTCTTGCAGGTCTGTTTGGTAGGAAATTTGGGTCTTGAACTAAAGAACAGCAGGAGGCCATTGAAAGGTTTTTAACCCAGAGAGGGGAGAGAGCTGGGTGGCTAGATCAGGTCTGCATTGGAGGAGACCTGCTTTGCATTTGACAAGGCCACTCTGGCACTAAGGGAAGTCGACTGAACTAGGAGCTGGTGGATGCTGGGAGACAGGTTAGAGAACTAGCTCTGGAGTCCAGAAAGAAAGGAGAACTGGATTAGGGTAGTGGAGATGGAAGGAAATGATTTGAAAGTGTTAAAGGAAAATACATTCATAATTGTTGTTAAAGATGGCAAGACAGTGGTTAAGACACTGGACACATGGCCGATGGCCGTTTGAGTCCCTGACCTGCTTTTTCACTTTTCCTTTCTCTGGTGAATGCATGTGCCCTATAGCAAATTTTAAATAAATAATTATATATATATATATACACATAT
>NW_006159539.1:8232090-8243659 GCF_000334495.1 Tupaia belangeri chinensis
ATATGTATATATATAATTTTTACAAAATTATTTTATTTAACATTATTTATACATTTATTTATTTATTTATTTAAATTTGACTAGAGAGGGACAGAGTGGGAGAGAGAAACAGAGAAAGTGAGAAAGCAAGCTGCCAGGTCCAGGACTCAAACTGCGGTCGGCCACGTGGGAGGCTAGTGCCCTTAACCACTACATCACCTGGCAGTCACCTATATATCCTTTTTAAGAAAAAAAAAGACAGCAGACAGACATTATTGAGGGGTGCTATGGCAACGACGGGGGAAGGGACTTGCAGTAGGGAAGAGACTGAACTCAACTCTAACAAGGACAAGTGGCGATCTGTAACCAAGGGGCAGGGTGAAGGTCAGCAGAAATCTTCCTGGAGATCACTGACAGAAAACATCAAAGACAAGAGGTTGCTGGCTAAACTGACTTGATGGGATTATTGCCGGAGGTGGGCCAGGAGATAAGATACCAAGGAAGGGCAGATATCTAGTGTGGGGAATTTGGGCCAAAGTGACTTAGCAGGATTCTTGCTCAAACTGGAGTCTACAAGGACAGAGAGGGAGGCCCAAGGTCAGGCCTAGTCAAGCAAAAAGGCTCAGGAGGCCACTCAAGTTTCGATCAAAGGAGAAAGAAAAGTATCAGAACTCGGCTACAAGGTAGTAAATGAGGAGGTGCCAGAGATGGCTCCCAAGTACCTGGCTCAGGACGGCAGGGAGAAGGTGGGAGTATTCACTAGGAGACTGACAGGAGGGAGGGGGTTGGTCTTCAATGTTTGGCTGGAAGAAAAGGAAAGAACACGGGGACCGAAAGATGGCTTAATGGTTACACAGCTGGACTCCCGGATAGTTGGCTATGATTTGAGTCCTGGATCCAGTGCCTTGAAACTCACACTGGGCATTTGTGTATGCGTGCCGAAAATCCTGAAAGGAGAAGGGATTACAACATGGCCATCCCCGGGGGAGGAGATGTCTCTCTCTCTCTGTCTGTTTCGCAAGTGCACATGCCCTATAGTAAAAAAATCTCTCTCTAAAAAATAAATAAATAAATAATAAAAATAAATAAGATGAAACTGTGTGAACTGGGTCAGGATGAGGCCACCAGCAAGTACAGACCAAGGAGAACGAAGCAAAGCCACCTGGACGAAAACCAACAGGTTGGGCGCTGGAATCCAGCGACTGATCGCTGGAGAAAGACATGTCAAAGCTGGAATTACAAATCCTAGGAGAGATAAAGGTCAGGATGGGAATAAGGAGAGCCAACCAGGTGGTGCGGTGCTTGACACTGGATCCCACATGGCCAACTGTGTGGTTTGAAAATCATGGACTAGGGGGCTTGAAAATCATGCTGGGTGCATGTGCATGTGTGCACAAAACCCTAAGAGGAGAATGGAGAAAGGATTACACAGTGGCTATCCCCCTTGGGGGGTGCTTTCTCTCTTTCCTTCTCTCTCTCTCTCTCTCTCTCTCTCTAAGCACTGAAAGGTGCTTTCTTTACAAATCATTTAACTGGGACCAGCAGATGGTGTAATGATTGTGGACTCCCATGCAGTCAACAGCGGTTCAAGTCCTGGACCCAGCAGTCTAAAAGTCATGCCAGGCACATGTGCGTGCAAGCCCAAAATCCAGAGAGGAAGTTGGAGGAAAAGGGATTGGAGTGTGGCCATCCTCCCTGGTGGTTGACTACATGGGAGCTCAACGATATAGCCATTACGCTAACTACTAGTCCCTAGATTTTCTCATTTCTAAGGGAGAGATACAAATATTTTCCTCCTAGAGTGTTTTTGTTTGTTTTTGTTTTGTTTTGTTTTGTTTTGTTTTAGAAATTTTCAGTATAGGGCGTATGCGCTCGCCAGACAGACAGAGAGAGACATAGAGACAGAAAGCGAGAAATCACCCCCCAGGGGGGGATGGTCACGCCGCAATCCCTTCTCCTCCATTCTCCTCTCGGGATCTTGGGCATGCACGCACACGCACCTGGCGTGAGTTTTAAGCCACTGGGTCCAGGACGCGAACCGCGGCCGACTATGTGGGAGTCCAGCGACATAGCCATTACGCCAACTGCTGGTTTCCCCTCCTAGAGTGGTTTTGAGGATCAAGAGAGATGGTGTCTGATTTACTTGGCATACAGAAACAGCTCAACAAGTATTTACTATTAGTTAAGACCTACCAGACTCTACTGAAATCTTATTTCTGCATATTTTTCTTGTTAGGATATAAACTCTTCAAAAACGGGGAATGTATCTGTAGGGTGGGAGTTCAGGGGAGGGAGAAGGGAGAGTTCAAAATGCTCAAGGGAAAATGGAATTGAAGTATGACTTTATTATTTTTATTTTACTATTATTATTTTTAAAGAGAGTTTTGCTATAGAGTGTATGCACTCACCAGAGAGGCAGAGAGAAAGCGAGAAAGCGAGAAAGCGAGAAATCAGCCCCCACACCGCAATCCCTTCTCCATTCTCTCTGGATTTGGGGCATGCACACACATGAGCCCAGCTTGTGTTTCAAGCTGCTGCATCCAGAACTCGAACCGTGGCTGGCCATGTGGGAGTCCAGCGATGTAACCGTTATCCCATATGCTGGTCCCAGTATGACTTAATTTTGATGCAAAAAAAAAATTTTTTTTTGGAAATGTATATGCCATTATTTTTTGTTGTTTTATTTCTGGGCAGAGAACACGTGCTCACCAGAAAGAGAGAGAAACACACATGAGGGGTGAATCCACCCAGCAGTGGATTCACACTCCAATCCCTTCTCCTCCATCTCTTCCTCCTTTTTGGATCTTGAGCTTGCAAGCACACATGCCTGGCATGTTTCCCAAGTTATCAAGTCTAGGACTTGAACCATGCAGTTGGTTATGTCGGATTCAGTAACCTTAACTAACCCTCCACCCACCCCACCAGCTGGCCCAGAAGGGATTTTTAAGCTTCCTTTGTGATTCTAGTGTAGCTTTGAAAACCACTGAGGTGTGCACTTACTCTAGGTTTGTTGAAGGAATGATTAAATGGATAAATGAATAAATTAATGGTGTGGTAGTTGAGGTGGCCGGATCTCCTACGGCCAACTATGCGGTTAGAGTCCCCAACCCAGTCGATTGAAAACACACCGTGTGCATGTTCGTGTGCCCAAAATCTAGAGATGACAACGGAGGAGAAAGGACTGTAGCATGCTCATACTCCCTAGGGTAGTGCTGTCTCACTCCTCCACCACAAACACATGCGCCCTATAGCAAATTTTAAAAAGGGGGTCCTACAGGTGGCATGGTGGTTAAGGCGCTGGACTCCCACGTGGTTGACAGCAGTTTGAGTCCCAGACATGGCAGCTAGCTTTCTCACTTTCCTTTCTCTCTCTGACTCTTCAAATTGAAAAATAAAAAATAAGATAAAATTCTTAAAAAAAAAAAAAAAAAAAATGAGGAGCCAGCAGGAGGGGTGGGGATTAAGAGTCCCACATGGCCAGCTGGGTTAGAGTTCCAGACCAAGCAGCTCAAAAATCAGGCCCAGCATGCATGTGTGCCCAGACTCCCACAAGGAGAACGGAGAAGGGATTGTGGTTGACTATCCCCTCTGGGGGCTAATTTGTCACTTTTTCTCTGTCTCCATCTTTCTCCAGCCAGCACATGTACCCTATGGGAAACCTTAAAAGGAGGGGGTGGGGGTAGAAGTGGCAGAGGTTAAGGTGCTGGACTACCATGGCAAATGCCAGAGAGCCCAAAATCTCAAAAGAATGAGCAGCATGGCCTCCCCTCAATCTCCCTGGGGATGACAAAAAATTGCCCTACCTCCTCTCTCCTAGAGCACATGTGCCCTATGACAAAAACCTAAAAGAAAAAAAGAAAACTATTTCAGGCGCATACAATGTGCTATGTAGTAGCTACAATTAGACATGGTCATCTTAAAGGTTTAAGACAAACTTTTCTGAATTCTTAAGAAACAATGTAACATTTTGTTAGGAATAACAGTATCTCAAAATTAAAAGAATTTTTAGGAGGACATAAATGTGGAGTCAGGAGGAACAGCAGGTGGCGTGGTGGTTAAGGTGCTGGACACTCCAGCATGGTCGACTACAGTTCAAGTCCTGGACCTGGTGGCTTGATTTCTCACTTTCATCTCTCTCTCTCTCTCCCCCCTTTCTCTGGTCATATTAAAATGAATGAATGAATAAATACATAATTTAAATAAATAAATAATGCAAAAATTAAAAAAGTAAATGTGGAGTCAGTCACACTTGAGCTCAAACTTGGTTTCAGTTCTAATGCTAAAACTTTCAACCAAGCTCAACTTGTCTTTTTTTGCGAGATTTCTGTTATAAGGCATGTGCACTCACCAGAGACAGACACACGGAAAGTAGAACTCACCCCCCAGGGTTCTCCATTCTCCTCTCAGGACTTTTGGGCACATAAGCACACATGCCCGGCAAGAGGTTTAAAACAGCCAGCTCCGGGACTCAAACCGCTGTACACTATGTGGGAGTCCAGCAACGTAACCATTATGCCATCTGCTTATCCCCTGAGTATTATTTTTAACTGACTTTATTTGGGAGAAGAAACAGCCTCATATAGTCCTAATTCAAAAATTTCAAAAACTTACAGGGAAAAAAAAATATTCCCAACTCAGTCCCCCTAAGCAACTTGCCTCCTTTTCTGGGACGTAAAATAACAGTAATACTTCCTTGATGCCCGTCCAGTGACGTCACATATAGACAGTGAAACAACACGTATAGTCATGCACCATTTCACAGCAACGTCAGCATTCTACATTCATGGTAAGCCTGAGCTTCAGTTCTGTCTGTCCAAGCTCCATGAGGAGGCTTATATCCGAGAACTATGCAAAACGCCTACCCTAATGCCTCTCATGGCATTAGCATGCAGTAAAGGCAGTTTTCCTTCCTCCACCCTGAAATAGACTGTAGTGCATTAATCTCAGCCTACTGGCTGGCCCACTCACCACCGCCCCCAGGGTACCCAATTTAGAAGGTCTGGGCAGGGCCTGTGTTTGCATTTCCAATAGCTCCCTGAGGATGCGGGTGCTGCGTATCTGTGAGCAGAACCTCACTGTACAGCGGGAATGCAGATGCGCCGGATGCCAAGACTGGCTCCGCCGCTGAGCGAGCACCTGCATGAGTGCGAGCACGTCTGTGCTTGTGTCAAGAGGGCAACTCCCACGAAAGCGGCCTGGTCGCTGCCAACATCAGGAAATGCACGTGGGTTTAGCGATGAAACACGACACTGGGGCAGAAAACTAGACCAGCGCGGTGTCAGAGTCTGGATCCGAGGTTGCCCAAGAGGCGTCACCCAGGCGTCTTCCCCACCTTTACCGCCTCCCACCCTACGACGTCCCTCTATATCCCACGAGCCCTCTCATACACGATGCTCCGCGCTCGTAGGTCCTCCATCGCCCCAGCCCATGACGCCATCCCACGCGCGTCGTTCCCAGACTCATGACGTCACCACGCGCGTCGCCCTCTACACTTCGCGGACGCCGTCCCACGCACGTCGCTCCCTACCCCCTATCTTCCCACGTCTCAACACGACGCCCTCTTCACGTGGTTCCTTCCATTCCCCCGTGTCCTCCCACGGACGTCGTCCCCCACCTGCACTCCCACCCCACACTACGGCCGGCGCTGCCGGGAAAACGCCGAGACCGCGGACGCGGACGTGGGTGGAGCTGAGAGCAAAACTATCCATTTCCAGGTGCGAAAAGCGAGTTGGGAATCCCTGTTGGAAAGTCCTGTAGCGACGCCTGAAGCAACTGTATGGCGTTTGATTTCAAATTGTGTGGAAAACGCAAGTGCCCCTCGTTGAACCAGACTGAAACACACGCCCGCACGCCGGTCCCGCCCTTGACGTGCGGACGTGAGGCGGGCAGGGGAGAAAATGGCGAAGCGACGGCGTGGGGTGGGGCAGGGCGCGGCCGAACGCCGTTTCCGGCCACCAGGGGGCAGCCGCGCGTCTGAGTCCCGAGGCCGGCTGGAACCGGTCTGACCGGAAGTTAAGGCGGTGCCTTCGCTTCCGCCTAGACACGCCACGTGGCCAGCCGGGAGGGATAGGAGAAAACAACAATATGGCGGCGGGGAGGGGCCCTCGCCCTGAACCTGCAGGCGTCTTAAAGGGCGATGTTCTAGGGGCAGGGCGACAGGAGCTGAGTCGTGCGCTGGAGAAGCTGCTTTTGTCGAGCATTGGAGGCCTCCCGATCGAACGGGGCCAGGGTGGCGCCCTCACCCTGTTTCCCCGGAGCCCGATCTGGGTGCTCGGGCGCGGCCGCATCGCGTTCCTTCGAAACCCCGGGCTGGCTTCCTAGTCGGGCCGGTTTGTGTTGTCCCCGCGTTTGCAGCTCCCTGAACGAGCACGGCAGAAACTTTGTTAGGGGTTATGTTGCCGCAAATCGAGGGAGCGAGCCTAGGTGGACCGAATAAAATGCATCCGCCCCTTTCTCGGCAGCAGTTTCGAGAACCCTTTCCTGCGTTTGTTGGGTACTCCGGACCGAGGTGTAGGTCTCAACGGTCCAGGGTTAGCAGTAGCTTCCCCGCCCTCACCGGATATTGTTGGAATGTTTGGCTTGTAAACGAGCTGCACTGGGACCGCGACTGTGTGGCAGCGTCCCAACCTGTTATCTCATTTCCGCCACCTTGGGCATTTTCAGAAAGAAAAATTTAGATGTCGGTTGTTGCGTAGGGTGAAATGCAAGAAATGAAGAAAGCAAAATCGTTTGTATGGCGATTCCATGAAGGGCTCTTCAGGTCGTTGGATCTAAAGCTGGAAGACAGAGCCCTTCGGGCTTTGCTTGGACACTTGTCCCCTGCTCCATTTTCATTCCTCACACCGTTTTATTTTATATGAATTTGAGACGGAGAAAAAAGAAACCAGTGTGGGTAAAAATAGTTGACACAGTTAACACAAAACCACTGAGTGTGATGGTCTATTTAAAATAAAGGAGACATTTGTCTTTGGTTTTTCTAAATTTGTCTTCTTGGGGTGATGATTTGGATTCTCTTGTCATTCTTGTTAAATAATGTATGAAGTCATTGGCATGTCTCTGAAATGATGGGACTTTTTTGGATAAAATAATACTTGGCTCCCAAAGTTTGAAGAGGTTTTAATGAAAGTTTCTGATTGTAAGGGCCACAAACGAGAGCACACTAATGACAGTTCATGAAAGACGTTACTGTATGAGAGATCCCTTGTGGCTTCCTAATCTGGTAGGGGATTTCACACTTGTGGTGTGATCAAAACTGCATCACTCTTAAGTGACAGACCAGAAAACGGTGTAATGTGATTGGGGGTAAGGAAATGCTCAAGGCTTATTATTTTAAGGTTTAAAATGGATATTTTGACCCAGTCAGAGGTTTGAGAGTTTCCTTGCAGTCATTCTTTTTTATCCATGTTTTGTTAAAGCTTCATACTCCTTGCGCCATGTGGTAAAGACAGGCTGATCAGGTTTTCAAGAGGATCTTTTAACCTAGAGAAGTTAAGAACCCTCTCTCCCCTCAGCCTGAGAAAAGAATGCAGTTTCCTTCATAGCATTTCCCCAAAAGGAATCTGGTCCAGTTCGTGTTTCTATATTTTGCTGACACCCCCCACACACACACACACACACACACACACCATGGCCTCCTTTTGGACATATGGTTCAGATGTTATCTTCTGCAACTTTTTCTGCAAATGCCACCCTCCCACAGGAGCACAAGATTCAGAAACCATCCTCAGACCTTAAATTGTTTGCATCCGTAAGGTTATTAACTCAGGCTCATCCAAGTCACTTCCTCTTTAAAACCTTCCTGTCCCCCCAACCCCTTAGTCAGGTAAGTTTAACTTGATGTTCTCATAGATCTCTGATCAAATTGTATGATTAGCTGTCTTTCGTGGTAAGGATCATTCAACATGTTAGTCCACCTGACAAAAAGAAGGACTCTTCAAGGACAAAGATTTTTTTTTTCTTTGTCTTTCTCTCTGCAGAATTTATGCCTGGCACATAGCAGGCACTCAATAAATAATCATTGCATGAATGAACGAATGAAGTTAATAATAAATGCTCATAATCTTTTGATAGGCCATCCGTTTACTCACTGAGGACAACATACCTGTATGCTGTGCTTGTCATGTTCGTATTTTGGCTTCACCTTGAACTGCAGCTTTTTCATGACATAGGTGGAGACACCTAATTGTATGGCCCTCTGTAAGTAAGCAGCCCCTCAATAGGATAGGATTTAGAATTTATCTAGTAGGATTTAACAAGCAAGAATACAAGATTACCAATTAAATCTGAATTTCCCATAGGCAACATTTTTTAGGATGAGTATATTCCAAATAACTATTTAATCTAAACAAATTATTATTTAGCAGAAATTCAGACTTCACTGATGGTAATAATTTTTAAATTATTTATTTAATTTCATTTGTTATTATTTTTTAATTTGACCAGAGAGAGAGAAAGGGAAAGTGAGCAAAACGAGCCGCCTGGACCCGGACTCAATCCATAGTTGACCGTGTGCGAGTCCAACGCTTTAACCACCATGCCACCCACTGTGCCACCTGCCGCCCTGATGGTTATATATTTTATCTGGCAGTCCTATTTCAATGGCTGAATTCACAAACTCTGTCTTTCTACATTCAGACCTAGTAATTCTTGGAGAATTTTATGAACTATATGGTTTTATCACCTTTATTGAGTAAGTAGGCAATCAAAGCCTCTCATTCTGCTGGCTCACATTTTTCATACATATTTATATACTCAACCTTCTTTAAAAAAACTCTTTTATTATAGAGTTAGATTTTAATTAATACTAACTTGACTTCTTTAACCACAACATAGAATTGTATTTGAGACAGAATCATCGTGACTCTACACCTGCATTTTCCATGTACTTTCTTGCCGTCTGTATTCTGTGACATGTCTTAGTTAAAGGGAGATCCTTTCAGGCGTGGTGATTGAGCCGCTGTCCGCCATTGGGAAGCCTTCAGAGCTGTTCGGGCTGTAAAATTCCACTTCCCTGCAAGGAAAAGTGGCAGCAACACCACTCAGCTCCGGCACCTGCATCAGCCCAGCTCAGCAGCCCTTATGTATCATTATAGACTAGGCTTTCCATGACAAGATGATGATTATTACCTTTTTAAAGAAACATCTTATCTAAAAGGCATTCTCAGATTTTAGTTTTATCAGTAGTAAATGAACGTGTACTCCAAAATATAAGCACCAAACTGCAGCTGCACGTATTTTTGTTACAAAGGCACAGTTCCTATTACATTAAATCACATATCCTCGAAGCCGTAACATGGGTGGCAGCTATACACAACACACTTTTTCATTACACATATTTTCCCCTATGTCTCTATAATTTCACAAGTGTCATCCCTTGCTTTACATCCAAACTTAAAATCATTACAGGCCACGCACTTTTTAGGTATCTAAATTTGTGCAAAACATCTGGCTAAGACAGCACATACCACTCAAACGTCACGGCTCTGCATTCTGAAACATGAACTGTCTGTCAGAAACTATTAGCAAGTAGCGATTGAGACTTGAGAGATATTTTTTTCTTACATTAGGAGAAAAGGGTCATGTTAGAAGGTTGTTGGAATGGAGGTGTTACATGATTTTTATGGCCAAGAAGCAGGGGGGAAATGGTTCTTTCTGGGAGTGAAAAAATCTATTTGTCAGGCCCATGGTAAGACTGGGGCTTCACTCTGTGGTTCTTGAGAATGCCCCTTGAAAGACAAGTCACCATCAGGTAGATGAGGAGGAATGGTGGAGTCCCGTAGTAGTTTACAGCAGGCAAAGGCTGCTACCAGGTGATTTACCAGACTAGACTGACTAGTGAGGGCTGGCTGTCATTTTTTGAAAGGGACTGAAGAGACTTCTAATGCCACTTCATGGGCACCAGTATTTCTTTTGTGCTCAGTTGTTTCAAGGAGGGCCTCCAGTAAACAAATGCTATAGTAAAGAGATTAATTTCAGAGCCTAGATGTTTACCTTGCAAAAACTTGGAGCAATAAACTGCTGCTAAATTTGTAGATCGTAAAAGCTTCCAACCTGAAAAAGGACGTTTTCTAACAACTAAGGAGCAGAAAAAATTACCATCGACTATTTATTCTGCTGTAAAAGCCGACCTCTGAAATGAGGATCAATTTTCTGACCAAGCTTTGTTTTAAAGACATTATCTGGTTACGTTTAGTATGCTATATAATCTGTCAACCCATCTGTCAAAAAGGAATCTTCCTTGCTTCAGAACCCATTCGTTTTTACTCCTGTTGTATAGTCAGTGTGACCTTATTCAGGAAGGTGTTCCTTTTGTCCCATTCTGATGTTCAGTAGCTCTCTGGGCCAGAGTCCGTATTTTAAGGTTTCTTTTGGGCTTTCTGTTCTGTTTGTTTTGGTCTATTCATTCTGACATTATTTGCCCAGTTCAGTGTTACCCCGGGGATTAACTTCGAACTGGATTTTATTTCTTCCGAAAAGATAAAGTGGACACCCTGTTTCACATTTTGGTTTCCCAGGATCGGCGCCCCAGCCAGATCAGAGCAGGGGCTGCGGGTAAGAAAGGAGACGGCGCCTTTAAGGGGAACCTGCAGTAATTTTCCACCGCCCGCCTGCCCCACCGACGCAGGAGGCAGCCGGGCTTGTCGAAGTGCGCCTGCGCAGCGCGGCCCGGTTGCCTGGATACTGCCTCCCCCAGCCCCGGAGCCCTGGGTCCTTTTGTTTTCAAGATGGCTCCGAACCTTGCTTTAGGGCGCCTGGAACAAAGCCATTTGCACACCACTGAGTTGCGCAGAAGGGGGAAGTTGTATAGCTGGCTGAGTGTTCCATGCCAGTATCTATCTACTCTTATAACCTTACAGAACTCCTTTCACTGAGGTTGTCCGGATGCGAGAAAAATCATGGCTTGCTTCGAGGTGTGTAAGACACGAATCCATCGCAGGACCTTTGGCTGCGAAGTTGGTGAAACAGTCCTTGCTTCTTTTTAATAGGAATTCTGGATTTTCCTGATAAACTAGTCCAGGAAGCAATCTTGAGATTTACTAGGCTATGACGCTTACCTGTAGAAGCCACATGATTACCTGGAGTTCAGTTAGGGTTAATGACGCCCTTGTCCAAAATAACTACTGACGTTTTTCCATTTTTTTTTTCCTTGAAAACTTAGTTTATAACCTGATCTGGTCTTATGGTGCCATAATAATTATTACTAGACCGTCCGTTCCTTTGGTGTGTAGGAACTGCTTTATTCATCTTTGTATCTCAAGTGTTTCTGCCTGGAACAAGTTTTCAAATAATGTTTCTAAATAATAGAAATAAACTTCTATTGAGGTTTTGTACTCGACCAAGAGCTGTGCAACAAGGCAAATGCCTCCATTTTGTCCTCTGTATTGTACAGATAGAGAAACTAAGGCACCAGGAGGTTAAGTGTTTGCAAAAATGTCAGAATACGGGGTAGAGCCAGCATTGAAGCGGAGGCAGTCAGGGCGGCCAGCGCGAGGCTGCCTCTGTAAGGTATTGTCCTTCCTTCCGGAAATACGGCAAGGATGGCACCATATCTTCTTGTGGCACTGCCAGGGAGGCTGCAAACGTCTCTTTC